>NC_089754.1:24540677-24563177 GCF_040412425.1 Macrobrachium rosenbergii | reverse complement strand
ATGATCTCCAGAATTTTACGTACTGATTGCTTTTGCTTTTTGAGGAAACTACTGTGAACTAGAGTCAGGTAATTACGGTACCTATGGTTTTTCTTTCTATTTTCATTTTTATAACATCTTTCTTTGATTTTTTCCCAGAAACATTCAAGGAATTAAGAGTGTGTAAGCTTTCATAAAGCACATAAACTGAGGCGCCGCCAAGTACATAGGGTATATGATGGCTGGAGAGAGGTAGAGAGAGAGAGAGAGAGAGAGAGAGAGAGAGAGAGAGAGAGAGAGAGAGAGAGAGAGAATAATATTGGTTTCCAATATAAAAAGTGACAAATTACAGTTATGTCTCTTTTCATTTCATTCCTTCCGACATGTTTTCGTCAAACATTTGAAGAAAGTTGTGATAAGTAAAAAGACGCATTAACTATTCACGACGCCACCGTATGTTTCAAAAGAACTGCACTGAATAAAGCAACAGGATGTCAATTCTTCTTTTTTTCCTTATTTTAATAGACCCCACAACCGAAATGTCATGTCAGCACTTTATCGATAATGAAAGGATTCAAACCTGTACACACACAACCAAATCATTCTTTTCCAGTTTTTAATTTATTATAATGTAACGCATCCCACTCCCCCCTGACAACCCCACATCCTAGTTATTAATAACCAGACAACACAGTCCCATCCCTTCAGCTTAAGTGACTGGCTCCGTGATATCAGTCTTGAGCCAGGCCTTACGACAGCAACTCTCTTATCCCATATCGCTGCCATCAACCAATATAAACTCGAATGAATTATCTCGCAACGCTACTGTCAACAACAATCAACCATTCGCTGTCTCGCCTTGAGGTTTATGTTGTTTGAGTGGGAGGGAGGGAATTTGATTAATCAATAACATTGAATAGGATAGAATATTGAATTTAGGCCAAGCGCTGCGACCTATGAGGTCATTCAGCGCTGAAAGGGAAATTGAGAGTAAACAGTTTTGAAAGGTGTAACAGGAGGAAAACCTCGCAACCGTTGCACTATGAAACAACTGTTAGAGAGGGTGGAAAGTCGATGGAAGAAAGAATATGAACGGAGGAACAGTAAAAGGAATGAACGAGGTTGCAAATAACATCGATCAAAGGTTTATTTGGATCGTCTTTAGTCTGTTTTTCGCATCAGTGTTTGCTCTAATAATGACGCAATTGAAATATTCAAATTTTAGATAAAGCAATTTCTCGTTTCTCTCTAAATACATGCATGATAAAGAGACAGACAGACAGACAGACATAGGCAGTCAGAGAAACTGTTTTCAGTTCACGCACTCTTTTTTTTTATCAGCAGAAGGAATCACCCATGTCGTAACTCGGCCACCATTATTAAAAGGGCGCTGGTGGATAAAGTAAGCAATTAAGCTCTCACCGGCTAAAGTTCGCCAGGCGACACTTTGACACACTGGGGCTCTGATGTAATGCTTCTCTCAAAGTTCAACAAAATGACTTCTTGGAAATTAACTATACCTTCTCAGCCATGTTTAACACTTAGGAGAGGCCTAAAAAAATAAATTAATTAATAAAATTCGATTTTCACCCTAACTCAAGATACAGTGATGTAAAAGATCACCAAATTAACAACACATTCTGTTTACTTTCAAACACTGTTTAAAATATACTCGTGTGTGTTTTCTTCTACAAGGTTTGTGCATTCACTTTGCGCGGTGACTAAGATTAAAGAAAAAATCAAAACATTTTATCTTTATTGCCTTCTTTCTCTTTATCCCACTTTCGGTTGTTTCTTGCAAGTTTAATATATGAATTAATATCGTTTTATCTATTGACTTCTATTGTATGCTCCAATTTAACCGAATGATATCGTGTTTCTGAGAATAACATTTGACTTTTGTTCCTTTCACGGCTGACTCCCTTCTGTTTTGTGCCCACGTATCACAATAGCTGTTTATTCAATGGAGTCTTTTCAGCTGGCCTATAAACATCACTCAATAAGGTTCCAAACATTCACCAAGCACAGCATTTAAGGTCCACATAGGACGAATGTGAAAGAATGACAATCCAGAATGATTGGAAGAGTCTCTCTCTCTCTCTCTCTCTCTCTCTCTCTCTCTCAGATATATATATATATATATATATATATATATATATATATATATATATATATATATATATATGTATATATATATATATATACAAGTCCCAGTTTTAACGGTTCCGATTACGACGTTCGAGGTTACGACGCTTTTCAAATATATTCATCAGAAATTATTTCTGGCTTACGACGCATGTTCGGGGTTCTGACTCGTCGTCATCGCCGATCCAACGGAAGAAATATGGCCCCAAAATGGCAGAATAATCATAATTTGAAGGTTCTTTTGATGTAAAACTCAATAATAATGCAGTTTACATCGTTTTCAATGCACCCAGAGCATTAAAAGTAAGGTTTTCTTATGATTTTTGACGATTTTCGACGATGTTCCGGCTTACGACGATTTTCGGTTACGACGCGGCGCAAGAACGGAACCCCTCCAGATATATATATATATATATATATGTATATATATATATATATATATATATATATATATATATATATATATATATATATATATATATATATAGCTTACGAATAAAATATGTATATATCGATGTAAACAGCATATCACACGAAACATTCCAACTATATTATCGGCACGACCAATTCTATGTCTTCTGAGAGCGATCTGTGATTCTGTAAGTTCAAAACGTTTGAAGAACATTTCAGCTTGACAAGACTATTACAGTCTCCGTTCACGCACAGCTTGTGGACTGCTCTTATTCACCATCATCTTCATCACCTCCTCTAATGACGTGCAAAGGAAAGGGCCTCGACCATTCTTCGATATTCCGCCAGTCATATTTTTCCTGAGCTTTCACTGCCACAAACCTCCACTCATGTCCAGCCTCCTGATTCGTAGACCTCATTAAAGTAGGCCTGGGTCCCCCCTGCTTTTCTGATGCCCACAGGAGCCAAGCTGATACTATCGCGTAGAAGCCTTCTTCCTCCCCGTCATTATATCTCTATATACGGAATCTCTGTAATGTCATTATGTTTCATTTCTTGATCTGTCCAAAACGCTGAAATGAAATATGTAATCCAGCAAAGAATAACAATTCTACTTTACACACAAATGTTCCATTGTAGACATGAGTTTTAACAGCTCGTGATAGGAATGGAAAAACTGGTTTGCTTCTACTCAACACACTGGACTTACCATTTTGGCATAACGTTGAAAAACTAGGTCTCCCGAACCTTTTTTATGTTTTTTTTTTTTTGTTTTTAGCAAATATTGTTAGTTAACGCTTTGCAATTTATTTAAAAACAGTATATGACTGAGCTTTTTTTTCTAGTCAAAAACAAGACATATCCGCCTGAGCCTATTTTCGGTGCTCCTACTCTTAAACATCAATGGCGGACATTCAAACACCTGTCAAAAAGCCAAGTACATCTCTTCCGAATTTCTGTCCATTTCCATTAATACCTTCATTGCATTACTTACACAGGCTAATAAATCAACGCCTTCACGATGGTAACTCGAAAATAAGAGATTACATCCAGAAAATAAAATTCACTCGCCCTGATGCTGAATACGGTTTGGTGCCTCAAAGGGCGTAACCTCTGTCTCCCCCTCTAAGTCTTTCTACACGCCACACCACACCTGGGTTGCATGGTTTGTTTCTGGATTAACGGAGGTGGGCGTATCCTTCCGGAAGTAACAAAAGACACTCTTATAAGTGAGCAATGATCTTGAAAGGATCCATTGCCTCACACGTTGGAATAACTGGTAACAAAATCTCAAAATCCTTAACCCGATCATTCCTGATTGGTTACGTAATTTACCTTAAATTAAGTTGTTAGATGACACAGACTGTGAAAACTACGCCGCATATAAACCACACGCATGCGGCATGCAGGCCAGTTTCATATTTTTGTTTTAAATAATGATGATATAACATATTATTTGTCTTACGTAAGTAATAACCATGATGGACATTATCTGTCAAGTACTCGTACAAGTACATGCATAACCATACAATATATATATATATATATATATATATATATATATATATATATATATATATATATATATATATATATATATATATATATATATATATCATTATCTGTATATCCGTATACGAGCCTGCGTGTAAGTAGAGAATGAGAACGAAAAAGAAAGATACACGCACAAAACACTTTTATGAGTAAAAAAAAGTAACGCAAATAAAAAAGTCATTAGATAAAAACAAATTTATGTCCTGACATCGTTAAAATTCAAATAACACAAAAATTTCGCAACTTTTACATAGGAAATTTGCGAGGGATACTGACGTTTGCATTAACCTTTTCGATGAAGCAGGGTCGAGGCTGTGCCAGTCACAAAGAGGCTCTGAAACATTTCACGCCAATAAAAAAGAACTACTGGCTCTCTGGCATTTGATAAACTGATGCCAAGCTAAGATCTGTTTTATGGAGCACGAGTGAATCCAGATCTGTTGGCTGATAGAGTCACGAATTAGAAAAGTGCCCTTCGAACTTTTGAGAACTGGCATGAATTCTCCCTTTCGTAAAACCCAGGGAACGGCTGTTATCATCTTTAAAGATTATTGACATGCAAAGCAAGCTTCCACAGAATAACAATTAGGATATGAAATTTATGCCAAAGGCCAGAGCTGGGACTTATGAGGTCATTCGGTGCTTAAAGGGAAATTGAGGGTAAAAAAGTTTTAAACTTGTAAGAGGAAAACCTCGTATTAGTGTGAGGAGAGGGTGGAAAGTAAGAAGGAAGAAAAGGAATATGAACGGAGGTACATGAAAGGAATTAAATGGGTCGCAGTCAGTGGCCCAGGGGACGCTGCATAACCCTAGGTAATGCCTACAGTGCACCGCGTGAGGTGCACTGATGGCGCTAGGCCCCTCCACATCGCCCCCCCCCCCCCGCCACGGGGATAGAAAGCCCATAATATCATAAGGAAAACTGAAAAATACAGCGAAGAGAAACAAACTAGTACTGGTGACTGGATAAATAATCTAGAACAGTTGAATGTGGACATATAAGCACAAAAGTAATAAAAACCCCTACATAAACACAAAAACAGGCAGACAATGAAAGGGTTCTCCACTTGCTATGTAGGGTGGCTCCTTCTGCCACTTCCTATAAAATGTCCTTCAAGCATCGTGAGATAACGTCACGATCATTGTTTCCTTCAACCAATTAATCATTGTTCAAGGGTTCAACCTTTACCCAATAATCAGTTGATATGCTGATGAATTCAGACTACTCACGATTCAACGAGATATTCTTTTCGATATAAATTACATTCAACTCTGAAAAGGTATGCTGTGATCTATGTTCACTGTTCATATAGGCTATGTGTGTGTGTGTGTGTGTGTATATGTATATATATATGTATATATATATATATATATATATATATATATACTGTATATATGTAAAAATACTTTTCCCCCCTTAGAAGGATAGATCTCCACTGGCTGCAACCCACCACAATTGACTAATCAGATGCATAATTCAAAGCTTAGAGCAACAAAGGCACAGTGGATTTTTCAGAAAACAGGGCCGAGTCAAGTCTATTTCATGTTCAAATATGAAAAAACGGTCGTGAACTTTCATTTTTAGGTGAATATTTAAGTCAATTTTCACAAAATTTACATCACTCAGTGAGGCCTGGTTCTGTTCCGTTACATATTCTATATACTCAAAATTTCCTCGTCTTTCATTTGCCTTGTACTTTTTTTTTTTACCTTTCCTTACTTAATATGTAGTTTTCTAGTTTATAAGTCAATCCAGGGCCTTGAATGATTAATAAAAAGGATGGAATTATCCCCTCCACCAAAAACCGCACATACATAGCCATCGTTAATAGCTCATACAAATATATTACTATACATGGTATCAGCTCCTTTCATAATCAGTTAAAAAAGAAGTATACCTTAGTTTAACCAGCCCACTGAGCTGATTAACAGCTCTACTAGGGCTGGCCCGAAGGACTAGTTATTTTACGCGGCTAAGAACCAACTGGTTACCTAGCAACGGGACCTACAGCTTATTGTGGAATCCGAACCACATTATAGCGATAAATGAATTTCTATCACCAGAAATAAATTCCTCTAATTCTTCATTGGCCGGTCGGAGAATAGAACGCGGGGCCAGCAAAGTGCTTGTTACACGGTTTTTATACGATAACTGGCACTGTTATTGTTTTTATAACTATTGTCGTCATAAACTGTTAAAAGTCTGTGTTGGATTAATACCTTTCACGGCTATGGGTGAAACCCAAGTTCTTGTAAACAAGGCTGAGTAGTCTAAAATAGCAGACAAGTAACCTAACGAGCAGTGTAGGGTAATTACTAAACTCGCGTAAACATTATTATTTTTACGAAGTAGTTCAACCAGACCGCTGATAAAACTTATTTATCTCTCACAAAAGTGAACCGCAGGATTTGCCTTTATTAACGATGAGGTTTAGACTTTATCTATTAAATAAAATCTAAATAAAAATTTTATACTTACCGATGTTTTAAAGAGTCATAACACCTCTCGACATCGACTTCCGAAGGCTGCTGGGGTAAATGAGCATTCACGTCTAATTACACCTTTGTGATACACCTCACTGATTGACGGCAACATGCACCAGATACATTAAACAAAGACCCCAAGGATTTCGATCAGCCACAACAAAAGAAGAACTAAACTTTCTACGAAAAAGACTAGTCGAATACACTACATAATGAGGAACAGCAAATACTTTTCTGCCAAGTTTGTTTTCCAAATACAAGACCTGTAAATAAATACTCACGAAGTTGGAGCACCTAGTCACTACGCTAAATAATAGAGAACGTAAACTTTTCTGTTAAGTTAGTTTTCCAAAATACAAGAACTGTAAATAAGTAGTAGCAACTAGTCAAATATACACTAAATAATAAGGAACAACAAAAACTTTTCTGTTAAATTAGCTTTCCAAAATACAAAACCTGTAAATGAAAAACCTACGAAGTAGGAGCGACAACTACACCCAAAACAAACGAGTAGTACTAAAGGAACAAAAACACTACTCAGCAGTATCTGAGGAATGACACAATCATCCGCTGAGAGCAAAATACTAAAACCGACTACTCAGTAATCCCCTGCACGAAACACAAGGGACACAGTGTTAAAAAAGGAACTAGAAACTCTCTAAGACTTTCATCAACTAACACCTGCAGTATCCAAGAGAAGACAGCTCGAATATTTTTCATGCACACTCAGTTTTCAGAGCACGTGGCAACAAAGCGATTAAGGTAACATTATATGTACCGCCTACGGGTGGTTTCAAAACGTGTTTGAGGGCACGCTCGCACGTGCAAACACACATGCATGTATACAAACACACATATATACATATATATAATACACACACACACACACACACACACACACACACATATATATATATATATATATATATATATATATATATATATATATATATATATATATATATGAATATATATACATGGTTCAGCCTCACTCTAAATCAAGCCCAGACAGGGGACGATGCTATATGTCTGTTTCCTGAAAATGTCAATCTGCTTCTGTTAAAATAAGTGGTGAATTATACCTCGTAATCAGATCATGATAAGTCATAGCCCCCTTGGACAGCGACATGGGGCTAGCAACTTATTCTAAACGACGAGGAGAATAACACCTCTACTTAGCTACTCTGTCCAGGTGAAGAGTAAAAATTTACTTACTAGTATGTCTACACTTACATTCCTGTGAATTATGTTATAGTAGTATATAATCTGTGAATGTGTGTATCTCATTATTTAGTGCTTGAGAAGATCGTTTATCAAACTTCACAAGCGAGATAATCCGGGTTTCATTCAAAGGTGAGGGGGAAGGACAAATGGGCACTTTCCAGTCATGACCTAGGCATTAAATTCGGTGCCTGGTAGTGTGTGTGTGTGTGTGTGTGTGTGTGTGTGTGTGTGTGTGTGTGTGTGTGTGTGTGTGTGTGTGTGTGTGTGTGTGTGTGTGAGAGAGAGAGAGAGAGAGAGAGAGAGAGAGAGAGAGAGAGAGAGAGAATAAATATTTTTGCAAAGATAAGACAGGGGCAAAAAGAAGCTAAATATTGCTCCACCGCTTATCAGCGAATAAGGAAGAAAGGAAAACCAGATGGTGTTAATGGACTTTTTTGACCATTCGGTATTGATGAATACGTCGCCACCTGACAGGCAAAAAGATTTGGTTAGTTACATTAACAAGTTCTTCAGTGTACTGCAAGAAAACATGATTTTTAAAGATTTACTTGAAAATCATTTTTATGAACATGAACTCATGAAAATCGAACATTTTAAAATTACATGGAAATCGGACATTTACACACATTTATGAATGTAAAAATCAATAATTTTATACTGAATTACATGAAAACTGCCCTTTTTAAAGAAAAGTACCTCACGGAACACGAATTTATGCAACTTGTCCCTGCTTTCTTCTTCTTAACTTCACAATGAAAATGGACTGAAAACCAGTACTGTGTGATTTTCTTTACTCGTAAAGAAAGCTTGAAGGGTATCAAGTATACATTTTCATATCTATTCATCATATTCCCCCTCGAAATTTCATTATTTTACCTAACCGCAGAGAGAAAAAATCACTGTGTAACCTACATAAAATCTGTTAAAAGAAATCTATTGCGGTGGAAAATTTAGCATTAACATTAACCACACTGCCTTGGAATAAATATTTGCATACCAGTATACAAGAAAAATTTGTGTCGACGAACAGAAACGCAGAAGATACGAACAATGTATTGCGCGGTATGTAAAGTCTGTACCAACAAATAATAAAATATTAATAATGAACCTATTTGCTTCCTAAATTATCCGCACAAGAAACTTTTTGCGAAACCGAACACAAATAAATCAAATAAAATGACTGAAATAATGACCAGAAGTTAACGTGATGGTTAAGAGAAAACACTGCTGTACACAACACAAGAGAGGAGAGGCATGGCGTGACCTCGCACCATACGAGAGAAACCAGCACAAAATAAGCTTCTCCTCAAGGCTGAGAAAGTAAAGCTAAAAGCAAGAAAACTAAGAGTCGAAACCATTATTGACATCTCACACTCCACACTGTGGTCAGGCTCACGACACATATGAGATACTAAACTCAATAATTGTAACCACTGTTGAGGGAAGTTCACACGAGAATATGGTTTTTACCAATGATTTCTCATGAAATTGTTCCTTTCATTAACCCATGCTTCCTTTTCCAGCTCCCATTCTTAGTGTTTGTATTATAGTATGCGTGTGTGTACATATATATTACATATAAATGTGTGCGTGTGTGTATGTACATGTATGTATTATTTATATACACACACACATATATATATATATATATATATATATATATATATATATATATACATATATATATATATATATATATATATATATATATATATATATATATATATATATATATATATATATATATATATATATATATATATATTATACTTTCCTCAACACTGAGTGAACCAGAGGCCCTCACGGAAGTTTTTTCCCAATGTATATCTAAATTTTATATTAAGCGATAATCGTAGCTTAAAATTTGTGAATATAAAAAGTGACAATAATATATATAGTATAATATATATATATATATATATATATATATATATATATATATATATATATATATATATATATATATATATATTCAAGCATCACAAATAAGGCATTAAAATGGTGATCTAGGTGCTACCATCGTGTTCCCTTTTAATTTCGTTTGTTTTTAAAAAAATAGCCAAATGGCTCAAGGTATTGGGGTTGCAATCCCACACCCTGTATGAAATTGCACAGAGAACCAGAAATGTAGAAAAGGATGACGCATCTTAAGGTGAACACTCAGTGTGTGTAGAAGGGTTCAACGTATGCTGGTGAACTTCATGTGTAGGTTGCAGCTTGCGTTGTAGAAGGTTTCTGCATAATGGGTTCATCCAAGATTCAACAGATTAAGTGTGAATATGCGATAGTACTGTTCATTGTCCTTTCTTTTCTTAGGAGCCATCCCTGCTATGTGAACCGGATTAATGTGGAAAACATAATAGCGTTACAGTCATTTCGCCTCACGCTTCAAGAACCCACCAAGAATCATGTGGTTTATGGAATCTAGGCTGTCAGGCCAAGCACTGGGATACTTGCTACCATTCAATACTTAAGACAGTGAAAACAGGGAGTTGGAGTGGTTGCAAGTCAAGCTATCCAGAAAATAAAAGAGATAAAATACAAGGATATAAAGGTGGGTATGGGAGAAAGCCCCACAATTGCACTAAGAAGTAGTACTGACAGAGGCTGGCCAGCAAGAATGACGAAAGGAAGCGGGAGTGGGGGTAGAGCAAGACGCTGAAAAGTGGCTGCAGCTAGGGCCCGAAGGGACGTTGCAAACACCCTTTAGTAATGCCTACAGTGCATCACGTTCGGTGGACTGACGGCACTAACCCCACCCCCCCTCCTTTGTGGCACAAAAATCAGGTGGAACTGGATTCCTGGGCAGATCATTAAAGGGTTACGCCATTACATTGTTGCTTCTATAAAGGTTGAAAGGAACTTGCAAAGGAACGTGATGAAAGATTACGTTGTGACTCAACTTATATTCCTATTTTTTTTTCTTCCAAATGGCAAGCAAATGAGAAAGATAAAAAATTTGTAACAATGACATGGCCGCTGTCTAGCATGAAAACTGTCAAACGGTACCATATACTATTGATCATGCCTATGCTGTAGGAATCGTGTATTAAACTTGGCAAACAAGCGGCATATACCATGGAAGTTACCCCCATGGAAAACAATCTCTTTTACCATTGATGTGTACTTGGGTTCATGAACAATGCTGAATCCACAGAAATAACTACAAAACAAATATGGGAATCTTAGAAAAGGAAGACATTATTAAAATAAAAATTTAAATTCCAGTGAAACTCAACTGGTTTACAACTCTAGTCTTATTCTCGGATAATACTTCATAAAGTAATTATTATTCAACGACTAGCCTAACTCTTGACTTGTCTGGCCGCCTTTAAAATGTCACTGTTACAAACCAACACCAAACTGGAAACGCCTTATTACCAATTCTTATTTAAGAGAGAGAGAGAGAGAGAGAGAGAGAGAGAGAGAGAGAGAGAAGAGAGAGAGAGAGAGAGAACTGGGTTTTGAGTGTGCCCCTGCAGCTACAATGTGCTGAAGGCTTTCCAATTCTAATCATTCAAACTCAAGTCTTTTAGAACCCCATGATCTCGTTTTCTCCTGCCTTGAAGCTTGGTTTCGGAAAAAAGAAAAAACTTTCCTCTTCTCTCTCTCTCTCTCTCTCTCTCTCTCTCTCTCTCTCTCTCTCTCTCTCTGTGTGTGTGTGCGTGTGTGGGTGTGTGTTTGTGTGACTGGAAGGGGGGTGTCAATTCGCATGTAATTATTAAGTACTTGGAGACGCCACTTGCTCAACGCAGGTACAATTTAACCTTTTTTGAGATGCAAGCATACAATGGAAGATCTGCTTTCAAACACACACACACACACACACACACAGAGAGAGAGAGAGAGAGAGAGAGAGAGAGAGAGAGAGAGAGAGAGAGAGAGAGAGAGAGAGAAATGATAAAGCTGAAGTAGAATCTGCCTTAATAAAGGCAAATACAAACCAGTTAAGGAGAAAGTAGTCGGGAGGAGCGTGACCTTGCTCTACTAAGAACATTCCTGTAAGTAATGACCGACAGGTTGGGCAGATTATAGTCTTCGATGCAACTTAATCCCTAGCTCTGACTTCCAGGAGAGTATGCTCTGCGTTCCTTTGTTTACAAGAAGTTTAATTGACTACTTAACTTTACCTTATAATTCAAGTAAATTGATGTATGATTTAACGCTTTTACAAAAAGCGAAGAATTGCGTTATCAAGTCGTAACTCCTTATAACGGCTGAACGTGAATCTTACCTAACACACGAAAGCACATCTGGAGGAAAGAAAACTAAACAAAAAGAGACTTATAAAAAGGAAGCTAATATTAAAACACCTGGAGAATAAACAGGCCACATAATCTGCCAAAAGGGTAAACAACATTCACTACAAATCAAGAGAGAGAGCGAACTCTCCGAAATCTACTTCTGGACTTGAAGGTCAAGGCACGCGAGGCCTCCAGGGACTGGCACTGCTATTACCTGTCTGACCAACATCACGGCAATAAGAATTTCAAACAGCCATTTATAACCAATGTCATTCCTTCAGTGAAATATGATGGGCAAAAGTGAAAACAAGGTCATTTTCATTTTACACATACACATACACATACACACACACACACACACACACACATATATATATATATATATATATATATATATATATATATATATATATATATATATATATATATATATATATATATATATATATGTGTGTGTGTGTGTGTGTGTGTGTGTGTGTGTGTGTGTACTAAGAAAAGACAAAGGAGCAACAGAATTAAAAGAAGCTGCCTTTAAACTGGGAGATTATAAGAGCTGAGCAACATGATTTTTTATCCCCGTGCGTGTTGCCACTCCAGACTTGACCAAGGTACTACATGTAACTTACCAGATGTTCACATCGATAACATTCCAAAGCCTTTCAAGATAAATCTGTTAATATTTCTGAATGGAGATGCATTCCCTTAAACTTCCGACTGTGTCGTCTTTAGAAGAAGAAAAAAAAGATGTTTTAGCAATGACAAATCAGTTGCTACGGTCTTTTATTTTTCTTTCGCATGAAAGTTGCGAAACCTGTTTATCCAAAGCAACTACGATATCTGTTTTTCAGTTTCCATTAATATCACCTCTGTTTCTTTCGTTTTTTTCACTACTCTGATTCATGAACAGCATCAGCGCCACACCCTTATTGCTAAACGTATCATGAATGACGACACTATATCAGGCAATGGAAAATTAATAGAAGAATAATAATTAGATAACCAGATCAAGTACTTAAACTTCTCTCTTGTTATGAATTTTATCCAGACACCACAAATGCTATGAAAGGAACAGTGCATGAAATAAAATTATGGCAAACTCCTCCTCGCCAAAGTGGATTAGCCTAGACATGAACGAACCTTCAGCGATAAGCCTTCTGTTTCTCTCACGTTGGCAGAAGGATGTGGAGACATCATCACGAGTTCCTCGCTGTAACATGATCTATACTAAAAGCATCGTCAAGGGTCTAATATACAGTTATGATTAATCAAGGAGGATTGTGAATAGAATTTATCTGTCGTGAGATGGCTTATCTCGGAAGACATCTCGCTCGGTTAGTACATCGTTTCCCGTACTCAAATGGCGGAACCAAAAGGCATATTTTAACAAACTCAGCAAGCAGTTGAAATGTTTGAATGTTTATATGTTGAGTAAAAATGGTTGAGGGAATGAGAAATCTTTAACGAAAGGTTAGCAGGGGTGAAAAGACGAAACAAGGCACTGGCAAAATGGGTGTATATTATGAAATCTTGAGAAGGAAGAGAGGAAATGGAGTTATATGGTAAATATTGCTGGGCTGATGATGCTGTAAAAGTGTTGGTAAAAACGTGTTTCAATATCCAAAAAAAGGTGTACATGTGGGAATGGTTAATGGCACAGTATAATCATGTAGGGGTATCGACGTGCATCTGATGACGTGATGCCCTAGATTCTAGAAGTTTCTGCACGGGCTACTCAGTTAAGATGAGCGCTACAACGAAATTTTTGTGTTTTTCGGAAGACACATCTTTTTGTGAAAATGGGTAAACGTGAAAAAAGGCAATGTGATTCTATTACATTTCCCTTTCATAAAGCATTTTCCTCAGGAAATATACCGCTTTAAAGAGACATACTGTTACATATCCTTTGCTATCCATTTTTTTATGCATTAAATATTCCCCTAGCTTGGCAGTTTTATTGTCGTGACTAATTCATCCTTGGAAGCCAGATAGCGAAGGCTCATTTTGTTATTACTTCTAGCGATTACCTTTGCAGTTTGACTGAGGATATCCGTAATTTAATACAAAATCGTTGTATACTATAGTATTTGTCTGTTCATTTTAGAGACATTCGAAGACCGATTTAAAAGTCAAAGAACCTTGAACTTTCCCATTGCTTTCAATCCATGAAACTTTAACTTGAGAAACAACGTACTATACCCTCGGTCTGCCTTGTAACGAGATATTCGAAAAAACATCTTCAGCATTCTTGAAAACGAAAATAATTTGCGTGACGTAACGACCAAAAAAGACAGACCTCAAGGGACAAAGGCCAATTGATGCACGACCCCATCATAACGCGCTGCAGGTGGTTTCAGATTTCATCTAACCCGCCATATACTACTCTCTCTCTCTCTCTCTCTCTCTCTCTCTCTCTCTCTCTCTCTCTCTCTCTCTCAAAAGGTTACAGAACTGAAGAACTGTATATTGACACAAGCAACAGCTAGAAACGGCAATCAAATACCGTGAACATCCGTCAAGGCAACGGCAATTTATAACGTATGAATGTGCATATACTTTGAATAATAATAATATGAATCCATTATTCACTTTCAATAAATATATGCATTTTCCATCAAACAGAATTGAGATTTAAAAGGATTTGTTGGTTTACTAAAAATAATAATATTTCGAGAACGGATGAGCGGATCTGTGGAAATCTGGCGTAAAAATTCAATAAGACTCTAATGGATAGTATTATTATTGTGATTATCATGTGCACGTTCCTAATGCGAATAATTGTCCATATATACTTATCAAAAGTTGATCATCTGTAGAATAATGCACTCACAATTTCATCAAAAGCACATCATTTTCTTTCAAGTGTTCCTGTGATCAAGCAAGCAAACAGGCAAACAGACAGACAGGCAGACGAACATGCAAAAGACGAACAATTATTATGATCTCCTTGGCGGAGTTCAGTAGTATTAGTATCGTCAAAGTCATTATCACATCGTGATGGTTATTACACAATGATGACATTTCTAAATAAAATTCCATTGCTGAGGAGAAATATTAGAAAGGAAAGACAGAATACTTTATTAAAATGTAAGATAATGAAAGCAACAGCAACAGCAACAACAACAACAACAATAAAAATAACAATAATACATGCCAAATAGCGATGTCTTCGTTTGCGTGACGCTTTGTTGTTTATTTTCATTGATTTGTTGATTTATCTCTGTTGTTCATTTGTTATTACCTTTTCGCCATGTTCTCTTTTTTCACATAGAAGAACGCTAAATGTGTAAAGTTGTTTTGTAAGTGGATGGCCTTCCAGGCTTATTCCACGCGGATGGTCACTGGCTGTGAATAATAATGAAAAGAAAATCAAGAGAAACAAATCTTAAAACTTCTTATTAAAAGACAAAAAGCCGAATGCTTCATAAATCCCAAATCCAACGGCCTGTCGTAGATCAAATATTGCAGGAATATGAAGTTATTCAGTTAAACTAATACTGTTGTCATTGAACTGGACGAAGGAATAAAACGAAAGTTGACCTGGAGTTTACGTGTTTTCACACCTCCTCAGGGTCAAGTGACACTAAAAAACTTAAGTGGTTACAAAGTCACCTCTCTGGCAGTAATACATAAACATGTATACTATCTTACAAGTATTCAAAGACTAACTAACTGTCTAAAAATATTTTTTACAACTAGATCGTCCGATTTGTACATCACTACTTGATTTTTCCTTATGATGCATGATTCAACAATGCTTCGTTTTATATCATCTTAGCAGAAAAAGATCTATTTTCCATTTTTCCCGCTATTTCCCGTTCCTACGTTATTTTTATTTTGTTTTCATCGTATTTCGAGATCCTTGCCACTTCAGTCCCACACAATTTTTATTACATTGTTTGAAAGGGATCTCATATATAAAACCTTTCTTTTGTAGAGGGGGATTCTTGATCAACATGTTCTTAAATGCAAAGCTGTTAAAAATAACAATGTCATAAAATGTTTTTAGCTGTCCAGAGATGAAAACGAATTGGTCAAAACACGGAGCCCTCACACTGCCGGAGAACGCAACAAATCCTTCATCTAAAAATGAGGTTTCACATGAACTGGTGATAATAAAAGTAAGCGACTTAAAAGATGTTCTTAGTTTCAGCAATATCTGCATTTTAATTATTTGACGGTAAGTTTAACTTTATGCCTTTAATTGATGAAATCTTTATCTATGGACAGTTGGCTCCTGGAATGTTTACTGTTTTTGAAGTGGAGGAGGGGCGGGGGATGTTTGTAGAGAGATCGGCTGCTTTTGTGGTATGATCATCATGGATAATCTGTAATTTTTTTAATTGCTCCGTACAAATGCGACGATACACATATTCATGTGATTTTCGATAATACTTCAAATTCAAGTGTTCTCTCCTTCACTTACTACGACATAGGACTTAAATTCTGATTCAACGGGTACTTCAGTTTCCGATCTTAAAAAAAATGCACTAGAAGCCCACATGGAGCATAGAAAAATAAAGGAGTCTGCCCAAAAGAAGCGTTGGTATCGACGGAACCATCACGAAACCAGACACTGAAAGCTAAATGGGCCCCAATTACTATCCCTTGGGAAGCAAGGGGCCACTAAAGTACTTGTTTATCACACGGCTTCCTTCTCTGCTATCAGGCCTCCCCAAAGTTTCAAAAGCCGGTAATCTATATAATTTATCAATTATTTCAAAAATTAACTAATCAATTAAACAAAGCAATCTGACAAATGTATCGAAAATGTGCCTGGTAACGTGACTAAAAACGTAAGTAATCTAAATGAATGATAACCGTCCTGGTAAACGAGCTTTTAGTGAGGATTAATAGAGGATAACAATAGCGCGGAATAATATAACAATACAATAAAAGGAACCTCACTCATTGTTACTCCGGCTGACCTTGGAGATGAATTAGCTACATAGGCTATGGCATGGTGGTAGTAAACAGTGACCGTATGAATCAGGTAGGGGTTTATGCGAACCTAGCTAACAGGATATAACATTATATTGTACTATTACTTCTTCCCTCTCGATGATACGAGGGGACCGTGACCTCTTTCAGATTTGTAATGTCTCCCAACACCATTACTTTGTACCACTGACTCGAAATCTTTGGGAAACCCAAAGGAAAATATAATTAAAAAAAAAAAATAAAGTATTGAGTGGTGTTAAAAACTGCACCGGCTCAAATCTCAATCTTAACCTGGTGGCGTTGCGAAAAATAATGATGCGTGAAATTGAACACGCGTCACGAAATTTCGGTGGGTGTCATGAGCTAAAGTAGTTCTCTCTCTCTCTCTCTCTCTCTCTCTCTCTCTCTCTCTCTCTCTCTCTCTCTCTCTCTCTTTACCTAACTCCCCACACAAAAAATGACTAAATTGTCAACCGAAGTAAAACAATTCATCCAGCTGGACTGGACTTGATTCACATCCTCTCTTATTTGTTGAAAAGAATGATTAAACATATACAGTGTATCTTTTGATACCTTGATGAAATCCTACATGTTCAAAATTGAAAAGCTTAATCGATCTACTGTACATATAAAAATGGAAAGGATAATTCCAGCACCGTGAGAGAAATCGGTAGGCGAATCTATTTTTTCTTTTTTTGTGGGAAGTGCTCAAAATTTAATACCGCGGCTCCTTGCGGTTCGTACTGGCCAGAGAAATTAAGCATTAACTGGCATAACCTAGTAAGGCTGAGTATTTGCTAAATGCTTCCAAGTATAGCCACTGGAAAACTTCTGATAAGGCATATTTGCGAAAGATACTTTGTGTTTTTATTTAATTTCATATTTCACTCTAAATTATACACTCTAAGTCTACGCGCAATAACTTGAAAACAGAATGTCGTGAAATTGGCCTAAATTGTATAGGCCTATAGACCATAAAAACATACATGTAAAGAATTTTTTATGAGGCAATTCCTGACGCTAAAGTAACCACAATTCAGCTCGCCTCAGCAAGAAATCAGTCCCGCAGACTAAACTATTTAGTTGAGCAAGAATTCAGAAAACGTGCAACTATTCGCAACACATAATACGACAGATAAAAACCAGCGATAATAGAACCTGTCTAAATTTTAGGAACCAACAAACTTTATAATCACAGAAAAAAACGATAAGTAAAAACTTCAACAAAAAAGTAAAATTTGAAAACTGGGAAAAATTAGGTTCCTTTCTTCCTACTTTCTTTTCGTAACCCAGACTTAAGACTTACTTTCCCGTAAAAAACAATTAAAAAAATGGAACTGACACTGCGATTTCTCTGTATCAACGTGTGTGAAAGGAAAAACTTATGAAGTTATGAGAGGACGCAATACTTATCACAAGCACTGTTAAATGAAGAAAATTAAACTGGCTTAATGGGAAATCAAGATACCTAAACCTTGTAACAACTGTATCTAAAACATATCCATAAGCACGTACATACAGCATAATTACGCTAAACAGCAAATACACAGGCTTAATATTTTGACGGCGGACCCGCCATAGCTGATCGGAACCCCAGTGAGGATGTTAAATGCGAAAGAAAGATAAGCGAAGCTGTGAATATCAATTGTTTTCCCTGAACCCGTGAGAAATATTAAAATGTGTAGAGGTGGTAAGAGGTTAGTGTACGTCATTCTCAGAAGTGCTATAAGCTGATGAAAAAGTGTAATTCAGTGCTGTGAAGCAAAAGGAGAGCAAGATACAAACAAAAAAAAGCACAGAAACAGATGGGGCTTAAAGATCTAAGAAAAGTGAAAGACAGAGATGTATGGCGCAGATCAGGGGCTTTGATATTGAAAAATGTTTTGCACTGAGGTTGATTCGAGATTCTGCACTTCAGTTATGAATGTGCTAGTGACCAATGCATTGTTTTATTTTTCTGAAGCAATTCCCGGTCAGAAGAAATGGTAATTTATAAATAATATAATATACAAACTAGAACCAATGGCCACAGATATTACTTTCGGCAATAGTCTTTGCAGCTTCAAAGAATGCCGTCACTATATCTTAGCGGCGTTGTTTAAACAACACTCCAATTGATCCTTGGTACCTTCTCTGTGCTTCGTGAATTACTTCATCTGAATCAAATTATTTCTGAGAAGCACGTTCCTAGTCATGGTCGTGTTTTATTTGAGCGGCCATGCACGTCTCGGTCTTTTCAACACAAACAGTGATGACATAAATTCATATAGCCTAACTACACAACTAAGAGACGCGTGACTTGTTGGGCAATGTATCCGGCCTTCTAGATACTGTCGTCCTTCTGTCACCCTTAACTTTACTTGTAAGTGCTTCAATTTGAAGTATACAACGGACTGAACATAAAAACATTACAGGAACATGAGACACTTACTCCTTTTTCGAGCAACTTCGATTTACACTAAGGTTCATCAACACTACAGTAAAACCTGTCTTAAACGAACGTGGGCAACTTATCACCCACGCATCACAAACAGGTTGGCTGTAAGTTAACGACTTTTTATTAGTCCTACTCAGTGCTTCGTACGACTATCCAGAACTGGCCAAAGATCTGTTGTCCATTTAATTAAGGTCACTGACGTTTTCAACCTATTTGCAATATGGATGCGATAATTTCCAGAAGTGTGTTTACGACATGTATTCAACATGTATACGGTAATGTGAACACGCTTTTCAGTACATATCTCAGAGTACACAAGAATAAAACAATCATACCTTTAATATACAGTCAAAGCGTTCTGTTAAAAGCATTAGAATGAAATCAAGTGACGAACCAAGTGTTGATGGTCTTACCTTGAGAATGCGCCAAAGGAGCTTGATCAAGCAAATTAAGGAGCAGGAGGAGCCACAGCGATGACAGCACAGACCGTGTGGGTAACGTGGCTCCCACTGCCAGTGCCATCGTATCCTTCCACCACATGGCACTCGGTAGGATGTCCATCAGCTCAACGAATTCACGTGGAATGACGGAGGCGTCATGTTAGCACATCTTTATTGCACGCAACAACATCGCGGGTCATCACATCTTGAAATAAACACTTCACTCGAGTTCGGTTTCAACTTCGCTGTTAATTTTCTTTTCTGTATGATTCACAATCACTGAATCTTCGCTGTTCTACAAGGGGTGTCTTTCTTTTTTCTAGACATCACATCATATTAACTTTCAGTCCTGGTTATTTAAACAATCAAAATTTCATTTTTCTTTCTTTTTTACACTTTACTGAGCTCTTCTGTTCTGAATGGAATATATCCGAAAAAGATTGTTTTCAAAGTCAACTCACATTACTAATTTAGGAAATATTGCACCAGGGAGTACTGTCCTGCATGTAAAAGAAGAAATATAGGACAATTAAATAAATCACCATTAAAAACATTGTATACATAAGCAAAGCGAGAGAGAGAGAGAGAGAGAGAGAGAGAGAGAGAGAGAGAGAGAGAGAGAGAGAGAGAGAGAGAGAAAGTCTCGTAAACTTCCTCCGGCTGCTATTCTCAAACTTTGTGGGAGATAAGTAACACGTAAGCAAACTTTTAACATGCTTATTGGACTGTAGTTTCACTTTATGTTCCAACTGCATGCGTGAGATCTTGTGAGAACTCACCGCTGAATATATATATATATATATATATATATATATATATATATATATATATATATATATATATATATATATATATATATGTATGTATGTATGTATGTATGTATGTATGTATGTATGTATGTATGTATATATATGTATATATAAATCACCAAACCCTTTTGAATATTTAAAGTTACTCCGAAATATAAAGTAAGAACATTTATTTAGCAATACCCACCAATAAATCTTGTTCACATTCCAATTCGTTTTCAACACCTTTAACTCTTCTTAGTATAAAAATGTGGCCTACAACACGAGACAGTATATCAGAAATAAAATCTTAAAAGAGAGAGAGAGAGAGAGAGAGAGAGAGAGAGAGAGAGAGAGAGAGAGAGAGAATGTTTATGGAAGGTCAATACGTGCGAATAGTTCCTTAATCATGCAGGCCTTAATCTGACATTTCTTATGACGTTTCTGGAGATTAGCACTTAATATATTCCCTTAGCAATATCCCGTGGAATAAATGGAGCAAAGATTTCCTCGATAATTGGAATATTCTAGGCTTCTTTCTTACAGATTCATAAAAATAGCTGTTAGTTACACAGATAAAGAATTATAATCATACGATAATTTCAGTCTTACGCTCTAGGGATCATGGCTGTTTGATCAATGGCACTTCAAAGAAATCGCAAATGTTTAAACAACACATAAAACAAATGCAATTGCGCAATGATCATAAAATATTTCCTATTCTAAGTTATTAACATTCAAAGGTGTCCTTTCTTTTTTAAAGTGCTCTTGCACTTCATCATGTTCATAAAAATGCGAGGTTATTCAAGATACATTTTCTGCTTTACTACTTTACAGTTTATTCTCTAGACTAGATATCTACAGGCGATAATATTGATTTTCCAAAAATTACAGAATGGCATGAAAAAAAACTTAAATCCATGGTAAAACTTCCCCTAACATACGTCAAAATACAATAAAAATCTGCTAAATAAAAAAAAAATTGGTGGTCTGAGCGTCACTTGGACACCGCTGTGCTCAATGGCCTAGATCTATATACAGTAGTGGCTAGCGTCAGCCGAGGAATATCGCCCAAGTGGGGGTAAATACCTGGATAAAGTTAGACGACTTCCTTTACTTTTATAAGACTCCTTTCACGACCACAAGGACACGACGTGGTTAATGCCGTTACTGATTGCAAAAATTATATATCTGGTATGGATTTAAGGCAATCTGAATAGAGTGAGGTTGTTTTTCCTTTCATTATTTAAGACCAAGTAAAAAAAAATGTACCCATATATAAACAGATATTAATTATATTTCCCAGCAAAGTTTTCTTTCAATCTGGTTCCAAAAAAGATGCTGAGCTCTAATACATTTTGTCAAATTACGATAACGATAAAGCAACAAACTGAAATTATTTCAGTGAAGTCTATACGTACATACGTCTATACAAACAAAGACAGGCAGAGATATATAAAGGCTCCATATTTGTGCAATTGCTTCTGTATCTTACTCAGAAGCTCCATCCCGAGCATGTCGACCAACCCTTGCATAGACTGTCATTCGCTTGTATTGCACGTATACAATTATTTTCAGGAGAATAAACCCCCCCTAACACCTTGGTCTCCACCTTTTCCCCGTCCAAACCCTTCCGTATAATATAGCCATACACCAGTCATTTTCTAACCTTTTTCTCCACAACATCGTATCCCTACTGTTCTCACCCTTTAAATCGCCTTTTTTTTTCGACATTTACGTCAGTATAGATGCATCTAGGTATATCACCTTTCTTCCGTAGCCACGTTTTTCCTCTATAATTACAGTCACTGAAGCAAAGCACATAGAAAATGCTTAATAAAAGTATAGTACAGTAC
>NC_089754.1:24535677-24538177 GCF_040412425.1 Macrobrachium rosenbergii | reverse complement strand
TTAATATAAATTAAGTTGTGAAAATTTAAACATGGGCGCCTATGCCAAATATACATACATACATATACAGTATATATAAATATTTATATACATATACATACTAACACATATATAATATATGTATATATGTGTGTGTGTGTGCGCTTCTGCAATGTGCAGGATAAGATAACGGAACGTACACGCCGAAAAGAGTGGCTGTTGTTTGCAGGTGACAAAGCTGATTTGCGATGGTAAAGAGATTGCGCAGACAAGTGAGAGTTTGAAAGCGTTTGCAAACGGAGAAAGTTAAAAGCGAATGCCATTAAAATTGAACAATAAAAGTTAATATGGAAACTGAAAGAATGGAAGCATTGGGTTTATATAAGTGTTGGGAATAAATTTAACTGACGGCAGTAGGCGGAAAGAATATGTGAAGGAAGGAAAATAGAAAGGGGAGAGCAAAAGATTTGAAAGAGAAGAGGAAATGAAGTATGGATGTTAAAGCCAAATAAGAGAAAAAGTGGAACTGATGACGTAAATGGTTTGCATATCATTTATGAAGCAAAATTAATTCGAAATGGAAGAAATATAAATATAAGAAACGGACATAAAAAAGTTAAGGAAAGAAAACTTATCAGAGTTTTGAGATGGTTGTGTGTCATGTGAAGAAATGATAGATAAGTAAATGAAAGACCACAATTCGGAAGCGTTGGGATGAAGTAGGAGACGTTTAGCCTACCAATAAAGTTCTGAACAGAGGGGTGGAATAAGTAATGGAACCGAAGGACCTTCAAGATCAGCAAGAAAGAGAACGTTCAAGGAGAAGGTGAATGCAAAGCATGTGTAAGGACTTCGGTATGCAGCTGATAAGCTTGCTCAGAAAGAATGCGCAAAGCAGTTAATGTGAAAATTTTCTGCGCAGGTCGTTTATGCTGTATTCAACAGTTAACGGAATGTGGCAATGACCATCATCTCGTTTTAACTCAGGAACAACCTTATTAGAACAAACACGGCTTATGATGGAATATGTATGTGTGTACATATATATGTAAACATATATAATATGTATACATATATATTACATATATATACATAGGCTATATATTATATGTGTGTGTGTAGTACCGTTATGAATTATACACGAGTGACTACTGAACGAAGAGTATGATTGAATGCAATGTAAGTTTCTATAAGCAGACGACTAGTTTGCTAGAAAAGTGAAAAACTACAGTGTTTAACAAGCCACTAAGAAATTTACCCACGAATTTTTAATCATTATCCAAACTAAATCCCCAAATTCCGACAGTAAACAGCATTAGCCCCATCATCATTAAATTCCACTAGAGCCAAGTTCTCATTCAAATTTCACGGTTACAGAGACACGCGTCCAGGACAAACGATCCTTATGGTCCTTAAGAACTGCGTGCACGGGAGAGTGGGGCGAGGATTAAGTGAAGAGGAAATGAACTTGAGAGGACCCGCTAATCTGCATTAGCAAAGGCTAACTAATCAACCGTAGGACAATGCTTTAAGTGTCCCCAAAGTAATTCGTTAATCATCTTCACTTTTGTTCACTACCAGAAGCAACAATCAACTCGAGTAAGATCTCTTCGTATGTTAAAATCATAGCCAACGGAGAGGTCACTGAAAAAGTAACTCTCATAAGTATCAATCGACAAGGAACTTTTTACAAACACTTAAGTTTTCTGAGGGAGTATTTAAAGACCACTGCATCTCCCTAAATCTAACTCATTATAGCCACCATATTTTTTTATTATATGTGAATCAACTAATTAATTGGTACTGTCATTTGGGAAGCCATGAGGACCGTTTACTTGATCTCTTTTTTACAATCTTTACTCTAATGTCCGGTGTTCTTGGGAATAGTGTTTTTTGCCTTATCTGTTTTAAGTCTACAAGCAACAGGAATGTTGGCCTTAATTCTGGAATAAATGTAGTTCAGTAAATAGAGTATGTTAACTTGAATTCAACGCCTCCTGCATCGCACATTGAAGTGGTTGATAGCCCTGACGGAGACCTCTGGAGGCGATCTACGAAAGGTTAGACACAGCTGAACTACAACTAAACTATTACTGAATTTATTTGTACCTTATGATTCTGAACGTGTACTAACGTTAAATTGTCAATTTAAACTATAAGCTGTCTTTTTCGGGGCAATTGATAACCTATCTACCGAAATCTGAAAGCCTGGTATTATGAACCTAGTCTCCGATCTCTACAAAGATTATGATATTAATTCTACACCTTTCAGATACTGTTTTGACATTGCTGGAATATTGTTCACTTGTCTGGATATCAGCAGTATATAAGATATATATTTTCTATAGAAAATTGCAGGAGGTGGTGGTTTCCATATTTCCAAAAATGTTCAGTACCATAAGCTTGATTTCAAAGAGTAACTTACGTGATAAGCTTAAGTGACAAGTGTGTCTATACATGGTCGTAAAAATATTAAGAACACGATTTTTTTTTATATTTTTTTCGGAGGCACTTATTATTC
>NC_089754.1:24418177-24533177 GCF_040412425.1 Macrobrachium rosenbergii | reverse complement strand
GCCTCCAGATAAATAATATATGTCATTAATACCTTCATATCTTCATACATTAATCGCAGTCATGGATTGATCTCTGTCTAGTAGAGCTTCCACACTATTTGCTTTGCTATTTCATAAAGAGAGACTCATCAGCAGGACGGTGGTCTCCGTCAAACTCCCGTACACACAATGCACCACTCACTCTAACTTCGCAGGTACAGTGGCACTGCGGAATGCCTTTCCTTTCCAAGAACATATCTTGGTCTTCTGCCCCTCTTTCTCTCAAGCACTTCTGAATTATACAATCTTTTCTCCAGCTTATCAGTCCATTTTTTCCACATGACCAAAACCCATCTCTAAATATTCTGAGTTAGCCTTTCACCTACGCTTAGCTTTTCGCCAATTCTGTGCATTTCTCACTTCTTGGCCAATCAGCCCTTATGCCACTTGTACTATGCAAAGATTTCACCTTAATAGCTTCAACTATTTTTTCTTTCAGTCACGTTAACCATCCCAAGTTCACTTTTATAAAGAAGAGTTGGCTTAACATTCTTCATACAGCCCAGCTTACCTTTCGTATAAATTTATTTCTTCCCAGTATTTTTCATACTTACTGATGCGTCATTATGTGACCCATCTCACTATCATCCTACCATCCTTAATTATCCTATCATCATTAATTGTTAGTCACTCCCAAATCCTTATACAAATCAATAACTTCTACTATCGACATTATCATTCATTGCTCTACCTTCCTGTTTTCCATTTTCCATCATAACCATATTATTGCTCACACTTCCTCCCAGTAGTCTACCCTTGCAAACTCTTTTACTAACTTCTGCAGTTTATAGCCTATACACGAGCGCCAAACAGCACTGTATCAGCTACAAACAAACCAACTCTCACGCCATTCTCCACTCATTTCCCCATTGCACCACTTAAAATCTGCGTCTATTGACCTTCTCTGATTTGTCACATCATTTCAACCATAAAAATTTTTAGGGGACAAGGAGAAACAACACAAGCTTCTATCAGACCCGCATCTACACCAAACCAACCACTGTCATTGTCTAACACACTGGCACAGTACACTTACAAACATGCAAACACATTATATATATATATATATATATATATATATATATATATATATATATATATATATATATATATATATATATATATATATATATATATATATATATATATATATATATATATATATATATATATATATATATATATATATATATATATATATAATCTTATTGAAGTCAATCTTATTGGCATTCTTTACAGACACTATCTTTTTATCTAGACTTTTGAATCACTCTATACTTTCTCTGATTGAAAGTAAAAAAAAATAGTATTTGTGAATTATGCCATTGACTTCAATAGGAATTGCATAAGAGAAAAAATATGCTCTTTCAAGCATGGTGATACAAGGTGATCCACTCCAAGCATTTAGGTAGATAATCCTCTCATCTGGAACTGATTTTTTAGCTAAGAATAAGTCTTCTAGCAACCATGGTCAAACCATTGCTCCTTTTGCCATTCCTTCCATTACTAAAAATATGAAAGATCTATCCATTCACAGCAAATTAAGTCTTTCTCTAGAGGACCAAGAGCTTCAAGCAAGGGATGAGGTTTGTCCTTTCCCAAGGTTGAATTAAGCAGGTGATCAAGATCTTTCAGGATCTGGCAGGTCTTTCTGGCCAGGGTAAAAGCTTATGAAATGAACACCCCTTTTATCCTTGTACACTGCAAAACAAATACAGATATCAATTCTGTTTCGATACTAGGCTCTTAAGAGGTGCCTGTCTACTTTTGCTACCTTTCATCAGAGGGATGTCATGCATAAATGAGTGGACTCTTTTCCATTACAGTCTATAGTGGCTGTGGGACAGTTGGTCCATACTTTGAAGTTATGAACCCAAATGATTCTTCTACCCTAATTAACCTCTCATCTCAATTTTTGTCACCTTTAAAGCATGGACATCTATGGTTACTAGCTTTTACACTTTACATTCTGAGGTTGCTTCTGTATGTCTTTGCAACCTAGACACAATAACATCCACTTTATTATACTCTATCAGGATTCAACAAAATAAACTTTTACCTGATTCATATACAGCCATGAGTACAATTGCCTGTCCACATCACAGTGGCTTTGCTTGTTACATCGCAAGTTTCATTACCAAGGCTGAATTTCATCTGCTCCATTATTCCAAAGATGAGATTCACAGTACAGTACAAAATAATTAAAATTTCTCTTACTATATATTTAACAACACACTTCCTTTGTTGTTATAGTGCACACTATTATATTTGGAAGGATATTTCAATCAATGAATACACTTACATTTGCGGTTCTTCAGAAGTTCTTTCACTCACACTATTCTTGTTTAGCCCAAGTCCACTAGTTTTAAATAGAATATATGCTGTAAATAAACCACTTCCTGCTAAATATCATTTGAATTTTACATGCATTTTCACTAACATAAATGTACAATAGTCCATTGTGATATTATGGTTAAGCAAAAATGACATTTTTATGATAAAGTTTAATATATACTTACCACATAATTACTTGGCTAAGATTTTCTGACTAGATGGCAGCTTCAATTTTGAAAATCACAGTAGTGATAGTCTTTTGTTTATGTAGGTGACTAACCCGCCCACTTTTGGGTTAAGAGAGAGAGGAACA
The DNA here is from genome assembly GCF_040412425.1 of Macrobrachium rosenbergii. Taxonomy (NCBI): domain Eukaryota; kingdom Metazoa; phylum Arthropoda; class Malacostraca; order Decapoda; family Palaemonidae; genus Macrobrachium; species Macrobrachium rosenbergii. The sequence continues at coordinate 24,530,491 of NC_089754.1, read as the reverse complement.
ACTCGGCCAAGCGCTTCACTTTTGTTTATGCTCCAATGTCCATGCGAGGGGAGGAGGGCAGGCTCCATCCATAATTACTAGGTAAGTATATGTAAAACTTTATTTTATCATAAAATTGTCATTTTGATATAACTTACCTAGTAATTACTCAGCCAAATCCACACTGACAGGAGGGGGGATTCATGGACATCTAGTACCCCAAAACATTAATAGAGTTAATGAAGTGAGAACAGAATAAAAAGGCTTAGCATTGCAACAATGCTTGTTGTTCCTTACCTGGTGAGAGAGCTGCTACAGGTAGATACTGCCTCTGGTTGGTGCTCATCTCAACAGAGTAGCGGCGTGGCAGTATAGCCAGGATCACTTCTACTGAAGTGGGGGACTCCGCAGCAAAGGAGTAATCCGATCGCTAATGAAGTATGATGTAAACTTTGCAATGAAGGAGACATCCGATCATTAACAAAGCCAAAAAGAATTTGCCCCTGCCCAGGGCGCAGTACAATAAAAAAAACAACAACCAGAGAATAAGTCATCTACACCACACATTAAAAAATGGATTTTGACAAAGGAAAAATCTATTTCTTGGGGAAGACCTGTGTCAGCCAGTGAAATTGGTTCCATTTAGCACATTTCTAGGTATAAGAATTGCTACATATACCAGAGAAAAAAGCTATCTAGAATGCTGGAGTTACTACCCCCAGTTCGCTCATCTTAAACAGATGTCGATATACACAAGGGGTGAGCTATTACCACTACCACAGGCCTTTGTCCAACAGACTTCTCAATTCTCAAAGTCCCAAATTGGATGGGCTGTTACACACCTGTAACCAAGAATACTCACCCGCTCGCAAACTAGGCGTCATCACGAGACTGACACGTCATCCCAAAATTAGCACCCACCAAGCTGAGTATATCACCCGGGTGGGAAAAAACGAGGGATGGGTCACTGGGTGACACAGGTCTTCCCCCAGAAATAGATTTTTCCTTTGTCAAAATCCCTTTTCTGGGTTCGACCTGTGTCAGCCAGTGAAACAGTGACAGAGAATTAGCCATACGAGAGCTTGGTGCCCCGCCTCAAAGAATACACAACGGATCTAAATAAAACTTTTAGAGAAAACTTCACTGTGTTTTAATACTGACAATTCAAAATATAATCCACAAAACCAAAATTCAGAGGCACACAGATAAAAAATTCAGAAATTTATAATAAAAATTCAGAGGCAGACAGATAAAAAATTCAGAAATTTATAATATTAATCCAACCAGGATACTTAAGGTTAACAAAAATAAATGACAATGAGGCAATTGTGGAAAATGAATGGGCTAGCCTAAGGGGCAGAACTGACCCAAGGTTAGATGCAGGGTAAGCAGGTGAGACAGGAGGGCTAGGGACTAAACTCACAGGTAAAAAAGGGGGTGAAGGGAACAGTCATGAATTAAACTTGAGTTGGACCAGGAGGGACAACATTACCCGCAGCAACTGTGGAGAATTTAAGAGCCTCTAAAGACTTAAGATAGTGCCGTTTAAATACTTTTGGTGATTTCCAACCCGTATACTTCTTAAGATCATCAAAATTCATATAATGAAAAAAGTTAGTTGAAGTGCCCACCGCACGAACATCATGGACCCGAGGTACTGATTCCGGATTTGCTTGTTTAATAAAATAAAGAATTTGTTGTCTGATGGCCTTGAGTGAAATATTGCCTCCACTTTCCCTAACAAAAAGGGGACCTGAAGTTCTATTAGACGTCCTATCTAAATAAGCTCTTAAAGCATTGACTGGGCATAAGGATAAATCTTGTGGGAGAGGAACAATCTTCCAAGGAGACCACCTATTCTGCGGGTCTTCGTTCTTTGCTAAAAGACTGGGGTCTGGGGACAATAGAACTTCACCCGACGGGAGGAAATCAACATGATTAGGTTCTCTAGAAAGAGCAGACAGTTCAGAAATTCTAGCACCTGAGGCTAGACTTACTAAGAATAGTGTTTTCCTTAACAGACTCGGGTATGAACACAAAAAATTATCAGTGTCTGATGCCAATTTAAGTACATCATTTAAGTACCAGGAGACCGTGTGTGAACGGGTTGCTGGTCTAAGGCGCACACATGCTTTAGGAATTGATGAAAAATACGAGTCTGAAAGATTAATATTAAAACCATGTAAAAATATTCTTTTTAAAGCAGATTTTGTTGTAGTAACGGTACTAGTGGCCAATCCTTTCTCGAATAATGATCTGAAGAAAGAGATCGCTATGTTTGTGAGCATTGGATTCCCTCAAAAACAAAGCTAATTTCCTAACTGCCGAGTCATACTGTCTGAGGGTAGATTCTCTTTTATCAGATTCTATGAATAATGTATTAAGAGGGTCAATGTTAGCGTCTTTATGCGCTGCATATTTCATGAAGTCCATAAAGCCAGGGCATTGAGAATTCTTGAGGAAGCTGACACAATCCGAGTTTGTACTACTTGCGTCAACTGTGGGTTGGGAATATGTCTGGGAGTGAGCTTCAATTCTAGGAGTAAAGGAAACCAACTGCTCTTTGGCCAGTTGGGTGCCACTAGTGCTACTTGGCCTCTGAATGATCTCAGCTTGTGTAAAACTTTCATCAACAAATTTATTGGGGGAAACAGATAGATCCTTTGCCACCTGTTCAAATCGATTGACATTGCATCTGTGGAATAAGCCAGAGGGTCCAGATTGGGAGCCACGCAGCACGGGAGTTTGTGGTTGCTCTCTGTGGCAAACAGGTCTACCTGGAGACCCGGTACCTGAAGGCAAATCCACCCGAACGACTTCCTGTCCAAAGACCACTCCGACTCTAGTGGGGTTGTCCTGGACAGTGAGTCTGCAATGACATTTCGGACACCTGCCAGATGGGTGGCTGACAGATGCCAACAATGTTTCCTTGCTAGGGAGAAAATTGCGATCATCACTTGATTGATATGGCCCGACTTGGAGCCTCCTCTGTTCAGGCAATGTACTATAACTGCATTGTCTAGCACCAGCCTGATGTGAATCTGTCTGGCTGGTCGAAGTTTCTTTAACGTTAGGAACACCGCCATTGCCTCTAGGATGTTTATATGGAACTGGCGGAACACTGTCGACCACGTTCCTTGGACTTTCTCGTGTTGGGAACATCCCCCCCAACCGCTCAGGGAGGCATCTGTATGGACCACGAGAGACGGAGGGGGAAATTGGAGAGGCACTGATCTCGACAAGCTCTTGACTGTCGATCATGGTCGAAGCCTTTTCCTCAATATCTGGGGGATCAGAGAAAGTTTGTCTCTGCTCCGCCTGTTGGCTCGTTTTCGCCATAATCTGTTTATGTCTTTCAGTTTGGTTTTCAGCAGTAAGTCTGTTACTGAAGCAAACTGAAGGGAGCCGAGAATCCTTTCCTGGGTACGACGAGAGGCATGTTTGTTTCTGAGGAACTGTCTGGTAGCTTTGGCTATTTCTTTCCTCTTGGCTGGTGGTAGTGACAGTTTGTGAGTGCTGAGGTCCCAATGAATCCCTAGCCACTGGAATTGAGCTGCTGGAACTAAGCGTGATTTCTTTCTGTTTATTTGGAAACCGAGGTACTCCAAGAAATTGATGACTATATGGGTTGCTCTTTGACACTCTTTGGCACTGGGTGCCCAAATTATCCAATCGTCCAGATACGCAGCCAACATGATCCCTTGCGACCGCAGCTCTTGGACTACTGTCTCTGCCAGTTTGGTAAAAATTCTGGGTGCGATGTTGAGCCCGAATGGCATGACTCTGAAGGAGTAGTCTTGCTTTCCTAGTCTGAATCCCAGGTAAGGGGAGAAGTTTCTCGCAATCGGGACGTGATAATATGCGTCTGTAAGATCTATAGAGGTGGTGACAGCCCCACGAGGAAGTAGGGTCCGTACCTGCGAGATTGTAAGCATGCGGAATTTGTCGCATTGAATGAATGAATTGAGACGGGACAGATCCAGAATTACTCTCCACTTGTCTGAGTCCTTCTTCGGAACACTGAACAGACAGCCTTGAAATTTCAAGTGTCTGACTTTCCTTATTGCATTCTTCTGCAGGAGTTCTTTTGCAAAGTCCTGTAAGTCTTGGGATGGGTGTTGAAGGAACCTGACTGGTGGAGGCAGCCCCTTGCACCAGCTCCAACCCAGGCCTTTCGAGACTATGCTGTGGGCCCACGGGCTGAAGGTCCAATGGTCCCTGAAGAGATACAATCTCCCTCCTACCTGGGGTGTCTCATTGATTAGGGGAAGTCCTACTACCCCTGGTCCCGCGGCCTCCCCTTCCTCGTGAGAGGGACCTGGACGTTTCTCTACCTCTGTAGGCGGCTCTAGCTCTGCTTCCTCTCGCATACCTGTTATAGCCTCGAAATGTCCCAGAACTCTCAAACGAGGCGTTGAAAGCTGGGGACGTCACAAAAGTTGGTGCAGCGGAAGCATGTTGATTCAGTTGCACCAAAACAAACTGCTGTTGGGGGTGCACCTTAGATGTGGAGGGCTGACCGACCTGTGAGAAGAGACAGAAGAGTGGAGGTGTTGCTTCCTACGTTCCCTTCCCGAACACTACCTCAGCCACGGACAATGGTCCTAGCATACTGCAGTCTTCATAAGTCGTCTCCACGTCTTGTAAGTTCCTCATTGGAGGGGTGGGTAGAGCTCTTAGCTAGAACGCTCTCGGCCCAGCATTTGACTCTCTGACTGGCCAATGAAGAATTAGAGGAATTTATTTCTGGTGACAGAAATTCATTGCTGGTCATAATGTGGTTCAGATTCCACAATAAGCTGTAGGTCCCGTTGCTAGGTAACCAATTGGTTCTTAGCCATGTAAAATAAATCTAATCCTTCGGGCCAGCCCTAGGAGAGCTGTTAATCAGCTCAGTGGTCTGGTTAAACTAAGATATACTTTTTTTCCACGTCTCACAAACTGTACATAACAAAAACTGACTTACATTTCCAGAATGTAGTCTGTGACATCGAAGCAAGGGAAAGATTATGCTTAAAAGTTACTGACCTAGTAAATGCTCTCACGTTGTGGGCTCTAACTTCAAGTACAGGTAGAATATCCTCTCCAATTTGAGTGTGTGCTGCCAGAATCAGGTCTTGCACAAAAAATGTCCTTTTGATGTAATATCTAAGCACTCTTACCAGGAACAGAACTCTCTGCTCTTCTTCTGGACCTAGGATGTTCATTAAGCTTTTTGCAGTAAAGGGACGAGGCAAGGGCTGTGAAGGATTCTTGCTTTTTCCTAAGAAGCCCAGAGTTAGGGAACAGACAGCATCTCCCTGGGAAAATTCAACTCTTTTGCCTATTGCGTGGAGCTCACTTACTCTCCTCGCAGTGGCTAGAGCCACTAGAAAAATAGTCTTCTTAGTAAAATTCCCCAGAGAAGATGAATGCATAGGTTCAAAACGTGAATCTGACAGCCACTTGAGGACAATGTCTCAGGATCAAGGACATGTTTCTTCCTTATTAACCTTGTTCGTGTTGAAAGACCTACTAAGATCTGAGAGATCCTGGTTGGATGAAATGTCTAACCCTCTGTGTCTATAGACAGAGCTAAGCACAGTTCTATATCCTTTTATTGTTGAAGAAGAAAGGCCTCTGGTGGATCTCAGGTAGAAAAAAAGTCTGCCACTTGAGTTAAAGTGGTTTTAGAAGAGATGTTATTCTTCTTGCACTAAAGTCTAAAGACTGCCCACTTTGCCTGGTAGACTTTGCTACTAGGTCATCTACATTTAGAGATAGTTTCTGCTGCAGCTCTTGAAAAGCCCTTCGCTCGCAAGAGTCTGCGGACAGTCAAAACCCTGTCAGGGCCAGAGTAGACGTGTTCTGCTAAAACCTCCTGAAGTGGGGTTGTCTGAGTAGACTTGGGATTGCCGGAAGAAGACGTGGGAAGCCTACTAGTAGTTTGAGGAGTTGTGGGAACCATTCTCTTTGTGGCCAAAAAGGAGCTATCAAGGTCATCTTGGTGTTCTGGTGCAACTGAAGGGAAGGCATACAAACCCAGGTCAGACCAATTCTGTGTCATTGCATCCGTTGCCCAGGCTAGAGGGTCTGGATAGGGTGAGCAGAACAGGGGAAAACGGTGGTTTCTGGACGTTGCAAACGAATCCACCGTTGGTTCTCCCCATAACTTCCAAAGGTCGTCACATACCCGATGGTCTAGAGTCCACTCTGTAGGGAATACTGTATTTGCTTGCGACAGCTGAGCTCGTCCGCTAAGACATTGCACTTCCCCTGAATGAAACATGTTAATAGTTGAGTCTGATTTTGATCCGCCCAAGTAGATCCTGTGTCAATTTCTTGTGAATATGAGAAGCAACTTCATCCACTGTTACTTGCGGGAAAAGATACATATTATCCAGGGGTGTAAGAAAGTGCTGATTTATGAGACAAAGTCACGCCTTTAGATGCAAAGGAGACCCAGAGCTCCCTCTTTTTGAGGATCCCCATGGCATAAAGGAAATACCTCCATTGAACCTTACCTGACAGCCTTATCAGCGCACGAGAGAACACTACGCCAATCAGCCGCAATATTTAGTGGAAGATCTGAAGCATCTTGTATCTTCTTCACTAAGGCCCCTGTGGACCAATCCAAAAAGCTACGAACCTCAAACACCTTGAACAGGTTCTTCAGTAAATGGTCCATCTCCAATGCAGAGAACATAGTCTTTGCCAAAGTGAAGGCAGACCTATGGGTCGAATCAATGAGTCTGGAGAAGTTCCCCTGGGAGGAGGCAGCTACTCCCAACCAGGGTGCCTCTCCAGTAGCATATGAGCGATACCTTCTAGCCGATAGACAAGACGGTGGAATACTGATGCACGCTTTGCCTTGACATCTCTTTTCTGAAAACCAGTTATCTACTTCCCAAATACCCTTCTTAGACAAGGAAGATAAGACCATCTTCGGAAGTCTGGATGAATCAGCGGGCAGGTCCCTCATCATAAATGAGGAAGCAGGAGAAGCAAGAGCTGCTGAAGCAAAGAAAACGGAAAATTCACTAACAAATACTTCAGCAAAGCCGCGTAAGCTGAAGGAGTGGAGTCTTTTCCTAAGACCTCCTCATCCGATGAGATCGGAGACAGCGAAGGATGTTCGGGCGCTACTGCAGAAGAAGAAGTCAACTTCTTAAGAAGACCCAAAATACTATCTAACTTCCTCTGAAGAGGCACCAAGGAGGGGTCTAAACAAGGAGGCATTGTCGAATCCATATTCCCTGATGGAAACACAGAAGTCAAGTGATAAGGTGAAGACCACGGGTGCTTCAATGAAGAAGACAACAAAACAGGAGCGGGCGCCAAACGATCCAGGCGCTCAACTGTGGAAGAATGTACTGGCGCCGAAAGGCTCTCAGGTGCCAAGCGGTGTGTGGGTGCTACTGGGCGCTTCTTCTCTACTGGATGCCCAGCTACTAGCAGGTTCTCGGCTACTAATAGGTGCTCGGCCGCCAATGTGCACTTCTCACTTGGAGAGACTTGTTTGGATGAAGAATTAAGAGCACTTGTGGGACACTGACAACAGTCTGGGAGCTATGGACTGTGAAAAACTTTCAGGACTGTCCCACTTGCTGCACGATTGTTGCTGACTACCAGACGGTCCTCTGAACCTCTTACTGTAAGATGGATGGGACTGGTCCCTGAGCGACAAGTGTCTTTTCAATGGACGAGATTCGTCCGAGAATCTCCGCTGGCACCCGTGACTAGGGCTATAATCTCCTGAACTGGACGAAAGATAATGAACACCAGACACGCCTTTCCAACAGCTGCCTTTTCTCGACAACTGGGACATCACAGGTGTGACTGAGGGGGGGCAACTACTCGTGGGCAGACCCCACCGACCTCCCTACTTTGTCCACAAGAGCACGCATTGATACCCCCAACTGGGACATTGTGCTAGCAAAGCTAAAGTCTTCCATTTTTTCTCATCCCAATCACAGCACTCCTCACAGGTCAAGTCAGTCGAGCAAATTTGACCTCTGCATGTTGTACATAAAGCGTGAGAGTTGTAACATGCTTTAGTTAAGCGAGTATTGCAGCCTTTGCTGCCATACCTAATACTCAATGCGCTAGAGTCTGACATAGCTACTAGTTAAACAAGTCAATACAAATAAGTCTCCTAAGAAACTAATTCAGTACAAAAGCCAAAGAATACCACAGCAGAAGATACTTCACCAAATGTAAGTTCTCAAACCAAAAACCAAAATCAAGCTGCTTTCTTAACACCGTGTTGCTGTTAAGCTGGCAGAAACAAAAGTGAAGCTCTTGGCTGAGTTGTTCCTCTCTCTCTTACCCCAAAATTGGGCTGGGTTAGTCACCTACATAAACCAAAGACTATCGCTATCGCGATTTTCAAAACTGAAGCTGCAGTCGCGTTAGAAACTCTTAGCTAAGTAATTACTGGGTAAGTTACTTATATAAAAATACATTTACGTTAACTCAGTAAAATTCCCAGCCCGAGAAGAACCCTAAAAGAGTTCAGAGGTCTGGTTAAACAAATCATTTATAACTAACTAACTAACTCAGTAAAATGAAATATTGAAGAATTTTGACAAGGCAGCTGAAAAGTACATGTAGATGTTGCTATAGCTGTTTGTTATATTTTAGGTAAAAGTGTATTTTAGGTATAAAATGCACTTTTACCATCACCAATAAATTTTTTGTTACAACCACCAAAAGTACAGTATTAAAAAATATAAGGACTGAAACTCTATTGTTATTTGAAATAAAGAAAAAGATCATGTAATTCATCGTCTTGTAAAGCACCGTGCATTCTTGCTGATTTTGTGATAATCTTCAAACATTTGAAATACTGTACAAATTACTATTTTTCTATGCTACAAGAAAAAAATTATTTAACATCAGTGCGACATGAAAACAAAAATTGATAATGAAACAGTATTTACTATAAATAATGTAAATGGTATACAGTGCTGTTATATAATAACTGTCCCGAAAACTAAAACAAAAACTGAGAAAACCTAGGCTACCTTAAACAGTGTTGGGGTTTGTAATTTTATCTTTCTCTAAAATGCTTTTTCCTGACATTTTGTACAGTAAATATATTAGGAAAGAAGCAAACCACATTAAAAATTAATGTAAACACATTACTGGAATCTTTACTGCAAGTCAGTTTGTTTACACCAGAAAGACTGAGCCAAAAATGTGATTGCTTTTGGGCTAGGCAGTTGATATTCAGTACTCTATACTTCTGAACTAGTAAATGCAGTCTTTATGCTTGTCAGTGAATAAATACAGTATAAATATTGTATTTCAGTTTTTTATAAGGTAATGGCAAATAACTGTGAAATTTCTATAACATTACTGTGGTAATAAAAACACAGGTTGCCTAACTGAAGATAACATACAACTACAACCAGCTAGCCTTGGCTAGACCACCAACACTCCCTCAATCTTTCATTATGATATGTTAATGTTTTTCTTCAAATATTAACTAAATTTTATATCACATTATGCTAATCTGTAAATAATTCTATGATACAAACAACTTAAAAGGTGTAGGGCTATTCTGATACAGGAGCATTTGTTCTTTTGTAATGCTTTTCAGTGGCTACCTGCCAGTACAGTACCCAGCTGGTCACATTAATGCTAGACTAATGAATTTTTGCTTTACACTAACAATAATGTTACAAATAAATTTAATATAGTGAATTTCCATTTATAATTAAAAGTTTCCCCTACTAAAACCCACACTATAGAATCATGTACACCTCATTCAGTCACATTTCTTTACTAACTCTATATTTCACTATAAATTCACAACTGTTTATTGGCTACCTATTTATCCCTAATACTGTACTTATGTATTTTTCTCTTATGTGCATTTTAAACAACAGTCCTTAAAATTGTTAACTAAAAATACTTAAAATACAGTAACAAAAATATGCTGAATTGTTTGTTAAAGCTTGGCTTCTTACATTAATTTTTCCTTATCTCAGTCTTTTTTCTCATACTGCCTTTTATTTCTGTACACAAAGAAACAGACAGCCTTGCTTGGATTTCACGACATCTGGATGGATCTCTAATTGTTTTATATATATATATATATATATATATATATATATATATATATATATATATATATATATATATATATATATATATATATATATATATATATATATATATATATATATATATATATATATATATATATATATATATATATATATATATATATATATATATATATATATATATGAAATTATGAAGTAAATAATACATGGTTTGGGAATGGAAAGCCAAATTATACTTACAATGATACGACTGAATGACTGATTTATGAAATTTAGGCTATCAAGCAAAGCATTGGGGCACTTTCAGGCATTCAGCACTAGACAATGCAAACAGTGAGCTGGAGTGGTTGGACAGCAAGGCAGAAAAGATTCAGAAAATAAATGAAAAGAGTACAAGAATGTAAAGGTGGAACTGGGAGACAACCTCACAGTTGCACTAGAAGTAACAGAAATACTGGACAGCAAGACTGAAGAATAGCAGCGAGAATAGAGGTTAAATAAAGGGCTACAAAGTAGATGCAGGTAGGGGCAGAAAGGATGCTGTAAAAGCACAATGGATGAAATGCACTAGTGGTACTAGGCCCCCCAGGGGCTAAAAGGATGGGAGAAAGACTAGCATAAAGATATAAGTACACCTAAACGTACCTTATAAATATTTTTATATTGTTGGATACTGATAAATAAAATGTACAGAATGAATAACTACCTAAAAATGAGAAAAATTCTCTACAACAGAGTAACAAAATCATAAACACAAGATGAAAATCAATAAAAGTAGGTGTTGGTTTGCTGTACAAACAGCTAGTATATTACAGTGTATGCATAAAATCCAACCTCTTCTGTTACTAATTAAAGTGAGGGATACTCACCAGAAATGAAAAATCAAGTCTTCTTCCTTCAACTTATAACTCTTCTGGTTAGCGGCACACCATTCTAGGCAACACACCATGAACAGAACAAGAAGTTTGTACAATGTAGGAGCACAAGATATATATATTAATCTACACTACATGCCTGCATAAGCATATTTCATCAAAACTTTTTCTTTTCTAGCAAATGGTAAAAAATATAATGAATACTAAACATACATATAATATATTTATTGCATTAAATATAAGCATTCATAAACTGTTGGTATGAGTAGTACAAAATACTTCACAATTATATTAATCTACATAAAATACTTATGTTTTAGTATCTACATTGACAAGGCTATCAGTGAGATCTTCGCAGTCAGGTAAATCAGCTTTAATTTTACTCAATGTCATATTTTTTAAAAGACCACCAAAATAATTGGTATCAGTCATATTTTTCTTTAAACCATTATGGTATTTGTTTCCTGGTTCTGGGTCAGAGAACACATCAAAGGGATCTTCATTCTTTTTAAAGATACTTTGTACTTCATGACTCATGAACTCTGTCGTGAAATGGTTGAACTTCTGTCTCTTCAAATTACTTCTTGTTTCTGAAATCTTCTTGGAAGGAAACTGCTGTGGACTTGGAACTGTAGGGTTAAAACGCATGGTTGCCGGATCAAAGTCATCGTACAGGTCCTCTACACGTCTGAAAAATAGTGGAAAATTTCCATTACTAATCAATAAAACAAGTCAGTACAATAATTGCAAATAATGGTTTAAACAGGAGATAATGACCCTTGCATCTATGCTTATAAAACAGTCAACCAAGAACATTTGTAAAAACATTCAATAATAAATATGCATTAAACAAACAAGTTTAGAACTTGCTTCCATCGTCTTTTTTCTTCACTTTTACAGCCTTCCATCCTTTGTCAGATTTATTGGTATATTTTTTTTATCCACCTTTTATTTTTTCCATTGAGGCTTGGAGTGATAAAGGAACCCATATCTTATGCAGTGAATTATATTTTTCTAAACTGAAAATGGTAATAAATTACATCGCACATTAATTTGCAACTTTACAGCAGTCAGAACAATTCCAAATTCATTAGGTATATAATATATTGATTTATAGACCATGAGTCATCCTTCTGACCTTTCATACGGTTTGCCCAAAAAATTTAATTCTTAAATGTGATGTGAAAATCAAGAGCAAGAGTACATCAAGCGGAAGTTAAAGTCACAAGCTAACCGGGAAGAGACCAAAGGGAACAAATGAAAAATACAAGGAAGAAAGCAATCAAGCTCAGGTCAAATGGATGTTGAAAGAGACCCTATAGCAACATTTACTTTCTGCAACACAAGGCACAATGACAGTGGTATCCCCCCCTTCCACTGTGCAAGTTAATGTTCAGTCAAACTATATTTTAGAATTATATTTTAAACAAAAAATTGCAAAAAAATTAGTTTTGATCTCTTAAAAAATCTATAACATTACTATGTCAACAATGTTAAAAAACTGAATCAGAAGTTATTTTATAAATCTGTACATGAAATATGTATGTAAATGCATACCATTAACAATTTGATGCCCAAAAATCGCTAATTTCCGCTTATCGGCGCTGATACATACCTAACAGGGGCGCCGATAACCAAAAATCGGCGATTCTCGGCGCCGAAAAGGCCCCGAAAAATCCCGGATAATCACCAATTTTCGGTTATCAGCAATTTTGGGTTATCATCACACCATCAGAATGGAACCCCCACCGATAACTCCCTTTAGCAAATTTTTTACAATCTTACAGAATCTTGAATTACTTTTCAAATTACCTGTTAACTATCAAATGAATAGCATGATACTCAATAAGACATATTTATCACTATTTTCTATTTCATATTCACAAACTGAGACCTGCTATCCCCACTAACTCTGCAATTTCACACTGAAAATCAACTACTTCTGCAGTTTCACACTTAAATCCAACTATCTCTGCAGTTTCACATGTAAATTCAACTACATACCTCTGCAAATTCAAAGTTAAACTTAATTACTTTTGCAGTTTCATATTTAACCTGTTAAGTGTCACCCACGTAATAATACGTTTATCACAATCTACTTGGTAGCGCCTTCAACAGGATATTACGTTCAAGACTTTAACTGTGCTTGTCATGCCGTCAGTCCGGTAATAATACGTTTACTCATATAGAAAGTGTAGGACATCATTTGGTAACACTCTCAGCACACATAAGCTGTAAATGGAAACTTATTTCCTGCCTAGCAACGTTTTTCTGGTGGTCGCTCAATGCTAGAAAGCTGGTTTTCTTTCAGTATGCTTCGGGCATTTATCGAGGCAACTTGACTTTTGCTTCTTTCACAATGATGACCTATTTGATGATGAGAGCTCTAGTTCTGAATCCTCCAGTGATGAGGATATTGAGGGAACAAACTTTTCTTACGATAGTGGGAGTGAAGATGACTTTTCATTGCCGAGTGACTGGACAACGAGAGGGAGAGAGAGAGATCCCTTTGCTTTTGTTGTTGATCCCAGAGTGAAATTTACAGTTGAGGATAAAGAGAACCCATTAAAATATTTTGAGAAATACTTTGATGATGAAATCATTGAATACCTCATGAAAGAAACAAACAGATGTGCAAATCATTTTCTAGATGAGAATGTAGAACATTTGTCTCCACAATCACGAGTACATAGATGGTTGACACTTGTGCAAGCAAAGTGAAAGTCTTTATAGGTCTACTTATTTTACAGGGCATTGATTCTATGTGTGATAAAGTCTTTATAGGTCTACTTATTTCACAGAGCATTGATTCTAAGTGTGGTAATTCAATGTATTTCTCAACACGAGAGTGTTTCTTCTCCTTTTTTTCAAAAGGTAATGAGTGGGCGTAGATCTGACTTGTTGCATAAATTCTTACATTTGGTTGACAATAGTACTATAACAGATGGACCAGGAAGAAAGTTAGCAAAAATAAAACCAATCACTGATCTTATTTTGAAGAAACAATTACATTCCAAGTAGGAACGTTTTTGTTGATGAGTCTTTGTTAGGATGGAAGGGAAATTTATCATGGGTTCAGTATATACCAGCTACACGTAAAAGGTTTGGAATAAAGTTTTATGAACTTTGTGAAAGTTCTTTTGGTTATATATGGAACTTTTTCATTTATGCAGGTAAGGACACACAATACATGGAAAAGTATATGGATATTCCTGTATCTAATAGGATTGTTTCCTCTCTTATGGACCCTCTTTTGAACAAGGGCTATTGTTGATATGCAGATCATTTTTATACAAGTCAAACATTGGCAGATGCACATATTGACGAAGAAACTGACACTGTCGATACTGTAAGGTTACTAAAAAGGATGTGCCAGCAATAATAAAAGGAACTAAACTGAAAAAAGGTGAAAAAGTAGCAAAATTCTGGAAAAAATCTATGCTACTGAAATGGAAAGATAAAAAGGATGTATGTGTTCTGAGTACAATGCATGATGATTTTATGATGAAAGTGAAATCTAGGAGAGGAAAAGAAATGTATAAACTGAAAGCAATTGCAGATTATCATGCAAACACAGGCGGAGTTGATTTGTCTGATAACCTCTTGTTCATTTTTCGACCGCAAGAAATAGACTGAAGAAATATTACATGAAAGTATTTCGACATTTGTTACACGTGTCTGTTCTGAATTGCTATGTTACATATAGAGCCCTTGGTGGGAGGGTTGTAAGACATGAGTTTATTATAAGGATTATTGAAAGACTGATTATGAAATATGCAGAAAAAAGACCTGTTCCCTTGCGCAGGCCCCAAGACTTGTAGCGAAACCTTCACGGCTAATTGGCAGGCACTTTCCTGAGTATTGTCCACTTACAGATAAACAGAAGAGGCCACAAAGGACTTGTGCTCAGTGCCGGAAGAACAACATAAGAAATGATAGCTCATATTGGTGTAAGGACTGTGAAGTAGGATTGTGTGTAGCCCCTTGCTTTAGAGATTGGCATACGAAAGAATAATAGTGCATGTACATATAACATTTTGCATTCAGTATTATGTAGTCTTTTGAAATAAAATAATAGTAGTACTAATTATTTTTTATTCCATCATTTAATAAAATTCCTACACTTAACTACAAGTGTAAATTATAAGCATAAAAATGAATACTAACTTTGAAAAACTATCATCAGTGAAATTGCCACTAACTACAAAAAAAGCGTGAAGGTACGTTAGCAGCAAGCTCGTCCAGGGGGGACACTTAACAGGTTAAACTCAACTACTTCTGCAGTTTCATATTTAAATTCAACTACCTCTGCAGTTTCACATTTACAACCAACTACCTCTGCAATTTCACTTTCAAAATTAACTACCTCTGCAGTTTCACATTTACATTAAACTACAGTACCTCTGTAATTTCACATTTAAACTCAACTACCTACCCAGTTTCACATTTAACTACTACTGAAGTTTCATAGTTAAATTCCACTACTTCTGCAGTTTCACGTTTAAATTACAATCCCTCTGCAGTTTCACATTCAAAATCAAATCAAATAATGTTTGCCTTTGCAAGCCAGAGACATAATTAACTTAGCATTATAATTACTCAAAACTAGCAGAACATAACAACTAAGTCTTCTTGTACAGGAGAGCTAAATTGGAGTTGCGTATGGGAATTGAGCCAGGCCATCACTTTTCAAGATGGGTTTCTCTTCACCAACACAGAATCTGAAATCTTGTATCATGAAATATCTATTTCATGATTTATCAAATTTCAAGAATTGGTTACCAAGTACCAATTTATAACACACATTACAGTAATCTATTTTGGTTTATACAATAATCATAAAGTATTTACTTTTTCAGATGATTAAAAGGATCAGCCATTTGATCTTTTATAATAAAAGCAGACATATTATAGAGCAGCAAAATAATATTGCAATTAATGAATCTTTCTCGCGGTTTAATCTTTTATAATAAAAGCAGATATATTATAGAGTAGCAAAATAATTACTATACTGCAATTAATGAATCTTTCTTCTGGTTTTTAAGTTCATCAATCTCACTTTTTTTACTGTGTCTCTTGCTTTACCTCCTTCTGACTGTATGAAGACAATCTGCTGTGAAGATTCCTTAAGCCACTACCAGATCCTAAATCCTAGTCCATGTATTTTCATAGTACAGTAGTTTGTCTACTGTAACCTTATCTTGTGTATCTGTAAGCCAGATGTTTTAAATAAATTGATGACACTATTTTTCTCTCTGTTCTCCCCACTATTTTGCTTTCCTATGTCCTTTATTATTTTCTTCATAATCTTCTACTTTTCACTTAATATTTTGCTTCAACTTTTCCTTCAATTTCACTAGTGCATTAAGATATATCTTAAGAATTTCCATATTGTCTATTCCCTTCTGCCGTCTACACACCTTCAAAGATCTATGGGCACCAGACTTTTTTAACCAGTATTTTTCCTTGAAAAGTTGGTAAAAGGTCCTACATGTATGGCAAAAAATTCAAAATATCTAATCCAGTAAAATGAGTCAGTCTGTGGTCAAAACATTTATCTTAACAATAAAGTTTTTTTTTTTACACAAGATTTGCTGACCTTGTATATAAATATCTAGGTCTGGTATAATCCTTGACTAAAAATAAAATGGATAGTAGCAGATTATTTTTACAGTTTGAAGCCATTCAGTTCTGCCCAGTTTGTAATCCTATCCATGAATAGTTGCAATTTTCTGATAACAACAGCCTTTCTTCTTTCTACACTCCATGGAAATTCAATTACCATCTACTTGGGACTGTAATCTTCATTATATTTCATCTTTCATCCTCCTACTATTGCATTTCCACCATTTTAACTTGCATAGTTTGCCACCTCTACTATAATCCACATCACTATTGACTGTTTTACTTCCTGATTCTTTATACCTAAGCATAATTACGCAGTGATTTTCACACCTTTCCTGCATTTCCATAAGATTTTCACACCTTTCCCACATTTCCATAACAATGTTACAACATACATTAAGCTCAATTTAAATGAGCTTGCTTCGCTGCAAGTTTTACTTCGCACACATAGATTCTTCACATCCTTTTCCTATTTAAAGGCTGCCAGGATTTGGGGAACATTTCATCTGGAGAGAGTTCATTGTGTGAAGCCAATAATGAAATAAACTAGCAATGAGTAACAATAAACACAGTTTTATTGCTATGTTTACTATAAGAGCAAAATTTTAAATCTTCTTGTATGCTGACAGCAATAAAAAATTTACCAGTTAAGAGGTAAGATGACAGCACTAAAAAATTCACCAGTTAAATAAGTGAAAAGAAACTAATGATGCTATACAGTGACTAAGTAAACATAAGGGCAAAAAGTGCAACACGAAACATCATGCTGTATGACTCACTACTGGTTTCTGTCAATACTAAATTGGTTTCTTTTTAAGGAAGCAGACATAGTGCATGTAAGGTATTAAGATTTACTTACTGTCAAAATGCACATTGCATAGTAGTCTCAATCTGAAGATTTGGGTTGAAAGTTATTGCTGTAGCAGTGTATAACTTTAAAATGCCTCTGCTAATCTAAACTCATCACTTATTCATACAGTATCAGGTTTGAGTTCTGCGACGTTCAACAGCAAAAAAAATAAAAAAAATAAAAAAAAACTTACCGTTTGCCCAGATTTGGTGGAAGCTTTCCATCCCCTTGCAAGGGTGATCCAACAATAATATGGTTGGCAAACTGTTTAACAGTACTGTGGTAATGACGCTGAAAAGAAGTTTTCTCATTAGTAACTTCAAAAACTAGTAGAGTTCAGTATTATGGCAGTAATGAAACTACAGTTTAAAACTTAGATCTAATAATATTGTGTTAATTACATAATTGGATTTGATATAAAGTATGTACAATGAAATATTTTCTACATTATGAATTTAATATCTTACAAAGGTTTAAAACAGAAAATATATCCTAAAGAAAGCACCAATGATATTAATGTTAATATCAAATTTGACAAGGTTTGACCACTAATGGTACACAATCTTCCCATTTCCAAGGTTCAAAAAATATCAAGCTGAAAATAATTTTGTGTATTTTGATCCTCCATTGAAACAAATGGAACAAACTATTTATGATAAATTAGGATTTCAATTTTTAAATATTAGGACTGTTTGCGTTTTATTCATATTTACCACTTAATATGATTTATGGAGTTATATGCTTGCAATTTGATATTTGCAAATGTATCTATATGAATAATGAAAATTTCGTTCAATTGTTAATTCTTTGTTATTAACTGATAAATAACAAATTTCCAATATATATTAAACACTAATTAGGAAATCTGAATATAAGAAATCTCATAGTATCAGTAAATATAATTTCAATGTTACATTACAGTGTCTGATTAAGTCTTCATTTTGCTTCTTGAAATTCTGAAATGTTACTCTATGTTCGTTGTCTTCTTTCACTATTCTTATTCCTTATATAGTGAATTATTTAGCAATGATTACTAATTTTGGTCTGCCACTGTATATAAATTTACACAATATATATATATATATATATATATATATATATATATATATAATATATATATATATATATATATATATATATATATATATATATATATATATATATATATATATATATATATATATATATATATATATATATATATATATATATATATATACACATGCTACTTAAATCTTGTTAATTCTGGTTAATTCTTGTAATGAAAATAAATCCTACATACTTCCACAGTTCTTATTCAGTGTATAAGTCTATGTTAACTCTTCCTTTCTCTTCTCTTCTTTTCTTCTTTTTCAGTGTCTTCTACTACTGTATACCACCCAGCTCAGATTACTATTGCTTTCTTTTTATTTAGTCTATCATTATCCTTATTGTTATGTTCAATATTCTGTTACTTGTACTTTTATGAATTCCTCTACCATATTTACCTGCCATATTTACATAAATTGTGGAAAATTGTAAATATAAAAGGTGAAAGACAATGTTTGGCTATCTCAGATACTGGATATATTGGTGATTGTGATAACGTGCCTATATAAAAAAGAACAGCAATTGCCTATTTACTTGAATGTGGTGTGTGTGGTATGAAATATGTAGATAAGACTGGTTTCCCTTTGCACTTTAGAATTAATAATCATACGAATCTAAGTGATCATGAACAAGACATGATAGCTACATCACTAATACTTTAGTTCTTAGCAAGCTTCATAAAATCAATAGTAATTTTACCCAATCTTGTGAATACTTGAATGTCATTTTGGGGTGTGTTTTTTAAAGGGGAAATTGACAATGGTTCTGGACTGTAAATTGATTTAGGGATACTTAGTGTCAATGAATTTATGATCAAAATCTACAATTAAGCACTAATTAATTACTGTATATTACAGTAATTAATGCACAAACTTATGCATTAATTAATGTGTAAATCTACTTAATAACTGATTTACGGAAAAGTAAACTTAACGATCAAAAATGAAATTTCTAAATTCCAAATCTGATTTCAAGTTTACACTTTTGCAAACCAATTACTAAATCTTGCAGAAGGCTACGGACAAACTGCACTGTTTTAACATAATTAACTAATTTCTTAACTTTGTAACCTGCTTGCTAATCTTTTATTCTTAATTGTCACTGATTTTACTATGTCCTTTCACTTTCACCACCTATCTGTGTTGAAGCTGACACAAGTACTGTACTGTAGCGCATGGAATGGACTGCAGTAAATTTATTCATAACTTGATACTAGGCCACTAAATAATAAGAAAAATTGAATGTATTTTCAGATATATAACTACACTAAAGAACTTTTATTGTACTATCTACCTTGAAAGAAATAACTGACAAGACTCACAGTAAGCAGATGTAGTTCCCATAAAGAGGCTGATGATGCATTACAGTGCTCTGGCTCCTCAACTTCAGGTAAATATACACCACTTGATCCCTCTTCATCAACTTCAATCAACACTTCACTGCTTGGATGTGCCTTGATGGAGTTTAGAGAAAATAAAAGTGATTTGACAAAAAACTACTCAGTAAGTCTAGCTTTCACTATGTATCATTAAACACAATTGTGCCATGTACCAGCATACACCAAGTAAAACAATAAATTGTAAACAAATATGAAAAACTAACCACAAATATATATCGAGCAGTAGCTAATGTGGCCACAGCACCATTGTGCAACAAATTAAGACTCAGTGTTATCAAACGTTTGATGAAAGCAATCACTCGTGCTGCAGTTACCCGTCGCCCTCGAATTACCAACATTTGCATAAGTGACTGTAGGACAGACTTTATATCATCTTGATTATCTCCTGAAATATTGTTAAGTATGGTGAGTGTCAAGAATCCATGTGATATATTAAAACTGGGCAATATTTTCCTTAACCTGGGTGGTATTTGGTATAAAAAAAAATTAACTATCTAAGGCATATTTGGTATAAAAAAAAATTAACTATCTAAGGCAAACATTTTACATAAAAGTACAATATGTGTTATGCACAAAGTGAACCAAGATGCTGGGAGTCATGACGCTATACTTTCAAATTCTTCAATATGCAATAAAAATGTCCAAAAATGCTTAGGTTTCCAAGAAATAAAACTACTCCTGAATAGCAACACAGACTTGGTCACAAGATTTAGGTTGAATAACAGAAGGCATTACAAATAAAAGTGTCAGGTTTCATTCTCTGAAACAAAAAACTACAAATTTTTATGTAAGCTTCTACAAACTTCAAACCTATTAAATTTACCAAGGCACACCCACTATTCGAACTACAGATTGTGAGCAATACATAAGGCTGTCCTGACTTTAAATCATCATCAACACATGGTTTTCATCAGAATGTAATATAGGAGTCATTCATTAAACCTGTTTCTAAACTTCACGAGTAGTTATGGTTGCACACTTCATATCTAAGTGTGTTGCATTATGAAGACCTGGGTTGTGTCATCCACAATATAGCCAATGCTCAGCGAGAGGAGTCTAGTGTGAGGAGCTGATCGAAGCTTACTGACTGGCTAGAAGATTTCTCAGAGTAAAGAAAGGCATAAACATGCTGAAATTCTTCTGAGTCTCGCTGGTTCTTGCTTGTGTGACCCTGACCTCATCTATTCCAGTGATAACCCTCTATGGAGTGATTGGAGCTGCTGGTTTTAAAGCCACATCCTATGTCTTGCTTGGACTGAAGTACATCTGCTGTTTAGATGGCTCCTCTGCATACCAAGACAGTGATAAAGGTGCTTTGCCTCCAGACCACATGTTTGCAATTAAAGTCCATTTCAATCCTTAGGATAGCATGCACTAATTAAATACCAGCTACAAAAATATATAGGGATATGATAAATGGTAAACTCCCTGTAAACCTCCAGTAAATCCCCCTCAACCATCAACCACAATCTATTCCGGTCCACAAATGCCTTCCAGACAGGCTGCCAGAGAGCAAATAGACAGAGATAGAACAGTCTTTAATCACCATTCACCAGGAATGTAAGGAGTTTTAATATAGCTTACTCTTCTTCAAAGTCAGATGTCACTTGGTTACTTATCCAGTAATGCAACAATAAGCCACCTACAGAACATAGGGCTAACTCAATCTTCATAACTTAGTCCTCATGATACTTCTTTTATTTCCCACTTTGGTCTAACTTGTTAACTTCTTCATGAACCCTCCACCTCACAATGTGGAAATCAATATTTCGTATTTAGGAATGCTGTTGTAACCCAACAGGAAACTCCTAATTATTGCTTCCACTTTCCCAATCAAGTGGCCTGGATGGTGCATAACATCAACAATCAATGAGATGATCATGAGGTTTATGCTTTTTGTTCCTACCCATTCAGCCTTCTGAGATATGTTGCATAAGAATCTCTGAGATGTTCATTGTAATAAAGTGACCCTAACATAAGTAGAATATGGATCTCCAGTGACCAAAGGCACATCTCACCAAACAGTTTTTACTGTGGCCCAGTCTCTTTTGTCAGTATCATGGTAAATTATTTCAATCTACAAATCATCCACCTAAAAGCACAGGCTTTCCAAGTCTGCCAACCAAAAGAAAAACTTATTTCAGGGGAGGAAATGAAAAGCCTCTCTACTTCTCACAAACCTACAACCCTATAATCTGTACTGTACTTAGCAGAGTAGGCAAGATTTTGTGAAAGGTGCTCTGGAAGGGAAATATTCCATTTCTCTTCCTTTCTTTCTTTACAAGCAGATATCTTCATCTACCTGCAAAGAACAAAAACTATCAGTGCCAGTCATTAAGATATATGACCACACTACCTTAACTTCCACACCATAAACTGGACCTCAAACTTACTGGAATTAAAACCTTCTATCTGTAATTTTTGACACAGCAAGAATACATTTACACATGGCCAATCCTAGCCTATAACAAACCTTACAATGCTCCTTTGGAGTCTCATGAAGCCTCCATGTGAGCCTAAGAACCTTCCTATCAATTTTGGTGTATGCCAAATAAATCAGTAAACTATAAGTATAAAATCAGATTAAGTCTCCCATTCCAAAAACTGACAATCAGTGGGTCTTTCAATCTCACAAGACTTCATTACTGACAACTATCTAGCCTACCTCAGCAGGCACTGAAGGATATCACGTATTTTTCAAAGTATCCATTCAGATCACTACAAAAGCACAGCATAGCCAACAGGCCACACTGCCAGTGCTTATTCATCATTCCTTCAGATCTACATTAACCAGCATCCAAAATCCCTATTACCTTCTGTTTTAATGAAACTACCATTGGAAAATATTTATCTATTCTATTACCTTTAAACAATATTTTGATGACTAAACATGCTTAGTGCAGCCAGACAGAAATGTTTATCAATTTTCCTCCATTTTTTCTGAACTCTTTCATAATGGCACACCTCCTTTGATGAGCAACAATGACATAAGAGGAGTACCGGTGTGCATCATATGATAATCCTTGTTTCATGTTATGATACAGTACTTGAACAAACTTTGCAAGAAAACATTCAAATCACTTGAGTAGCCCATAAATGACGGACTATACTGTACGGTAACTCTTAAGGCAAGACTCACACTTCACCTCAGTGACAAGAGAAATAATATTTATCCATAAATATATTCAGGGAGTGTTGCTGGTTCTCATCTTTTACAATACTATGTCAGCAATGATAATCATTTTTCAAAATAAAGTACAGCAAAATATTAGAAAGAACATGCATAACTCACTAAAAGGTACTACATCTCCCCATCCCAGTACATCTCATATATTTGTCCATAAACATATTCAGGGATTGTTGCTGGTTTTAGTTCTTATCTTTTAAGATGTCATGTGAGCTGTAATAGTAATTTTTCAAAATAAAGTACAAAAAATTATTAGAAAGAATATTTATTACTTGCTAAAATAAGCTGGCATTTTTACAAGTGTCTTGGAAAAGAGGCCCCAGGCAGGATTGGCAATTCACTTTCAACTTCCTGTAGTAGGTACACAAAGTTTTTGAAATTCTTTTTATGCCTTAAGCATCTGCATATCTTCCTCTTTCCACAGATTTTTTTTTTATAAACTGGCAGAACTTAAAGTCTACCTGGTCACAGGGTTTTCTTAATGTATATTTAGGCCGGTCTGTGAGGGTTAAACAGATCTCATTTAAATATCTGAATATATTAACTCTTTGAAACAGACAAGCAGGTTGGTCAAGTTTTTTTTCCTTTCATTTACATACTTATATCATCCCATGTCATTCACAGCCATGGAGACAGATACTCTTTCTCTACAAGGGCTACCCATTTGGGTACCTGATCATAAACTATCAATAATACAAAAGCTTGACCACTGTATTACAATAATGCTCACAAAAAAGGCTGCATAATGCAAGTACTTTCTCTACTGGAACAACTATTAACCACCTGAACAAATCCCCCACGATCAAGCCCTAACATGATCAGTGACCTGAAAGACACATCTGATGTACTGACATGACTTATTTCATCATTGAAAATTACTGCCTAATGATGTCAATCCAACCAGATTGCTGTTATTTGCCCCAAAAGCATTCCCTATTCAGCTATCTAAGAAGTTGGTTTGTTTTATACATCCAAATGAAATTTTAAAACTATTGTCATGTTTTATATATATACATAAACCCCTGCCTTGCTTTCCTTTTCCCATCCCCTCCTTCCAAGGGGTATCAAGCTTTTTTTGATGGGGCAGGTTAGAAACATAGTGCAGTATAATTTATTGAGGGGATCTCTGTTATAACATTTTCCTGTTCAAAAATTTTCTTCCATCAACCAAATGTGGATTTGTGAAAACATCAAACCAAAGAGTAAAAGCAGCTAACTTCAAAATGAAAATAGATAATGGAAATTCTCTTACTACAGCCTGAACAAATGGAACTCATATAAGCACATACACAGACTAAAAATTAAATGAGTAGTACATACCACCAGTGAGCTTTAACATGTTGGCATACAAGTATGAATAAAAGCGTCCAGGATCTAGAGTCAGCACCTCTCCCTGATCAGAGAGAATAGTAAACACTGTCTGGATACAATGAAGGGATTCACGGAACTTCAAAGTCCCCTCTTCCATCAGCCCTCCAAGAACATTCAACAAATCAGAGAAGAACTCCACGTTTACCAAATGCGAGAATCTGGGGGTAAATAAGAAAAACTGAAAACTTTAAAACTACAATACCTTACAATAACAAAACACTTTCACTTTACAGGAACATTGTTGCACAGAGCAATGTTCTTGTACTGCAACTCAAAAGTTGGGAGCTGATAACTGAGTTAATGAAAACTGAGGAAAGAATATTGATCATAATGCACAGCATAACTCACAGCAACAATTATTAACAAAATATGAAAAATTTATAAAAAAACTGATTCCAAGCTTCAGATTTTACATAAACATTAGGGGAAAATAAGAATTCTGCATGTCACTGGTTTCTTGTACCTCTTTAACAACTTTAATACTGTACAGACTATTGATTTAGTATTTGGTCCCAAAATCCTATTTTACTCATACTTTTTTGTAAATATCAGAATATCATCATATCATAAATTATGGGATAATGATGGGTGACAGATACTGCTTCAATTATGCTAACCTTCAACAGCCTGATTTGATTTATTTTTTACGCTCTACAAATTCAACATGATAATATAAACACTCAACAATACTGGCTGGAAAAGGATTTACCTTATCTCAATTCAATTAAAAGGTCTACTAATCTTCATGATCACTAATTACCATTTTTTTTTACATATATGGCATACCTTAATTTTGGAATGCATACTCTGAGGAAAATGAAAAGGTTACTTTAAAGTTTCTCCTACCAGCGTTCAGATATTTACTACTCATTTACAATATACAAAAATCCACACCCTGCTTGAACATATTAGTGTGAGTAATGGAGAAGATACTGTAATGGCACAATCCTACCAGGACATAGTTTTGTAACCATCTAACTAACGGAATATTAGACCATGAATGTATTCAACAACAACTAAAACTACAAATTAAAGTTTCCAACTTACTTTGCCAATCCCTCTAAAACAATACCATTTAATTTGTTATTAGGTCTTCTTTTCAGTATGTGGAAATAAAGCCCAAAAACTATTTCTACAATTTGAGTGTGCTGGGCAGAGCGTACTTCTTCATCACGCTTTATTTTCTGTTCCTTCCGCTGTTCCTCAAGTTTTCTAAATTTTCTAAATCTCTGTAAAAGAAAAAATGGCAAAATTACTGTAAACCCAATGCGAACGCAATTAAGAAGAAACAAGTAAAAATGTGCCAAAGTTCTTCGGTCCAATCAAGTTTTCTGTACATTGTACAATCGACGTCACCGAAAACAGATCTACCTTTCGGTGGTCTTGGTATAATGCTGTATGAGCCATGGCTTATGAAACTTTAACCACGGCCTGGTGGTGGCCTGGCCTATATCAATGCTAGATGCATGATTATGGCAAACTTTAACCTAAAAACTACTGAGGTTAGAGGGCTGCAATTTTTTATGTTTGATGATTGGAAGGTGGATGATCAACATACCAATTTGCAGCCCTCTAGCCTCAGTAGTTTTTAAGATCTGGACAGAAAAAGTGTGAACAGACAGAAAAAGCCAGCACAATAGTTTTCTTTTCAGAAAACTGACAGAGGGTCATTTTCTCCACAATTATCTTTCAAAAATACCTGAATCCCCTTTATTTCTGTATTTTTAGGAAGCACAATTTTCTTTCACAAAACAGTAAAAACTGGGAATTGATGGGTAACTCTTTTACTGCATGATGATAAAGTACCCTTGTGAGTGCTGTTTTAAAGTCAGGACAGCTGAAATGGTTGCTCACAACCCATGAATTAGACATGCAATTCAATATATTAACAGAGCCATAATAAAAGCTTTCTGAAGCCCTCAAAGTCAGTCACTGGCAATATCAAAACTCTCAAATGGCATTATCATTCAAACCAGAAGGCCACAATCACACTTAACAGAAAAATATAATTTAATATATACTGTATAATAAAATAACTTTTGCCTAGGAAAAAAATTTTATCCAAAATGAGGCAAGATTCAATAATCTTTCTCATACAAAACCTTGCAGGCATCTTTTGCTAATGTACCTGTCCTGCCTTTTCCACTTACAAAAATTAAAATATCATTGGGAGGAACAACAGGAAGAAAATACTGGTAATAATATAACACGGCATGATAAATGAAGAAAATTCAAAAGGGTTCACTTAAACTACATATTTACACATAGGTGGGCCCTAAGAAAAACCAGGATAATAGTCACTTCTACATTCAGACTCTATCTGTTAAATCAAGGATGAGCATCGTATGCTGAACACTTCTGCACCATTAGCCACAAAAGGTTTATCAGCAGCATGCCAAACCCCTTATACACATTGTGCCATTCACTTCTAACTTATGCACACTTTCTTTTGAATATAATGCCTCTTACATTTTAATACCTCTTCTATGCCATCCATTTACGTATCTATCATTCTCTATCTTTCTCTAAACCTTTTTTACTCTAACACTCTTCAACAATCTATCATTCTCTTTCCCTTCCACTCTACCAAAATAACCTGAAAAATACTGATCAATCTTTTCACCGTCACTAACAGTTTTATCAGTTCCTCTAATGTTTCTCCCCCTTTTCAATAATTCTTGCATCATACATTAAGCATACAGTTCATCTCAACAGTGTCAATATTTTTTCCTTTCATTTGCATCCAATAGCCACACTTCTCAAAATCTTTTGCACAGATCTGCTACCTTCCTTGCTTAACCTATTCTGTGAATTATTTCTCCTATCATCCTACCATCACTCATTTCATCAAACACCCAAAATACTGCATCATAAAAGTGAAATGTAGTAGTAAATTTTTATTACAGTGTTGAATAAGTGTATGGAAGAGAGGTAAGAGAAACAGAGTGCAGCAAATGAAATCATGTATGCCTTATCTATAAAAAAAACATAAAAATCAACCAATAAAAATACATCAGTAGCCTTACTTTTGCTTCTTTATTTGATTTCTTTGGCTTCTTCTCCTCCATAAGTTTGCGCATAAGTTTTTCGGTGTGGGTCAACTTTTTCTTAGCTATGTTCTTTGCTTCAAGTTCTTCATCTAAGCTTTTCACATTCTTTATTCTTAAGGATAAAAGAACACTTAAGAGTTCCTCACGAACATGAAAAGACCTTTTACGTATAAAGTGATCAATACGTTTCACAACCTAAAAGGGAAAATGTTGTTATATATTAAAAGAATTTTATAACAAGTACAAATAGTATATCTAAAAATGTATAAACTGTCTGTGACACGTACAAATCTCTACACAACATTCCAAATATTCTTATATCCTAATACAAACATGTTCATTGCAATATTAGCTCACCTCTAAAGAGACATCTCCCTTGATGTCACCCTTGAAGAGTGTACGAAAATAATTCACTATCATACTGCTCATCTCATCATCTCTGTTATTCATAAAAGGTACAAGGGCTGCAATGATGTTGTTTGTGTAAGCAAAACAATTGTGCTTCATAAGCAATTCTCCCATGCATTTTAATGACACCAGAGCCAATTGCTGAAATAGTGAAATAGTGATCATTACCATCATTATTAACAGACTGTGGTCTGGAAATTTTCCTATAAAAAAGTTTATCAGCTACACATCTTGAGCAAAAGCATTATACAAGAGCCTCTACTTTCATTCAATAATTAATCATTACTAGGTGTACATAAATGAGCTGTAGTTCTATAAAAAGCAAATATATTATATAATAGTTGCAATGATAAAAGTGTTCTGATTTAGAAAATGAAATATTAAGAAACACTAGACAGAAAGTATGTTCAACATACATATATACTCATTATTTAATCTAAACTTTTTTAACTATAAAACATGAAATGTTATGACATGAATGACAAAAGACTTAAGCGCATTAACATAAGACATTTGGTTATAACTGTAATAGAAAAGCACAGGAACCTCAACTAGAATGGCAAGAATCAATTCAGTGTACCTTTGCTGGTGGAGTCTTATCTCTTTTATCAGTGTACTCTTTCAGAAACCGTTCCAGTTCCTTCAGATACGTCTGATAAGACTTTAATATGAAATTTTCATACAGGTACTGCTCCTTTGTTTCCTTTTTCACTGGAAGATAACAAAATCACATAATAAATTCTTCACATAATGTTCTACATAACAGAAGCTCTAATGCCCTATGTTAACAAAGGTCAGATGTAAATTTAAGTTAACAGATTTAAACAAAAGAGATATATTACATAACATTACTGTACTTTAACCTTACAATCAAGGTGGTCCACTGTCAGGACCACCTTTCACCCTGGAAATGGAGATGAATATCCTCTAATTTCTCTGCCTTTTACTTAACCAATTCCCTTTGACCTCTTCTCATGAGACTGTCCTGGATTTTCATCCTTCTCCTCCCCATCACCACTTTTCATTAACAAATCATTCTATGATAAACTGGCACAAGAAATAGCTTGCAATATACAGTACATAGAATCAGGTCATTGGATAAGATGGCAAGCTTTCTCACCAATAAAACTAAATTAAATTAACTGACAATCTGAGGAGGGGAACATTTTACTGACAAGCCCTGTTGACACTGTGGAATCCAATCTTGAGGGACTGATGACCCTTGAGCTATTAATGGTAAGGCATACAGCCAGTAAATATCACTACAGTACTGTAATTTGATGCTAAAGATAACCAAATGTGACTGCTTTTGGGGGAAGATACTACTGGACAAACCACATCAAGCTGGTTTTATGGGTTGTTCTTTACCTATTTTGAGAGGTGAGTCCTTCACTGATCAGACCCCGAATATTTCAATTCAAAACAATACCAATCCAGAAATTACAAAGAGTATGGCTTTGAAGACTACCAACAGTCATTGTGCCACCTTTCAATAAGAAATCCCAATAAGAAATAAGACTGAGTTTTTTCAAAAATGTTATATTAAAACATCCAAATTTGCACACTAAAACCAAAAAAGATTCACTCTGTCATTATTGGGCATAGATGCAAAGGTAGTTTTCTTGGTTTATAAAATAAATTATCTGTTCACCCCACAAAAATATAGGCAGTCCCTGAATTACGGCAGGGGTTCCATTCCAGTGGCACATCATTATGGTGCCGTAACTTGATTACGATGTCGTAACTAGATACCTGTTCTTAATAAATGTACAGTATTTGAAAAAGCGCTGTAAGGTCGAACGCCGTAATTCGGTGCCGCTGTAACTCAGGGATGCCCTGTATGTCATTCCAAACAAATAACATGAGCTTTTAACAGACAGTATTCC
Source organism: Macrobrachium rosenbergii (assembly GCF_040412425.1). Lineage (NCBI taxonomy): Eukaryota > Metazoa > Arthropoda > Malacostraca > Decapoda > Palaemonidae > Macrobrachium > Macrobrachium rosenbergii. The sequence goes on along the minus strand of NC_089754.1, from coordinate 24,500,720 downwards.
TCCTCCACATTGTTCAGTAGCCCTGATCATTATGTGGTTTAAGTGAAAGGTCATATAGACAGGAGTTTAATTTGGAGAGGAAGGATTGCAAAATGTGGCTGTAAATATACTTAAGACAGATGAGTTTCATAAGAAGAAAGTCAGAATAGCATTTAAGGTTAAAATGAATGAAATGTAGACTAGGGTCAAAGAAATGAAAGTGGAGGGAGTACAGGTGCATGAGAAGTTTGTAAATTTCAATGCTAGGGATGAGGAAATGAGAGGTTTAATGAGGTCTAATTGCATGACAGTAGAAAAGATCATATACAATTATACAGAAGGATGGATTAGGTAGCCAAAAATAAAAAAATGAGAGGAAAAGAAAGAGGTAATGAGAACTATGGGGAGAAAGTGAGTAGGAGAATAAGTTGTTCTATATGGATACAGATGCATTTAAAAAAGTTTAACAAAAAAAATAATTTCAAACAGAAAAATAGAACTGGAGAACTGCTGTCTTAGTATTCAAAAGAGTATTCTAAAGATTGGCTGAATGCAGAAAGCATGGAATAGGTTAAAGTAATTTTGATAATGTTTGTGAAAGTGAGTGTTGAGGATATATGTGAAGAATAATTGTAAGGTTGAAGGGAAGGTTCTGAAGGAATGAGCAAGAGGAATACCTGCTCTAATATTTAAACGTTAAGGTGACAGAGGTGACTGAATTATAGGGGGTATCATATCAGGAAAGACAAATGGACTTTCAGCGAGAAAAGAAAGTGAACCTTCCAACAAGGAAAGTCAAACCTAAAGCTAAGGAATGTCATTGTATGGAGGTTATGGCAGAGCTTAAGGTTTGAAAGTGTAATGAAGCAAAGTAAGGCACTGATGATGAACCTGCAACAACAAATAACAGCAAAAATATTACAATCTATTATGCAAAGCATTTAGAGCAAATAACACCATTAATGAATTCCTTAACTAGAGAATGTGAATTTATTTCTATTCTCAACCCTAAATACAATCTGGAATATGTTGAGATTTAAAATCAGGGTTAGCATACGTAAATGAGGATAATTTCTTTGTTCAAGTTACCACAGCTCAATTGTTAGCATCATAAAACAATTTATTGCAAATAATTAAATACATTAATCACAATCACAATGAAGTTCCAATAGAAGCAAGATCAACACATTCTCAGAGTCAAAATAGATAGTGTGGTCTATTTTGTGTAGTTAGTATTTCCAGAAACAACAAACAAATAAATTTTCTTTAGACTTACATTTCTGTGTGAGGTCATGGGGTTCATAGTGGTATGATGGAAGTGTTTTATGAAAGACTTCAAGCAGACTCATGGCAGCATACTTTCTGACTGTATAACATATACTTGGATCCTTTTCTTCTAGAGTATGTATCAGATTGGACAAACAGTGCAACTGTAAATAAATATTTTTTAAATTACTCTTGTTTTGTAGATTATGAGTTATTATCTTACTTTTCAGCCATCTGATGGACAGAGTAACTTAAAGCACTCTTAGCTTTCCAGTAGGATATACCCTAACCTTGCTTACTTTCAAAACTCTCATGCTTCAATGATATGTAGATATAGCTCCACATCCAGTAAGAAGGAAGGAAACAAAAGTGAAATACAGTCCCTAAGATATATTCATAAAAACATATAATTTTGTACCAAATAAAAAAAATTCTCCACTGAGTTTATACTTTCATAGGAAAATGAATAAGTAGAATTAAATCATGAATGCAATCTCAAAATGTAATGTTTAAATTAGCCAGATTAATACAAAATTAAGGAAGCGTGATCACTTGAGTCTATTATTGGCCTTGGTCTCCCTTAAGGTGGAAGGAAAGTCAATAGTGGTAAAGAAATTTTCTCTAAGCTAGACCACATGCCCAACAAATCCATGACAAACATCTTCATTCAAAAGTTTGTACAATGAAAAAGAAAGCATTAAAATCTTGAATTTCTAAGGGTCCTTCCTATCATTATCCTATCATTAATAATAATTATAATAATAATAATAATAATAATAATAATAATAATAATAATAATAATAATAATAATAATAATAATAATAAAGAAATAAATGACATTGGAAGATTTCTAAAGTATGTACTGCATACAATGATTTATGCAGATATGAAGTATTTTTCAATTATCATAAAATTTAGGCCATACCTTACCCTTTCTTGTGGCATTTCCAAGAAGTTCACAGCAAGACAACCTATAGCGACTTTTTTTCTTTCAAGTTTCAGTTGTCTTTCAGCCATCAGTTCTATCACTGACTTTTCTACAGGTCCTTGTTTGGCTTCAGAGTCTTTATCACCTTCCTCTTCAGGGGTGATCTCCATTTCCATTTCTTCTTGGATTTCTTCCTTCTTAGCTTTCTTCTTACTTACTTGCTTTACATCTAAAAAAAATAATTACAATATGCTGAACATTCAATAACTAAAAGCCTTTTGTTTTTACCTATGATTTCACATCCAGTTAAAAGTACAAAATAAAATTGAGAATTGATGTGTTTCACAGTAAACTAATTACTTATAAACCAACTTTATAGTCAATGAACTGCCTTAGTGCTTTGTTTAAAAAAAAAAAAAAAAAAAACAAGTCACGAGGGCACAGGTAACGGTATACAGGTGCATAAAGCCTCCCTATATCTGTGTTCTGAGTTCAACTTTCACAAGGCACTACTTTTAATACAGAGCTTAACCAGACCACTGAGTCAACATTCTTGACTCTCACACTGATGGTTCAATGCATTTGTTTGAATAAACATATTAAAGCTTATTTAACAAAATGGGACTCATTACAAGTTCCACGATTAAGAAAACAGAAAATTCTAAAAATTGTGACATTTTATATGATTTTTTTTTTTACTTTTAAAATAATTATTGATTAAAAATTAGACAAGCCCATAAAAATGTTTACCTGTAAGTGTTCTGCATTTTGGGACTGGGTTGTATGAGATATATTTCATAAATATATCCCAATTCAAAGATACAATATAATTCAATGTGTGTTCCTTTTGAAATGGAGAAAATCACAACACAACAGAGGGTTTAATATGATTAAATCTACTATCATATTTACTACTCCACAAAGCTTGCCATATATATAGTATATATATATATATATATATATATATATATATATATATATATATATATATATATATATATATATATATATATATATATATATATATATATATATATATATATATATATATATATATATATATATATATATATATATATATATATATATATATATATATATATATATATATATATATATATATATATATATATATATATATATATATATATATATATATATATATATATATATATATATATATATATATATATATATATATATATATATATATATATATATATACTTTATCAATTTTAAAGCTGAGCAGTTTTATCTTGTGCTCCAGATAACTGGCCCACAATCAAAATTTTGCCCCTCTATAGCTACTGGGCCTCAAAGTCACCTTTTTAATTTATACAATAAAAATTCAGGCATCCTATATATATTATACCAGATATATATATATATCATAGGCTAACTATTAACCTATAAATAAAATAAAACTACTATAAAGCAAAGTGAATTATTTAGTGTTTATGCAAGAATTTATTGTCCAGATAACTGGCCCACAATCATATATTTAGAGGTAAAAAGAACTGAAATTGAAAATTGCAAAATTTTGACATTTTTCAAAAATAAAATAAAATTATTATTTATTTTATATATAATATATCCGTATATATATTTATAAAAAGAACTAAATTGAAACATTGCAAAATATAAATATTATATATTATATATTTTATATATATATATATATATATATATATATAAATATTACTGCTGTTCGCCCTCAATGTATTTCTTTGTAGTTCTATCAGAGGAACCAACGTCCGTTGTAGCGGCCAAATCACGTAGGCAAGTTTAAATTGTAACGTTCGCATGGAGAAAGGAATAGGTAGCATTTAGGCATTTCACCCTATAGAGAAATTTCCATATTCAGCTTTACGATAGGTGGTCCTAAAGTCCTTTTTTTCCTTCCTACCTGTCTCTCTTGGGGAATGTTTTTAACAGAGCATAGACGCCTAAGGCATGACTGTAGGCCTGTTTGACCTAGGCCCGGTCAGCGAACGAGAGAGAGACAGGCCACGAACGAAGGAGTACGCCGCATAGCGTGCCAGAACGGTGTCCCTTTGTCCCTTTACTCCACTTTTGCTCCTACGTCTATATTAATTAGTGAATTGGGAAGACTGCTAGTATCAAGACTTCCGAGTGTCTGTTGTATGCGCAAACGACTCGACGTTCAAGGTAAGTCCGATTCTTATTCAAGCTTCGTTGATTGACTAATAACTTTTCTGTATTTCCGTTTCCTTTGTTTCATCCTCCAGCCGCCACTTACGGGATATGCTATTACGAAGTCTAGATTAAGCCAAATTATTATATTGTTTAGCGTTAAATGAATTATCCCAGTAAGTTTCAGGGATTTAGGCAAGCAAGTCATTTTTAATACTCTGGTATTTGTTATGCCTAGCACTCATTGTTTTGGGGAGAACTGTTGCGTCTGTGTATTTAATACCATCTTAACAAGTAGAGATTTTTCTGTCCGCAGTTGGTGACGTTTATCATAAAGTCTTTATTCCTTGAATATTCTTTGTTAAGTTAATTACCCTTAACTGGCGACCTTAATTAACGCCTGTCTTTGAGGTTAACTCATGGCTTCAAGAGACAGGTTACATGTATTCTTGGCATGCAGGGCCGTTAAAATTTACGTTAACCAATAACTGATCAGCCAAGACACTTACAACAATATAATATATATATATATACATGTATATATATATATATATATATATATATATATATTCTTATATATAATTATATATATATATATATATATATATATATATATATATATATATATATATATATATATATATATATATATATATATATATAATATACATATATATAATATATATATATATATATATATATATAAAATATATAATATACATATATATATATAATATATATATATATATATATATATATAAAAATATATATATATATATATAAAATATATATATATATATATATAATATATATATATATATATATATATATATATATTATATATATATATATATATATATATATATATATATATATATATATATTATATATATATATACAGTATATATATAATATATATAATACGTAAATTAACCAATAACTGATCAGCCAAGACACTATATATATAATATATATATATATATATATATATATATATATATATATATATATATATATACAGTAATATATATATATATATATATATATATATATATATATATATATATATATATATATATATATATATATATATTTATATACAAGTTTGTTCTTTCCTTATATTCCCAACTTTCCTTACTTCCCAACTTTCGCAGTTGTCCTGAACTGACATTCCTTCTCTTTAAATCATCAATCCATTTAACCTTAGTCTTTAATCATTGAATTTTTTTATATTTCTGTTTTGATGTCTAGAACAACTTCCTCACTCTTCACATTTATTATTCTATTTTTAATAATTTTGCCTTTTTATGTATTTTGTTATTTAGTTTGCTAACTGTTTTCTCCATTAGTTTGAGTTAATGATTAGTAAAAACATCACTACATACAGATGGTGGAGTACATAGAAACAAGGAGTACAGTGAAGTTCACAATGGAGCAACTGAGAAAACTGCACTTGTAGGGTTCACAGAAGTGTAAAGATCCTGAGGCTCTGGAATACAGCATAGCAGTCAAATATGTGGGGTATGTGAAACACAAGAGCAATAAGGTATGCCCAGGATTGGCCAAGTACATGGAGCACCTAAGTAAAAGGGAGCAGAACATGCAGGAGCAGTTGGGTATACAGGACAAGGAAAATAATCAAATCTAGTCAGGTATGAAAAGGCACTTGTGTGCATGGGAAACCAAAATGAAGGACATCAAGTCCAGGAGAATAGGCACCTCATCAAATGACAACGAAGCAGGAGGGAACACCGATACTGGCAACGAGACAGCATCCCTGGAGTAACAGATCATGATAAGCTCTTGCAAGGACAAACCAACTGCAGTGCAGAATGGTCTTTGAGCACAGAAGATATCTGTCCTGGGTCCAGTCAGGAAAGCATCATCCTCTGAACAAATGATGTCCATTGATGAGAAAGGAATGGGTGGGACAATAGTCAAAGTATATCTATTTTCAAATTCCAATTTATCCTACTTTATGGAAGTATCTGTAGATTATATGGGAGGGACTTATCTTCCAGTTTTGGGCCTTTGTGTTGGTTTGGCTACTGATCCCTAGAGGTTCAATCAATACTGATGCTGGTGGCTACCTAGGCCCACTGCCTCATGATATGACTTCACTGGTACCTTTGACAAATGGCTGATTTTACTATCTTTGGAAGAAAACTGAGAAAGTACTGTTGATCCTGTTATACTTTTGAATGTTCCTTAGGCCTGCAAATAAACCTGAATAAGTCAAACCTGCAGCCTTCAAAAAGTTTAAAGTACCTCAGCATGATTACTCACACAAAGGAGTAACTGGTTCTACAGACACATGAAAGGATTGGGTCAGAAGCCCTAAGTCAACAGTTTTGATGGCATTCCCATCCTCTGCCCAAGACCTTGCAACCAATGCTCAAACACTTATCCATGGAGAAACTGGTACCTAAGAGCAATTTCCAAATAAGGTCACTCCAACTGTAGTTCTTCAAATCAGGGCTTGAAAGCTTTTAGTGGTAATGGAATCACGATCATCTCTTGGTAAGTATTCTGCTAATTCCCCGGGGCTGGAGATCAAAGATGGAGGCCACACCTCCTAGATCTTCAAACAATGAGTCTGGTTGCCAAAGGATAGCCATCAACACATCTCACACCTCCAAGCATTCATTGGCTACTTGGCAGGACGAAGGACTAAAGAACAATTGAAACTATCACACCTCAAAACACCAAAAACCATGCTATAGGGGCATCAATAATACTCAACAGTCCTAAATATAATTATCATTATTTTAAAAATGATTTATGGGCAAGCAGTTTTCCAGTAACCAAAATAACAGGCCTGGTATTATAAATATGCTTCACCACTCTCTAAAAAGTTAGGAGAAATAACAACAGAATACCAGGAGGTATAATAAATATGCTTCACCACTCTAAAAAAATTAAGAGAAATCACAAACACAATCAGATAGTCATCTGCTCAATCATTAGTATCTATTCCTAATGTCAGCTTGAAAATGTTAACACCTATGATTACCTCATAGGTCAAACTGATAACTTCCATACAGGTTCACTACAACCCCACAAATAAGAATCAAGTGACAGGACCATAAATCAAAGGGAATCATAATATCAAAGGTTACCACCAATGAATATGAGTAAAACATTATAGCTTAAAATTTACCACTGGAAATTATAATTATGTCAACTTCAGTTCATGAACTATCAGAGTAAATGAATCCTTAATCAGTCAGTACAAACACTGAGTGTTGTATGACTATTTTATTCAACTTTATACTGCAAGTACCTTTACAGTAATGTGCTAACTGAAATTTTTGGATAAATACATAATAATTACTACAAGATACTAACCAAAATAAAATTGCAAATTATCTAACAATTAAATCAGGAATGACTGATTTTTATTGTGTAAAACGAGTGTACAAACCTTCTCGCTTGGTGTATCTTTCAACGATGCCTGATTTAGTTTTGTAAGGGAGTAGAGACTTGATGTCATTTCCCAAAGGATGAAAACTTCTCTCCTCCAATTCAAAAGGTTTCTCCTCCTCCTCCTCTTCTGTTTTGTTCTGTTGCCCCTCTTCTTCATCATTATCCTTATTTTTATTTCTGTAACAAATAGGTGATAAAAAGAAATAAAATAGTAATGAAGCACAACAAAATTTTTGAAATAATTTTCATTCCACTAGTACAAGCCTCATTTTACATATACATTAACACCTGGTAAGGATAGCTGCCCAGAAAGAATATTTCCAAACCAAATCTAACACATGGTAGGGATAATACTGTATGCCAAGGATGAGTTCACTTGCAAACCAAACAAGTGGTAACTGTCACTGGATGAGACCTACCCCAACTAGGAGTGTCCCTTATCTTGTTACCAAATACTTCACTTTTACTTTCAAGATGGCGATCACAACTGTGTATCAATCCCAGAGACCGGAAGTAGCTAATCCCAGTTGAAAAAGGGTTTTCACTTACAGAATACAAAATAAAACAATGCATCTACCATTTCAGTCACAAGGAGGTTCCTGTTATTCCTACACCAAGCAAAGTCATCCCTTGCTTCCTAACTGAGAAGCACAGCAAGTGTAGGAGGATCCTCAGTGGGAGACCAGTAATGCTTCAGCAACTAAAAGCATCTTGTATGTTTCAGAGATATGCCTACAAAAGAGTTCTAAATACAACTGGTACTTACTGTTCCACTAAATAGTTCAGTTCATCTGGTTCAAGCATGGAGATCATGTCATCCCCTGAAAACAAAAATATACTTGAGATATATCTGGTTCCCCTCACTTGATACCAAGCATTATTTATTACGAAAATAACATACACTGCAATACTACTGCAATCCACGGAGATTAAAATTTTTGACATATACAGGCGTTCCCTGGTTTGTGGGGTTCGTTCTTGCGGCAGCGTAGTAACCGAAAATCGTCGTAAAAGCGGGAAAATCGTCGAAAAATCGTCAAAATCATAAGAAAACCTTACTTTTTAATGCTCTGGGTGGATTGAAAGCGATGTAAACTGCATTATTATTGAGTTTTTACGTAAAAGCTTCTTCAAATTATGATTATTCTGCCGTTTGGGGCCATATTTCTTCTGTCGGATCGGCGTATGGCGTCGTAACCCAGTTATGCGTCGTAAGCCGGAAATAATTTCTGATGAATATATTTGAAGGCGTCGTAACCTCGGGCGTCGTAAGCCGGAACCGTCGTAAACCGGGGACTGCCTGTACACCAGTTAAGGAGCATGATACTGCTTAGTCCAGACCAGGGCTATAATCATAAACCATTACTTACAAAATTTTTCACATCTGTCTTCTCTTTGGTAACAAAAATGACATTTTTATAATAAAATAAAATTTTATATATACTTACCAAATAATTACATAGCTATAGTTTCTACTCTACGCAGCAGCTCAAAATTCGAAATTCGCGGTAGCGTCTTTATTTGAGTGTGGTATCATTGCCCACCTTTGAGAGAATAGGTACAACTTAGCTGGGAGCTCGATGCGTTTATGCTCTTATGTCCATGAGAGGAGGAGGCGGGCTCGATCATGTATTATTTTGGTAAGTATATAAGAAAGCTTTATTTATTATAAAAATGTCATTTACTATAAATAACTTACCAAATAATTACATAGCTGAATCCCACATTGAGTGGAGGTGGGATGAATGGACATATACTACCCAAAAAACTACTTGATATGGGGGGTTAATTTGGGATAGCAAATTAGCTAGTATCTTGGAATGCTTGTTGAAACCTTACCTGGTGAGGGAGCAACGGCAGACAGGTACTGCCTCTGGTCGTAGCTCCTCGACCTGTAAGCGATTAATGGCGGTAGAGCCGAATCACCTCTACTGAGTGGATGCTTTGCAACGTGGAGAGTCAATACTTGAGTTACTTAAAACTAATAAATCTAAATGGGTCACATAATGATATGTAGTTGCCCTTGCCTGAGCGCAGTACAATAGAATAACAAAGACCAGATAAAATTAACCTACACTGTACGACATTTTAGCCAAAACCATAAAAACCAACTGATGACACTTAAGATCAGTGTACACCAAACTTCCCAAGAAGTACGACTGCCCTTATTCAATGAGAGTGGATAGAGGAAAAGGGAAGGCGTTCCTCCTATCCTTCATCCCCCAATACCATGAAAGCTGCGAAGAACGGACCTAAGTACTGCATTTTCATACACTGTCTCAACGTCCATAAATAAGGCAAACACTTATTGCACCTCCAAAAAAAGTTGTTTGTAAAATCAGGCGAAGACAGGTTACGTTTAAAAGCCAAAGACGTTGCCACAGCTCTTATTTCATGAGCCTTTACTTTGCACAAGGGTAGTAAATCGTCTTGAACTCCTGAATGTGCTTCGAATTACGGATCTTAAAAAGAATGATAGTGCATTCTTGGACAAGGGCGGCTGGGATTTTTAGCAGACACACCAAAGATTAGGGGCCGAACCTCGAATGTTTTTGGTTCTCGAGGTATACTCTTAGAAACTCTTACTGGGCAGAGGACATTCTCTTGATCGTCACAGGCCTAGTGCTTCTGAGAGCTCTTGATAGGCGAGCCAAGGTTAGCGGATCCTCATTTTTGGCCAAAAATTCTAAAAATTACTTGGTATACTGCGTTGCCTTGGCGGCTTCTCTTTTGTCAATGGCATGAAGTTAAGCTGCAGCTCTTTTGGCACAATGGCAAGTGCCACCAAGAATAATGTCTTCTTCGTAAGATTGCAAAGAGACGGCGATTCTGCTCCGGTTCAAACAGTGGACCTGAAGCCAGTTGAAGACCACGTCCAAGTTCTCCTGCGGGTTTAGCTTGCTTACTGGTGTTGAAATGTTTAATTAAATCACTTATGTCTTGGTTGGAAGACAGGTCTAATCCTCTATGTTTAAATACTGAACTCAACATCGCTCTGTAACCCTTGATGGTCGATGTTGAGAATCCTTTCGCTATTCTGAGGTATAAAAGAAAATCTGCGATTTGAGTTACAGAAGTTTTAGAAGAGGAAATTCTTTGTTCTTGGCACCACTTCCTAAAAACTGCCCACTTAGTTGCTAGACTGCAGAGGAAGGGTGTGGAGTCTGCGGTTAGCAATAACCTCTTCAGCCTTTCTTGAATATCCTTTCGCCTGACAAGTTCCTGACAGTCTAGGAAGCCTGTCAGAGCGAGTGGAGAATCATGATGGTATCGGAGGAAATGTGGCTGTCTGAGAAGATTTCTCCTCTAAGGAAGCAGCCTTGGGAAGTCTGTCAAAAGGCTAAAAGATCGGGAAACCACTCTTTGTGTGGCCAAAAGGGAGCGACTAGTGTTATTGACACGTTGGTGTGAGAACTGAACTTCCTCAGCATTTCCCTCACCATGCTGAAGGGAGGGAAGGCGTAAAGGTCGAGACTCGACCAGTCCTGCAACATGGCATCTGTTGCCCATGCTTGTGGGTCCGGGTCCGGAAGACAATTGTTCCTCGACATCGTGAACAGGTCTATCAACGGCTTTCCCCACAGTTTCCACAGGTCGGTGCATACCTGTGGATTGAGTGACCATTCTGTTGGTAGGACCTGTTTTCCTCGGCTCAGTCGTCCGCCAGGGCGTTCATTTGCAAAGTGAATGAATCGAGTCACTAAATGAGTTTAGTTGTTCCTTGCCCAAAGAAAGCTCCTTCGTAAAGCCGTTGAATTAATAAAAGAATGGGTCCTCCTTGGTTCTTGATGTCGCTGAGCGGTCATGCTGTCGAATGCACTACTACTGTTTTTGTGGTAGGTTATCATTGCAAAAATGTAGAAGTGCAAGATAGATACTTTAGTTCCTTCAACGTTGATGTGGAGATTTCTCTTGGAAGGAGACCAAGTTCCTGATACTTCCATGTTGTTGAGGAGGGCTCCCCAACCCAGATCCGAAGCGTCGGAGAATAACGTGAGGTCGGGGTTCGTTGGAGCTAGAGACCTTCCTGCCGAAAATCTGTCTTTTGCTAACCACCATCTGAGGTCCTCTTTTATCTGGGGAGTGATGTTGAAACTGAACGAGTCCGGGAATGACTTCCTGTTCCAATTGGCTTTGAGGTAGAAATGAAGTGCTCTTGAAAGCAGCCTGCCCAATGGAACGAACTTCTCGATGGATGAGAGAGTTCCGAGAAGACTCATTCATTCGTTGCCTGAGCAGGAGTTGCAAGTCACGAAGTCCTGGACTTTCCTTCGACAAGAAAGTATTCTTTGTTGGGATGGAAAAGCCTGAAAACTCCGAGAGTCTATCACTATCCCCAAATAGAGAATAGACTGAGTGGGGACTAATTGCGACTTCTTGAAATTTATCAAAAGTCCTAATTCTTGGGCGAGACGAAGCGTTTTCCGTAAGTCCTCCGTGCATTGATAATTCGAGGGGGAGCGTAGGAGCCAGTCGTCCAGGTACAGAGAAATGTTTATCCCTAGAAGATGAAGCCACTTCGTAAGGGGCGCGAGTACCCGGGTGAAAACTTGAAGGGGCGTGGATGATCCGAGCAGAAGTGCGAAACTGGAAGACTCTGTCCGAGGAACATGAATCTTAGATACTTTCAGGTCCGGATGAATTGGAATATGGAAGAGCATCTTGCATGTCGATCGTGACCATCCAGTCTCCCTGATGGATGGCCAACAAAACTGGCGGTCGTCTCCATTGAATTTAGTTGTTTGAGCGAGCGGTTCGAGACACTGGCGTCCAGGACAGGTCTCCATCCTCCCGATGATTTGGGAACCACGATGAGACGGTTGTAAAATCCCCTTGAGTTTACATTCCCTACTATTTCCACTGCTCTCTTTTCCAGAAGGGCTGAAACTTCCCGAGATAGGGCAGAAAACTTCTCTGAGTCTACTGAGTAGGCTGCTAAGTTGATGGGAGAGGTTACTAATGGAGGTTTCCTCGAGGGAATGTAACCTTCTCTTAAAACCCAGCACCCACAGTTCCCACATTCTCTTCTCCCATGCTGGCCGAAATGTTGAGCAGTCTTGCTCCCACTGGGACACACGGAGGACAAGAAGTCTCATTTTCTAATGTTGGACTTAGTGAATGGTTTTCAGATGGTTTGAGGTTCGAAGGTTGGTTCGGGCGGGGCTGTAGACAGCCTCTACCTCCTCGAAAGGGATGTTGTTGCAGGGGTGACGACGTCCTAGTAATTGCAGTAGACGTTGTTCTTGCAGGAAAAGTCGATCTCTTGGTGGATTGGGTGCTGGTCTTGGGTTGACTGCTTCCGAAGATGCGACGGAAATCCGATCTCTACGATGTCTTTGCGGGGAAATAAGTTATCTTTGACTAAAGGGCAAAAAAGAAGCGAGCGTTCTGATGGAGTGACACCTTTAGCTGCAAACGAGCACCACAAATCTCGCTTCTTGAGTACTCCCGTTGTATAGATGGTAGCTAGCTCTACTGCTCCACCTCTAACACCCAGCCAGTCCGATGCGAAGTTTTCTTGTAGTGACGCACAGTCTTCTATTTTCTTAGTCAAGGCTCCTATAGTCCAGTCTAAGAAACTAAAAATCTCAAATACCTTAAAAATATCTTTGAGGGTGGTCCAATTCTGAGGATGAAAAAAGAATTCTGTGGCTGAAACGAAGGCCGGCCGACGAAGCATCAATTATACTGGAGAAGTCTCCTTTGCGAGGCAGCACCTCCCAGGGCCGGAACCACTCCCGTTGCACTCAGAGATACTTCTGTCTTACTAAAGCGCGAAGGAGGGTGAACAGAAAACCGCCTTCCTGACTTTCCTCTTCTCTGCAAGCCAGGCATCCATACGGCCAAAAGTTTTCTTCGAAGACGAAGACAACACCAGGCGCGGAAGTCTGGCGGTACCTGGAGGTTGATGCATGCCAAGGTAGCCTGAACCCGGCGATAAAGGAACGACTGGGGAGAAGGCCGACGGGTAGCAGACCAGGAAAAACCTGAGTAAAGCCGAGTAATGAGAGGTGGGCTGTTCCTCTTCTACAGGTTCTTCGGCGGACAAAACGGGAGATCCTGGAGGTTCTACGGAGTCCTGTGCGGTGTCCTGTACCGCTGGAGTTGGTTTCTCAAGAAGGCTCAACACTTTGTCAAGCCGGAGTTGAAGCAGCGCCAAAGAAGGGTCTATAGGGACTGAAGGAAATTCTTGATGAGATGTCACGACCGCATTAGAAGAGGGGTTGATTGAAGATGCGCCACCCACGACTGGGCGCATGGATGATATGCGCCCACCCACTGTAGAAATGATTGGGAACTCCTTTGAAGCAAATGCCTGTCCGTGGGCGCTTGGTTACTTCAATAATGGGCGCTCTGAAGCTGGGTGTTCCCGAACAGGTAAAGGCTGGAGCAGCTGCGGCTCAGGTGATGGCGCTCTCAGGCGAAGGTGTGTGCTCCAAGCGAGGATGAGCGCTCGGACTTTAGGCACTCTGAAGGTGGTCGGATCTGAACCATCTGTGAACTGGTGTTTATGAACATTGCCGAGCATTTTCTTGCTTGTGGCGAAATCTCTCTTGTCGGTGACACCCAGAAAACTACAAGACGGGAGAGGGCTATGATCTCTCAACTGCTTTTCGCTCTGCAGGCGGGAGGCTCGGAGTCCATAGAGGGCCTAGCCTTTCCAGTGGTCTAGATACAAGCGAGAAACAGTCCTCACGTCTCTTAGATGTGGGCGAGAGTCTGATCCACTTGAAGAAGAATGCAGTATCTAATCTAATACCTTTCCAACGGTATTTGTCCGCAGCCTGGGATCGGTGGACAATGGGTTCGGATGAGGTGACAACTGCTCGTGGGCAGAACCCACCGACCTCCCTTGGACTGTCAGTTTGCTTCCTCCCATGTTTGCAGGGGACAGGGACCTTGGTCTAGGAGCATTGGTGGGACGAACAGCCGCCCCCTCCACTGACACATCACTTGACACAACACTATTAAATCTGTCAATAAGGACCTTCACAGAATTCCCAATTTGGGACACCGTATTTACAAGTAAATTAAATTTCTGGTCTACCACCAGTATTTCTAAGCTGGCAATGGGATTGGAGTTCAGCAGAATAAGAATTAGGTAAAAGAATTGGCGGGAAAAGCTGGAGGGCTGGAAATGGGAGAAAAGGGTGTCACAGGCGTCGAGGGGATAGGTAAATCATCAATATCTTCCCTTGAAGAATGGCCCATACTAGCAGAAGCCTTTGCTTCGGCCCTAGCTGTGGCTTTCCTAATTCTGCCCCTTTTCAATTTGTCTAAATGAGACTGTAAGTTTTCCATTTACCCTGATTAGTCTTTACATTCGTCTAAAGTCAATTCAGGAGAACAAATTTGTTCCTACAAGTACAACAAATTGATAGTGTTGGTCGTATTTAACCGATGTGAGTCTAGTTTTGCAGCCTTTGCTGCAGTACCTAAAGCTGGATAAACTAGAGTCAGACATAATGGTCAAGAATTCCAAATGAATAAGCACCAATCAAATTATCCAAAAAACTAGCTAAGCTAATAGCTGCACTACCAACATAAGAGCACTTCACCAAAGACAATCTCCGACATTTGGTGAAAACGAAAGCGAAGCTGCTAATAACAGGTGTTCAGTCATTAACCAAGCAGAAACGAAGTGAACTCTTTAGCTGTCTTGTACTATTCTTCCCCAAAAATGGACGGGGCAGTATAACTACATCCTAAACAAAAGAGCACTACCACAAATTTTGAATTTTGAGCTGCCGTGAAAAGTAGAAACAATAGCTATGTAATTATTTGGTAAGTTACTTATATAAAAAATAAAAATAAAAAATAAGTTTACCTCATATATACTACTGTTACAGGTTTATGTTGTCAATAACTGAAACTAATTTAAACAATATATTAATATATATAATATACATATATATACCTTACCTGTGATTTCAGTAGAAAGAGGATGTAGCTCATTTTCATCTTCAAATTCCATTTTCCTTTGGAGTTCTTTTAATTTCCTGGCACGTAACTCTGCATAGGTCATCTTCCTTTTCTCTCGTCTTGCCTCTTTTCTTGCTTTTCTTTCAGCTGGAGTAAACTCTTTGTTCTTTATTCTCTTCAGATTCTGAATGTTTTTCATTTTGGAGTGAGCAACCCCTTTCTTTTTGGCTTTCTTAGCCAACTTACTACCACGTTTCTAGAAAATATCAAGAAACAAATAAATATATATACTGTATATATTAGGGTACTTAATGTAAAATATATACATACTGTATATATTAGGGTACTTAATGTAAGATATAAAAATAATCAGAATAGCTTTAACATTTCAATGCAAACTTTCAGGTTATAGTATCCCAAATAAAATCACAAGAGCCCATACTACCTTAATCAGTAATTCTTAATATCCTAACATCAAGTGGCCATGTTTGCATACTTTCTATAATGTAAGTGAAAAACAATAGTTCCTCTATTACAAACTCAAAACCAAACATAGGCTCAAATGCCAAGATGATAACAGCTGTAAAAGCTTGTATACTAAGGTATAAGTACACTACACCAAATAATACATTATTTGGATTGAAATTCCAAGACTTTTTACTGCCACATCTGCGAAAGTATGTGATTATACTACATTATTTCTTGGTACTGAAGTCTAAATATAAAAATATATGTGCTTCCCTTACTTCAAGAACTTTTTGTGTATATAGTAAGAAAAAGAACCTGACAAAATGTATTAGAATGTTTTAATAAGATACTGATATATGAAAACATTTTTACATTCTGAATGAAGGTGGGTTGTATGAATTTGTGTTTTTTTCCTAATTCCAGAATGCTGAAGATTATATTAGCAGTTTTACCTTTAAGAATTCCTCTTCTTAGCCTACCTGGTTCGCCATATACGTGCAATCAATTTGTTACTCTGGCCTTTCAACTGAAAAATCTTATTTTAGAGACATAGCCTACATTGAATCCTTTTGGCCATCCCATACTGATGACAAAATCAAACAAATATGCTAACACGTGTTACTTACAGCCATGGTTTTATAAACACGTTCCTCTTCGCGTACTCCAAAAAAACTTTGTGTTCACGCTAGCCCGCACTATTAAGGCTTGGTTCTCCAAGTTATTTCAAATGGTAAAAAGTCTGTTCCACATCGACGGCGTCACTTGGAGATTTGTTGGTGCTTTCCAACCTATTTCTCCAGCCTAACTAAACCGTCAACACAAGGTGCACACAGAATGGTTGTAGTAGTAGAAAGAGACTTTATTTTGAAACGGCTCTCTATGTTCATTTCCACTGTTTCACCATATGCTTTTTGTACATTCTTTCCTATGAATGTCTTTTACTATAATACCACAGTATAATATGAATATAAGAAGGCCCATAAAACACTATTTGAACGTTGCAACCTTAGGAGTGCTCGAAATATATGGTTGCAACGTTCAAATAGTGTTTTATGGGTCTTCTTATATTCATTCTTTCCTATGATTAATGTCTTCTTAAAAAAGATACGTGAAAGCGAAATACGAAATACCCATAATTTATTTTCGTCTTCTTGGCATGGCTGTCACATGACACTAAATCTACTCTTAATACTATTATACGGTGGGTAACAAAGTAAAAAAAACTCTAAATATTCATTTACTCATTCACGCAGTAAACATCTGTTTCTTCTCCCTTTCATTCCTTCCTGTCATTTAGCTGTAGCCCGTTTAGTCTACATTTGTTTATCAATATTGTGGCATACAACGAATTTCTCATTTCATACTCTTCCTAAAATTAGAATGCTTGCTAGTCCAGCCATTTCTGAGATATCATGGTGACTAACAGGATGAAATTAGAATTTTTCCTCAGTATCGGACCTTGATTCTTGTCGTTAACTTCGAGACATAAAATAATATTAAACTGCATAGAAAATGGGCTCTCCTGATGAAATCTGAAAACTTGTAACCAAAATAGTCTTTCATGTCACGGAATGACAATGCAATGTCTATATAAAAAGTTAGTGTACTAGCAACAATTGTACATGAAAATAGCTAACGCTGTCTGGATATTAGAAAGGAAGTTATGTCAGGGAAGAAATAAAATATGAGCTGGAAAAAGAATGAAACAAAAAACTCAGTCAACTGGAATGTTATGGAGATAGGATTGGGATATGTGTAGGAAACTATCTAAATATGACTTTAAGTTATGGTCTTGCAATCATAAATATCACTAGTCTAAAAGGCCTGAATGAGAACTTAGGCTTGCTCTAGACTAGATGAACAAGTGCACACGGAAATAATGCTGGAAAAATAAGATATGAAAAGGAAAAAAATTGCAATTGCATGCAAACCCAAAACTCCAAAATGTGCGAGAAGAAAATATCAGTAAAGCCTACATAATGTCAGACTTGACAATCAAAAGGTCATGTCTCTGTTGGTTGTACAGAGTCCGGAGGCCCACACCAGACCACCTAATTCTCTTCAAATCTTACTACGCTTGCTGGCCGCCATAAGCCAAGTTATGTTTCTCTGGAGAATTCAACCCCAGAGAGGGATCTCAAGCCTGGACAGCTCTCCTTGGGAGTCAACCCCAGGGAAGGGACACCTAACCAGATGATGGTTTAAATTCTGAAGTTGACTTACTTTCATAATGTGCTACATGATGAGCACGGGGATCATATTTTTGGAGATAAATGGTTATAAAGAATCTGAAGGCCTCTTGAGCTTTTCGGAAGGTTCCAGATTTTACAACACTTTCCTGCATAACGATGACTGATTTCCTGTGTTTCAATACAGTATGCAAAGTTTCATATTCTAAGAGAGGAAAGGAAAAAGAAACGAACCAGGAGAACGGATAGTAATAAACAGCAAGATGGCACTAATTGAAAACGTTGCTAAGAAATACACAGACTATGGTAAAATAACGTAAAAAGCAAAGGAATATCGCAATGGGCAAAAGTGCCAACGCTATGCAAGGCTAGATTTACTGGCCTGGATTAGTTGTCAGAACCCAAGAAATACGAGATATCTGCAAGTGTATTAGAAACATTACCAAGGTGACGTAGGGACAATCTGGAAATGCATATTTTGCATCATCTAAAAAATTGGAAGAGAAAATATAAGAGCAAAATAGCTATGAACAAAAATAGCTAATTTTGCTCGCAACAGCAGGCAGATTGCTGCTGCAAACTTTTTGGATAATTTTCTCTTATCAGGTTCATTACTACTCACTTTGCCAGGAGTTTTATGTTGACTACAGATGAAATATGGAACACTTGTCTAGTTTAACTGTGGAATCTTCTGACCTCTGAATATTTAAGCTTCATTGCTTTTTCTGCTGATGTTTCCTGAATTCTGGTGTATCGATTTTATTTTCTATTCGTCATACTTATGCATTTATCACCTTTTCATATAACTTATCTCTCTCGTTCTCTATGCTGATTTCCCTGTGGAGTTCCCTTGGGTTTATAGTCTGCTGGCTCCTTAATAAGGGTTTCCAGATGCAGATTTCAAGAAAAAAAAAAAAGCCAAAAATGACGATGGCTGAGGTGCCGTTACAGAGGAATGCACTTACAACGTCAAATCCACACCTCAACGTGAGGCAACATAGGCTACTGACAGACAGTTTGCTTATGTTATTGTGTTGAATATTGTTCGTGAACTTTCAAGGTAGGGTAACCCATAAAAGGGTTTTGTTATTTTTGTTGTCTGCGATAGGGTTCACTGCAGACCAGGGGTATAAACTATCTCAGAAATGGCCGAAAATACTCGATATCTTCGCAGAACAGTTGAAGGCACTGTACCCAGTTAAGATTTATTAGGCCTAGATTTGTTTTTGGGGAGATGGGGGAGGATTTCAGCAAAAAACATCGTAGATCCCCATCGGTATCTTTTCTTATTTATCCGTATGTACAAGAGCTTACCTAAGACGTTAAAGTAAACATGAACCTAAGCTAGGCTTCCCTATAGATAACCTAGGGAGAGAGATTGGACAGCGTATGATAGCCAGGCAGTCTGTGACATGCACTGCCAGGTGCCCTCATTATTAGTTGATTCTTATGTGAACAGTGACGCAACTCACACAGTCTAATGGGAAACCGTGTATTCTTTAAAACGTGTTTTCGGCTGTCGTTCAAGACTCAAATGATTTATGCACCATGGTAGAACTATATAGTAGCTCCGCGGCGGCGACTGCCTTCAAACTTAACTTTTTCTACAGTTTTTTTGGTTGCCAATTATGAATTTACCTTTGATTTTTGGCGCTCGAGTGTAATTAAAATGTAAATAACCCGTGAAGTCCATCCAACAGGGGGTTTCCATACACGAGTTTCACAAGACGGCACGGGTACGTCTGTTTTGAACTGTTCATATCCCGCCCACAAGTGCAATAACTTGTTAACGTATGGGTACCCCCCCCCGGGCCAATACTAAACATGGCTAAGGGACATTCCATTTGGCCGACAACAAATAGATGCACTGCCAGTATCAGAACCCCTAAAAGTGTAGAAAAAACCAGTTGAAAAGGTAAAACAAGCACAGAGCTAATATTTAAAATTACCTGCACCATTTACTAAATACAATATGTAGGCTATTTAATTTTGCTGCTATATTATTTCTACAGTTAAGCCATAAAGTTTCGAAGATATGGCAGCTTTGCAACAGTATGTTCATGATGCATTGACGGTCAATTTTGTCAGCAGTCTTTAAAGACTGGTAAATGATCTTTGCAGCATTTACCAAGGACAGTGTATAATATATGTAGAAATAAAAATATTAATTCTGTCTGCTGTGGTTTTTATACACTTGAGCAATAAAGTTGACCAATTTTCTGACTTCACGTGCCTCTCTTTCCATCATAAATTTATAGTTTTACTCTCTAGAGGCAGAACTAATTATTATCGCTCTTTATTCATGGGTCAAACTGAGTGGCAGGAAAATTTGACTATAGTATGCTAAAATAATTATCGAATCCAATGCTGTCATCCCATATAAGCTTCATCCATAAGCATAATAATTTTATTAATAGCCTAGGTTTAATAGCCTGTTACCTAACAGCCAATACTCAATAGTCTGTACAATCATTTCATAGGATTTTAAAATTTACTGTACCTGATACTATTAATAGGGATACAGTTAATATTGTATTTTGTAGGGATGTATAAATCTTGCCATTGCCAGTATTGATGTATAGCCTATGTCAGCTTGCTCCTTCTGGTTACTTCTTATTAGACTAAATCTACTGTGGTAGCCAAAAATGTTGCCTCTTAACATATTCTGGACTTCGAAGTCTGTTGTAGAAACTTAAGCTCATGCATACTAGGAGGTTTGAAAATGTACTTTGGCAGAAGATGCTTGCTGCATATGTGTGATCCATCATTTGGGTGTTTATCCCTTCCACAGTTTCTAACCCAAGTAAGGTAGCAATCTTGATCTTTGTTCTTGTCAGGAAATCTTAAACACAAAATTGATAAAAATCAGCCCTGAATCTCACGTCACATATTATTAACAACAGGCTTCCTACACTGACCTGCAGACATTTTTAAGACATATTTGAACCTATGAGGCTACTCACAGATCTTACAAGAGAAACTATGTATTTAATTACAGCATACATATAATTACAATCTGCATTAATTCATGTTCATATAGCTGTGATTTAGGGGAGAGTACCCCGTACGTACCGTACAAAACCAGATCAAAACATTGAACCAGGACATAGATGCTATTTGTACAGCTTCAAGTGCAATTATTACCAGGCGGTACATATATATATAGCTATGTAACATGTCGCAGTCATGCTGACATGCAGTTCAACATATGTATTTACATTGTACAGTCTAAGTTAGGCTATGTATTTACATTGTACAGTCTAAGTTAGGCTAGCCTGTAAGAATAGCTTAGACTTTCAAAGCTACCCAAGACTTGAGCTGTATTTCATAGTCTGTGGAGAGGGACAGATAGAAAAATAAGCATTTCTGAAGGTTATGCCAAGTTAAGCTACTTTTGCAAAGCTAAGGTTACGCTTTGGTAGGTTACCGTTGGTTATTTGATGATCAACCTTGGTAGACTAGCTAGTTGGTAAAGTTTACTTGTAGGCTAGCTTTTTGGTAAACTTTACTTTTAAAGCTATAATGTACAATGAATTTGAAGTATCCTTTACGGTAAAAATGATAATTGTAAAATTGAAGAATACTACCTTTTTAGGTGTTCTGGCAGATCAAATTCAGCAGAGTCCTCTGCATACCAGGAGTTTTGAGACCTTATTGATAACATGCTGAATAACAGTATAACACTTCATTAACACTTATAACTGCAGTAGCCTTAGTGCTAGGCCTCATTATATTATGTACGCTGTAGCACTAGTAGTAGAGAAAATTGTCAGACTTAACCATGGTTATATGGGCTAACAGTAACTGTACATGCTGATTTATTAGTCTATATGAATTTAATGTCAAATAGGCCTTGATGAAAAGCTTATTACAACATTCATTATTTTATTAGCTCAAAAAGCAGGCGTGTAGTTGACTGCAAGTTGACTGTGATCTAACACATGTTTGCTTGAGGTTGTTTCAACACAGTTATAAAGATTTTCATGAATGAAAATATGTCAGTTACTTGTGAAATGTGATCCCCTGTTCTTTTGAGATCCTGTTTTTGTATGTAGTACAGTTGATGGCCCTGCTGGTCTGTGCAGTTGCTGCCATCGCTGCTGCTGTCATATCTCTGAGAATCAACACATTGCAGTGGCGCTTACTTGCACGCGACAGTCACGTGACTGTCCAATCTCAATATCTATGGACTTCCCTTGATTACTGGTAGGCAACCTGTTTTTTTTTTTTTTTTTTTTTGCAATGAACAGCATAGAGAAGGATATAATGCAGTACAAGATAACATGAGTATACTGTCTTTTGTTTATGATTTTACATTCATTGCCAAGGGGCTGGTACTTAACACGGGCCCCTATGGAGCTTGTAGGCTATATAGAATTACCTAGCTTTTTAAAGGCTCAGAAGTTTCACTCCAAAATTGTGTACTTAGGCTAACCTTCTCTATAATAGAAATGAGTCAAGAGTGTTCTTTCTTGGCAGACCAAGTGTTGTTTTGGATACTTTTCACTATATTGCTGTTTCTGGATTACCTTAGTACTGTGATACTAATGATTTTTGTTTTTTATTTTTCCCCAAACAATACAAAATCGAAAAAACAATGATAGAAGAAGTTTCTGTTCTGTTTTCTTCTCCAAACAATACCCATCAGCAAGGCCATTCTCCATTCATACCAAGGACTAAATATATGTAGAAAAAGGGATAAAGGAATGTTTCAAGCCTATTCCTCCTCTGTCAGCATTACATTATCCTCATATATACTTCAGCAGGGATGTAGCCTAACCTAACCTATCCTAGTGCACCAGTCCCAGATCTCCTGTCCTTGGGGCTTTGCTTCCCCAGGGGACTGTATCTGCTTTGAAATATGTATTATGCCTTTGAGGATAATTTTATGTTCACCGAGATGTCCAGATGATCTGCCCACAACCCACTCCCTTTGTGATCTGTAAGCGATCTAATATGCATAAAAAAACAGGAACAGAGCAGTTGGTGGCTACTGTTCACATCAGTGAAGGACTTGGAAAATTAAAGGTAAAAATAAAAAAAAAAGTGAAACCTCCAATGCAGAATAATTGGGTTGGTAATGTTATTTTTGGAAGTTTCAAGACATGCAGAACAACTTTTATTCTACCATTTGTTGTTGAAAGTTTGCATCATCATACTAGCTGTTGCACACTTGTTCTACATGGTCTCTGTCTACATTTAATTTCAACAGTTGTGTTTCAGGATGAATCCGCATACAGTAAAACTGCCGAAAAAATCAGCTGCTTTATTCTTCAATTTCAAGGGCTTATCAGCAGCACTTTGAACTCTCCTAAACTACTGTCATTCACCCTTTCTGTATTTAGACCATTCTTGCACTTCATTGGATATTAAGGTCCTTCCTTTCCAATACTGCTTTCACCCCATCTGATCTACCAAATACAACCCAGTACCTATATAATTGAATGCCTTTTAAAAACTATCAGTATGTTGACCACCACCCAACTGCATAACCCATTCCCCCCTTAATTTTCAGTGTTTGTACTTGAAGATTTAGTCAGAAATGCCCCTTTGAAGTATGTAGAAGGCTTATTGGTGAATAAAAGTAGCATGTTTGGTTTTTGTGATTTTTTTTACAATATAGTAGATTTAAAATGGTAGGAAAACTAACCATAACTTTTCATTTTCAGGTCATGGATTTGTGAATAGTCATTCTCCATCAGGCTGTAAGGTACAGAAGAAATGAGGAATTTAAAGATTACTGAGCACAGAAAAAATAAAGTTGCCGTTTCATCACCTGGCCATATTTGCAAAGACATTACAGGAAATGTATACTTTGTAAACAGCAAAGGAATAGAGACATTAGAGACGGTAAGGAAAATGTTTCCATTTTTCTCTTGCCTTATTTCTTGGATTATTCACACATTTCAAGTTTTCCAACATTGTATGATGCATTTTAATTTTTATTTTTTATTGAGAAATTTTACCCAAAAGCAAGCTGTTATTTTTACTTGCCATAACTTCAGTTTTTTTTTTAAATGAGTTACCAGATGTTACATGGGTTGTGGCATTCTTCCTTCTGAAGGGGTAGTTGTCATTTATTCATTTATATATCATACAGAATCCTCGAATCAACAGGAAAGACAGTTTGCGGAGTACAGTAGATCATTCTCATATACAGGAGTCAAGATGACTTTCTGCTTTGGATAGGTAAAATATTACTGCAATTGATTTTTGATATAGATATCATCAGTGATGATACTGAATTTGTGGTTAGTTTCATTAGAAACTCATTACTTTAAAATACCATAAAGTGCAATAGCAGTCTCCGGAGTCCAGACACAGCACAAAAGGTTTTTGCTGGTTGTTTTTTGCTTTGGTCTTCTTACTTAAGTTTTCAGTATTTCTGTGTATTCAAGAAGTAAATGTTGTTCCTTCCTTGTAATTTAAGTGTGGCAATTTGCTTTGACTCTGTCATCTGCACATGCTTGGTTGTAAGATAAATTTTTTGTATGCATCCAGGCGAATGTATTTTACCACAATTTTGTTCGCATTTTGTCTTTTTTTCTTAGCCTTAAGTAATTTTGACATTTGATTTTTGCAGCTTCTAGTTGATTTCTCTCTCTGCTTCACATTTTTAAAAGAGCTTAAATTTACATTATTTTGTTTGTAAATTCATAAAAATTTTGGTTTTAGCAAGTTGACCATTACCTTTGTCTCTTTATTTGTGTTTTTCTTAATTTCTAATTGTATCCCATAATCAGTAGTATTTGCATTTGTATTAATTGTATAATATAAATGGTAATGAGTGCCAGATTCTTTGGCTAGCTTGGAAATAGACCTTATATACCTGATAGTGCTTGTACATGTGAATCGTGGACTTAGAACTGTGAGATGTGTTAAGACTAGTCTGTCATGGCCTTGTCAGGTATTATTTAGTCTTCTGGCATTCCTGTAAAAGTGAGCCTTCTGAGGCTATGGAACTTGAGTTGGTTGCTTTGCAATCATAAGGATCTCAAGGGTCACTCATGGAATTGTTCCTGTGATTCATCAGACAAAGATATCTTACAGGTTACTGTGCTAGGAATTACAAAACACCACTTGTTCTTGACAGTTGGTTTTTTCATGTGAAGACTTGAATGTCCACATTTAAATCAAAGTTGTAGATTGGTATTATTGAGGATAATAACAGCCAGTTTATTTGAACTTTGTGATCCCTTCAAAACTTTGGAGATACCAGACTGTGACTTTAGAAGTGTGGAGTGAGAATTCAGAATGACCCTAACGAATTAATTCTAAAAATGAATTAGTTGAACCCTTGGTGTGTTCTTTAGTGTCTTCTTATATAAGAGATTTTTACTTAACCTTTATTCTAACAACAGGATTAGTGAGTTGCATGGGTTGTTCAGGGTCTCGTATACCAAGAACTATTGATTGCTTTATTTCTCTCACACTTGACTTTAAAGCTAGAAGCCACTTTCTTCTAGCATCCTTCGATTCCATGACTACCTTGTTTAGCCCAGCCTTTCTGATTCTCAGTGGAGTTGGGAGTAAAATAAACCTGCCTTCCAGAAGTATGGTACATACAGAGGGTGCCGTTTACTTGAGACACTTCATACCTATAAATGTAATACTTGAAAGATTTCTGAAGACTCCTTTACAAGTGTGTCAAAGATAAAATCAAGAAGTGCCATCTCTTTCAGACTGAGAGAAATTTTCTTAATAGTCTATTACTTTGCTTTTTTGCAGCTAATGTAAAAGCAAGAAACCAGTTTCATGAAAATAGTTCTTTAGTGTCATGGTAACCCCCCCCTAAATCCCAGATTACTTGAGATTCTGTCTACAGTGATCTACTGTAATGGTTTTTGGAAACTGTAATTACAAGTGTGTCACCTAAGAGATCAGTACAAGTATTTTATTTCACATAATGACTAAGCCTTTACCAAGGGCAGTGTTCATGTTCATTATGTCATTATGGGTAGTGTGGAATTTGGGAGATACCTTTCAATTTCCATGGTGTTTTGTCTCTGAAACATCACTCAAGATTTAATAGAAACATGACTGTACCTTTACGAAGGGTAGTGTTCATATATCTATGAGAATTTTCTTATTCCTCAAGTGGTTAATATGGGAAATCCCTTTCAATTTTCATGCCATTTTATGTGAAACATCACTCAAGACATGATAGATACAAGAGTATGCCTTCACCAAGGGCAGTGTCTGTTACATCATATGAGATTTTTCATAATCCTGAAGTGGTTATTGTTAATTTTGGGGAATACCTTTCAATTTTCATGTCATTTTATCCTAAACATAACTCAGCAGTTGATTGATACATTAATGATAGCACAGTTTTAGAAGTTATGGGTAGGTAATTGATTAGCCAGCTCCATCTTCACCCATCCTACACTTCTATCTTTTTTTTGTTACTCCTCAATCTCTTATTAGCTATTTTGATCTTTTCTTGACAGTACACTTTGTTCACAAAAGTAAGATTATCTCACATGTGACATTTTATCCCTTTTTGCTAAGCACTGTATAGGAGTTACAGACTGCTGAGATCTTTAGAGCTTTAAAACTTGAATACATATCTACTTACCAACTTTACTAATCTCAGTTGAGCAACAAAGTTAACAGGCTGCATTATCACCATTCATCTACTTAACAATTTAACATAAGCAAGGTAAGGTGTTAGTGCATCATATAGGTACGATATATGATTTGATACAGGGAGTGTCTTCTTGTAGGTATACATGAAACTGGGAATAATTTCACGTAGATATATTATGTGATATTGAGAGTGCCTTCCTCCTAGCCTTTCAGGTTGATTAACTTGAGGCATCAAAAGATTTTTTTAATTTAAGAGATGAGTAAGGGGCTTGCTCCTGTGAAGTATAATTACCTGGGAAGGGTTAAGGTTTTTGATTTGTAGCAAAAGATTAAATTCTCAAGTAATATATACCATGCCAGACATTAATAAAATAGAAGGAATGTGCTTATGGAATATATAAATTATTTATAATTTTTGTGCAGTTTGAAAGGGGCAGATATTTTCAGTAAAAGTTCAAGTGACTGTAACAGTAACTGTTTTCACTTATTTTATTAGCTATCAGTACTCTGTGTTAAGGTGTATTTTTAATGTTCCCTCACCATTAATGTTCAACTCTTTCTTTTCTTACAGGGTAGTGATGGCAACTGTGAATCATTTACTCTTGCCTGGGCTGATCATGACATTGCAACAAAAGAAGTTATTGGTGCAGATATTGTAACTGCAAGCAATAGCATCTGTGTAATAACAAAAGAGGGTGATGTCATCACTGTTACAGTTGAAACATGTGAGGTAATGTTTTATATATCATGGCATGTTTCTGTTATTTAATCTTATTGAATTTGAAATGCTTCATTTCAGTGAGCCACCAGGTTTAGCAGAGCTTTTTACTTCCATTTTCTTGAACTTGTGCTGTGCTTATAGAATCTCTTTGTTACAGATCCCTATTCATCAGGTAACTATAAAGCTTAGCATACAAAAATACCAAAAATTACTTGAAAGCTAAAAATGGAGTGAAGAAATGAAACTTCTGTACAATAAACTTACCCTCTATTGCAGCAGTCAATAAAAAAAAATAGGAAAAGAAAGAGGTTAGTGTAAATGAGAGCTCACTTTCAAGTGCTAAAACTTGTGAAAAAAAAAAGATTGAAAAGTTTCACAAACCACAGGAATCCCAGACTGGAATGAAGCAAAATATCAAAACTGATGAATTTTAAGGGTAATCAGTAGTTGATTTCCTACAAATAGCTGTATCTTACAAAGCCAGCAGTCCACAAGATGTAACTGAAAAGTATTTGCTGAATGTAGAAATCAGAGGGCCTCAAGTTAATGTTGAAGGATTACAAAAATGGAAAATGAACCAGGAATCAGTGCTGGTATAGCAGTCATCTGTGGAAGCTCTGAACAGAGCTGTGAACAGCATTGAGGTTCATTAAAAGTGAAGTTATTGGCCAAGACATACCTAAGTATCCAGAGGTTGTTATGTGTGTGGGATTCATCTTATATTACTATTTATTGCTGTACTTTTTAAAAATTATTTCATGAATAGTTTTTTCTTACTGTTTCAAAAGATAATGTTGTTAGTTATTTAATTTAATTAAATATTCAAATTTTCTAGTAACATGGCTTGTATATGTAGATTTCAAAGAGAAAATACAAGAAAACATGTCTGTTCAGTGTTGCCAGCTAGGAAAAGGTCATTGTACACTAGAGGTAAATACATGTAAAAATACATGAAGTTAACATATTAATACCAAAGTAGAGAAAATAGTATTGTATTGGTAAAGAAAAGGAGGTATAAGGAAAACACTTACTTCATAAGTACTTTCCTAAATCTTAATGGACATATAGAAAACCAGAAATTATTAGAACCAAAATTAACATAGAAATCAGTCAATTAGGTTAGTGCTCATTACTTAGATAATTACCCAGCACCATGAAATACCAAAATACTAAAACAAAAAACTGAGAAACAATAAAGGTTGTGTTTTTTTTTTATCAAATTCAAGAAAGAAGAAATACTTACAAAAAGATACCTTCCTAAACTACCATTTGTAATAGTGAAGAAAACCATGAAGCTGACAAAGGATGCACACAGCATGGCAAAGAGTTCTTCACTTGTCACATTGAGGAAAAAAAAAAAGTAGAACTCTGAAACAGCCTCAAGGTCTGGGACCATTAGATGCACAAAATATGGGGCAGTTAACCACTGGGGACTCGACAATCTGTACATTCTTGTGCAGGGTTATCACCAATCCAGTTTTGTTTGTTAAACAAAACTAAATGTCTGGGACATTTGTAGACCATGAGTTTGAGCTCATGCAGGTAATGGGGTTTTATGAACAAAGAATTTTCTTTTAAAAATTTGCAGGTCTTAGTTTACACAATGCCATAGTTTATAATCTTTCTCTTACACCTTTGGTCATCATTGGAATCTAAAATATTTCTGAATTGTTTGTATGTGGTGTGTGAAAAAAATAAGAAATAGTTCGTTATTTTAATGTTCACCTTCTCGATTTTCTTCCAGGTTGAATTATGTGGTTCAGTTTCTGCTGGCATTGAAGCATCATGCTGGAGTCCTGATCAAGAGTTACTAGTCTTGATTACTGGCGATGGAAATGTTGTCATTATGACAGCAGATTTTGAACCTCTTAATGAGTTCCCTCTAAATAAAGATGAATTTGGAGAAAATATGTTTGTTAATGTTGGTTGGGGTAAAAAAGAAACTCAGTTTCATGGCAAGGAAGGAAAACAAGCTGCAAAAGTCTCAAAAAAGGAAGTCAAGCCTGTTACTGAGTGGGACGACTTGAAACCTCGAATTAGTTGGCGTGGTGATGGCCAACTTTTTGTTTACAGTTATGTCGCACAAGGAACACAAAGCAGACTTCTTCGAACTGTTAATCGCGAAGGCATTTTGCAATACACAAGTGAAACTGTTGATGGGCTTGAACATGCCTTGTCTTGGAAGCCATCTGGAAGCCTGATTGCATCTTCACAGAGGTTACCAAACAAGCATAGCATTGTATTGTTTGAGAAGAATGGCCTTAAACATGAAGAATTTACTTTGCCATTTAAACCTACAGAAATGATTGTTAAAGAAGTCATGTGGAACCAAGACTCTTCAACATTATTAATTTGGTTGCAGAAATGTGGTTCAGTGGAGGGTGATCAGAATTCTGTCAATACCTTACAACTTTGGACTACTGGAAACTACCATTGGTATCTGAAACAAGAGCTTCAGTTCACAGAGGGATTGATCTCTGTTCAGTGGGATGCTGAGCTCCCTTTACTTTTGCATCTTCTGACACCTACACACTTACATCATTACCGTTGGACTGTAACTACAGACATATCTCGAGGTCTAGGACTCTCAGATCTTGCTCAGGTAGCTGTCATAGATGGATCTATATTGAAAATAACACCTTTCAGGCAGTGTGTTATACCACCTCCTATGTCATCATATGAAGCAAGGTTTGAGCAACAAATACACACAGTCTTGTATGCCCCTCCCATTTCCAGAAAATGTGATATGTCCCCAGACAACTCTGTGAATGTTGAAGACTCAGGATTTCTTGAAGCCATTGATCCTCCAGGTTGCAGCAGCAACAATATATGTGTAGTGCATGGTTATAACATGCTAACATTCCTTGTCCAGGCACATGCAAATGATAATTTGGATGACTTTGGTTGCAATGTGAAGATAACTGGGTCTGGTGGGAATGGATTTAATGTTCGTGTTAAAGTACATAAAGTGATTGCTCAGCATCAAATTGAATGGGAAGCAGACAGCATGGTAGAATCTCCAAAATCTTGTCAATTTTATAATTGGGTTTGGGCAGAAACTAAGACGTTATTAGCTTGCTACATGGAGGAAGGAAAGTGTTTTTTGGCTGTGATTGAGTTACATGCTTTAGGATCGGAAGCTGCAAAGGTAGTAGTTAAAAATGTTATACCTGTTGAAGAGTCAGTTGTTAGCATAGCCCCTGCTCCTGATGGTACTATTGCATGCCTCCAACTTTCTTCTGGGGCTCTATTGGAGTTAAATCTGAGGTCAAAGATTATTGAACCTTTATGTATAAATGGTAAAGAGACTGCATTTCCAACAGTTTGTCAGCAAATGTCATTATGTCCAGTAAAAGGTGAAGGACTTGTACCTTTAGGCATAACAAGTAGAAATCGCTTATATGTAGCCAATGAACAAGTACTTGCAAACTGTACTTCATACCATATTCACACTGATCATTTGTTGGTAACAACAACAAGTCATACACTACAGGTTATTCCTTTGGAGCACACTGCTGTCAGGAAGCTGTGTGAAGGACAGATAGAAGATACTTCAGTATCAGGAATTCGCAAAGTTGAAAGAGGTTCACGTTTAGTAACTGCCATTCCTCTGGATACCAGAATTGTCCTTCAGATGCCTCGTGGAAATTTAGAAGTGATTAGTCCTCGACCCTTGTCAGTTCATATACTGAAATCTTTATTGAATGAACACAAATATCATAAAGCTATTGATATGATGCGTAAACAGAGAATAGATTTAAATCTTTTATATGATCACAATTCTCAAGATTTCATGAATCACACATCACTGTTTGTGCAAAATGTTGATAATCCACACTGGTTAGATTTGTTTTTGGCTAATTTAAATGAATTTAATGTCTCCAAGACAATGTACAGTTTTAACTACAGTAATTCAAATACAGAAGCAAAAGAAAGCTGTGAAAATAAAATTAACATTGTATGTGAAGCAGTTCGAAAAGCCATGACTGAAATTGATGAGGAGAGATATCTCTTGCCTATTTTGACTTCCTATGTTAAGATGAATCCTTGTCAGATGGATGTTGCCTTGAGGAAAATTAAGGAAATGAAGGATTCTTTGGACAGACAGTTCAAAGTTTCTGCAGAAGAAGGTATAAGGCATCTTTTGTATATTTCAGATGTTAATGAGCTATTTGATGTTGCTCTTGGGACTTATGATTTTGATTTGGTTATGATAGTTGCAGAAAAATCTCAAAAGGACCCAAAGGAATATCTTCCTTTCCTTAATGAGCTGAAACAGTTGGATGAGAATTGCATGAAATTCAAGATTAATGTCCATCTACGTAGATTTCAGAAGGCTCTGGAATGTTTGAAAGAAAGCTCTGACCATCATGAAGAATGCCTTAAGCTTATTGTATCTGAGAAATTGTATAAGGAAGCTTTGCAGATATTCCCTCCATCTTCAGCTATGAATAAAGCTGTGTGCGAAGAATATGGAAATTACTTGATGAGTAGAAAGTACTACAATGAAGCAGCTATTATGTATTCAAGGTCTGGTGCTTTTGAAGAAGCCTTAGATGCTTACCAGCAGGCTGGAAATTGGAAGATGGGTCTAGTGATGTGCTCAAAGCTAAAATCAGACCGAGAGGCACTGAATAATTTCCTTACCAACCAAGTACTATTACTAAAAGAGAGGAGAGAGTTTTTAGACGCTGCTGTTCTTTATGAAGAGTACCTGAAAAATGAAGAGGAAGCAGTAGACTGTTTGGTAAAGGCTTGCCAATGGGAAGATGCTATAAGAATGTCATATAAACATAATAGAGAGGATTTAATTGATACAAATGTTCTACCTGGAATCTTAGACCATTATGAATTTAGTGTTGGTGAAATTGACAGGTTTTATGATAACTTTTCTGACTTCATTCTCAGACTTACTGAAGTACGCAAAATAAAGGAGAAGCAACATCTAGAATTTCTCGAAGGAAAAGATGATGGTCAGTTAGATTCAGATTTGTATTCTGATACAAGCACAGTTACAGGATTTTCTTATTCAAGAAGTCACACTAGTAGTTCAAGAGGTGGGTCTTCAGTGTCTGGTAGAACATATCGCTCCACCAAGAATAAAAGGAAATTGGAGAGAAAGAAACACAGTACCAAAGAGGGAAGTGCATTTGAAGATTTAGGCTTAGTCACAGCACTCCATGAAATTATAGGTCAGACAGATAAAATGACTGCACAAATTACATCTTTGTCAACCATATTAGCTACATTTAATATGGATGATAAGGCATCTCACTTACAGTCAAGTTTTGTCAAGCTTCTTAGCCTACAAACAAAGCATGAAAAAGAGATATGGCCAGCACATGTAGTATCGGAAGAAAATGATGTAGAATTTGGCCCACAGTTGACCACAGAGGGTGCCGTAAATCTTTTAAAGGGTAATGGAAGTGACTGTAGTACTTCAATAGTAGCTCAAAGAATGAAAAATTTGGACCCACACCTTCAGCATGCACCTGTTCCAAGTAGGTCTCAAAATTGGGAGATGCACATGTTTATGAAAAATAAGAGTACCCAGTAATATTAAGTTTTGTACAATGTTAGATGTTGTGCGGTTTCTTTTTGCAAGCACTGCAAATTGTTCATTGATTCATGCTGTATATTTTTTGCACTGAAAGTTAATAAAGATAGTAACTGTTATGGTTTTTAAATACAGTTTTACCCTTTCATATTAGGCATACAGTACTAGGTTGAAGAAAGGCCAAAGTCCAACCTCAAAAGAAATTAAATTAGAAATGGAATATGCTTTGTTTTCACCCAGTGCATGTTTTAGAAAAAAAATCTTGATAGGGGAGCAGCATGGTAAAATAATACTTAAAATACCTAACTACAAAATGTATATTTGAAACCAAGATTTTGGTAATGATTTGATAAAGGTTGGAATTCTTAATTTAACTAATGATAGCTAAAGATTAATATCAAAGGCGAATACTGTAAGCAGAAAAAATAAGGTAACATAATTTTGGGGGAAAAATTCAAATGTTCACTTACCCATTACTTGCAGTTCTGTACACAATTAAAAAAAATCATAAGGATATGTCGTCATCATCACTCAACATTCTTCACATGGTGTAAGTTTTCTAAATGCACAGCATTGGTATCATGCTGGAAAAATGGTAAAAGATGCATAAAGCTGCTCCAAGTTATGCCTTTTCTGCACTCGTTTCATTACTAATATAAATGGCAAAGAGCTCAGTGCTGATCCTTGATGGACATCAACATTCATCTAAAATTCTTCTGAGACACTTGCCTCTGTCTTCCCTCTAGTTCTAGTGTTATCTTTTTTTTTTTTTTTGTATGATACTTTTCCCATAGTTGTCTTTTTAAAAGACTGCTTCAGTTGTTGATCTTTAGGCATGAAGCCAAACTGACAATTATTGATTTCAACAATTTTTATCGACCCTTCCTCCAGCACCATTAACAATATTTTTGTAGCATGCTCAACCCAGTAGGGGAAATTGGGATATATGTTTTAGGTCAAAAGCTAAGCCCTGGGACTTATGAGGTTCAGCCTACCTTCCTACAGGGACCCTGTTGCACCTTTAAAACCATTTTACATTCAATTTCCTTCTCTGCACTGAATGACCTCACATGCCCCAACTCTTGGCCTTTGGCCTAATTTTATATTCCATTCCTTTCCATAGCATGCCCAAGAAGTCTTATTCCTCTGCACACTAATAATTTCCACATTGCAGCGTATCCCCTTTTCCCTGTGTACTGTAAGGATCTTTTCCCATCTTCTGGTCCTTTATCAGGTTTTTGTGTATGGTATTCTAGTAAGTTCACTAATGACTAGCACTCCTGTTGGCATTAGGAGGTCACTTATTACTCTGGATGGTCCTGCTGCTTTTCCATTTTTCAATTCCTGAGTGCTCATTTTACTTCACCCACTTTCTATTAATCGCCCTGTATCCTTATCACTTCCAGCTGTGTTCATATTCTTCATTCAGGAAGCCTCTTTTATTCTAGTATTTCTTATTTTCAACTTCAATTTCTCCATGTCTTCATCACTTTAACAGCTTACACACAAATAAAAAAGTATTAAGAAAAGTATTCTTTCTTGCATTATAGCTTCAGCTGAAACCCCTTATGGACAGAGTCAACAGACTAAAAATCCAAGAAGGCTCCAAAGGGAAGTCAACCTGCAAAGTAGAAAAGTTATAGGAAAAAGGTGATAAATAAATAAATGTGAGGAATGGACAATATAACCAACAGACTCAAATTCAGATGTCAGGAGAGAGCAGGAATGAGTTTACTCCTTACTTAAGTATTTGGAGATCTGAAGATTCCACAACTGCACCAGACAAAATATTCATCACTTTAGTTGTAACCAAGATAAAACTCCTACCAATAAAGCAGTCAATGTGTAAAGGGTAAATGCCTGTAAGAATTAAAAGGATAATTACTCTCACAGATGACACTAGTAAAACCACAGACTGCAGACAACTAAGGGCTATTAGTACAGTACATACCTCTTAAATGAAGACATCTCTTATCAGTTAACAATGCACTAAAATTGAAAAGGGATGAAAATTCGTGGCTTGGTAAAACCACAGAAGAATCAAGACTTATACAACAAGCAAGCACATGTAGTAAGTAAACAAGTTTAGTACAACCTATTC
The DNA here is from genome assembly GCF_040412425.1 of Macrobrachium rosenbergii. Taxonomy (NCBI): domain Eukaryota; kingdom Metazoa; phylum Arthropoda; class Malacostraca; order Decapoda; family Palaemonidae; genus Macrobrachium; species Macrobrachium rosenbergii. Next base: position 24,465,419 of record NC_089754.1, on the reverse strand, counting down.
ACAAGAACTAGTTGAAGCTTAGGAGACTGATACATAACTGTGGGTCATGAATATTGGACATATATATGATTTGATATGCTTTTATAAAAGAATGTGATGTTATTGGCTAATATACATTAAAGGGTTCAGACTTTATATGAATACATAGATGGAATCAAAATCTATCCTATTAAGGGCCTCCACATTTCTAACTGTGACACCAATGCATCCCAATGATCTTTCTTAGAGTAGCATAAGTCTCTCAAGGTAATGTGCCTAGGTGGGCTATCCCTCAGCATCATAAAACCAGAACAATGCACAATGTAAAACTTCCCTTTGTTTTTAATATAAATGTTCTGTTGAGTGCAACTCTCTTTAACCCTTAAGGGACGGCATAATTTATCAATGTGCAGCACCCCAGACCAGGGAAACTTTGAGGTCAGCAAAATAAAAAAAAATCACATCAATGGAAAGAGAATGACACTTACATTCACACTGTACAAATAAAAATATTTTCCCTACCTTCCACGAGAAGTTGAAAATGACTATTTACAACCCCTTGTGGGGCCTCATTTACAAGACAATCGTAAATTTTACCAACTTATAAATGTTTTTTCTAATAAATAAATTGATTGCATTTTGTAAAATTATTATTACTGCTCACACAATATCAAAACAGATAAGAAATAAAAGCAGTAACAAATTTTTGGCATATTTGTTGTAAAATATTCACGTAAATTTACGAGAAGGAAGATTCAGTAACTTTTTTTAATTATACATGCTTTCTCTAATATTTCTTTGCCATTTTCTTTGTAAAATTAATTTACAAGCAACATACTATCATAAAAGACAAAAACAAAAAACGACAGCAACCCATTCGTATTTTTACAAGCAAATTTACAAAATAGACTCATGTGAGAGAGAGAGATGCAGTACTTTCCCCCTTGAAGTCACAAGCATTACTGATAATGGCCTAACTCTCATGTCTGTATAAAAGTTGCCATTAGTGAATTTATAGCATACAGAAGTATTGGCACCTTTGTTTCGAATCATTATTACCATAACAGTGGTGCGTAATTCTGCTTCACACTGAAGCTCAGTCCGTCCACCTCGCCAAACCTGTTTTACTTCACACTGAGGCTCAATCTGTCCCTTAAGGGTTAACAAGGAGCCACAACTAAATTTTGAGGAGAGCTGAGAACAAAACAGCAAAACTTTGTTTTTTTTTTTAAAGAACTCACAATCCAGATAAAAATGTATTTTCTCAGCCATGTTTTACACTTTATGTTTTTGCAGAATTAACAGTAAAGCTTGTGTATACCTCTGGTAATTTGTTAAATAACCTGTATAATGATACATCAGTTGCAACCATGAGAACATGATCCAGTACAGTAACATTTGTGGTTTTGTCTTTTCATGAAACCTCAGAATTGAACAATCCCCCCATCCATTCTAAATGTGAATAAGTTTTGTCCTCATAATCATACAGGTTTCATAGCCAGACTGCTTCTGCTAAAGCTAACTGTCTGGGTGGACAACCCACTTCTTCCAGTATCGATTAAAAAATGATTCTCTTCCAACTCCCTGTGGAATGTTCTTTAAAAATAAGGTGCATACATATTAAGCTAGATGCAGTGAGAGAAGTTGAGAAACTACATGGTCGACCAAAGGGAACTACCGAAAAATAAAAGGTAGTGAGCAATGCAGCTAGGAACCGAAGAGAAGCTGCAAAGAACCTTTTATTTTGCCTGCAGTGCGCTGGGCAAAGCAGAATGTAGGTGGTAGCCCCCTTACAAGATATCACAGAAAAACATGCTGTCATGCTCAAAATATCTAGTTTCCTTCAAATCACACTCCTGTGCAGTGCAGAAGTGTGAACCCTTTTTGGGAAGATATGACCATTCTTCAGCAATGGCAGTCTTGGTAACATATACTTGGCAAAAACTTTAAGCCAAGAAATACTGTTGCAATCACCTATGAAACTTCTATTCTTGAACAGCTTTCGTTAATAATTCATAAAAACCTGAGCAAGGCATTTCCCTGTACAGCAGTTTCTTCATCTCACCTAAAACCTAAAAACTACAGCTGTAGTTCCAGGGTACTTACTGTTAAAGCATTTCCTTCATTGCCACAAAGTTCATTAAAATTAGCCTTATCTAATGCAGCTGCCATTTAAAATTGAGATAAGTCTTGCATCTCAGCATGATCAATGTCATTATCTGTAAAATGACGTTACTACATAATATGACATATATTACTTGGTTTAAAAAAAAAATATGTAAAATGAAATACAATAAATTCAGTATGTATGAAAACACAACCCACTACTGGAAGAAATTCTGCTGATTTAGCTATTTTAACAGGCATTAAATAAAACGTACTGAAAATGAGCACACATCCACAAACTTCAAAAGGACCTTCAGAAACAATCACACAAAGTGATAATTTCTAAGTCTATCTCTAAATTGTTAGAAACCTGACACTCAAAATTCTGTAAAACAAGCATATGCAAACTTCCAATGATCTCCAGAAACAATAGCACAAAGAAAGTTAAAATGTGGTATAATACGTCTTGATTCATTATATATGCACCAAGTTTGTTTCCAATTATATACATATTACAAAGAAAAATTTTAATTTTCTGTTATGATAAAGTGCTCTAGTTGAAATTAAGTGTCATCGATGCTTTTGGAGATTCAGTTGTTGTTCTCTAGGTTTTCAGAATTTTTACGAATTTTACACTAGGTTTTTCATATACAAATATATTTCATTTGTTACATTTTTTATATGAAAATATATTTCATAAGTTACATTTCACTTAAGGACCAAGTGAAGCCTGATTACATACTGTGCTTATCATTTACTGGTATTCATTATTTATATAAATAAATGTACATTCTATTTTCTTTTTCATTTTATAATGTCACATCAGAGAACAAAAATAAACATTTCTCTCATTTGCAGTAAACTAAAAGTTGGCCCTAGCATGTCATTCTAAGAAGCCTGAGGTAGCAATGCATTAATCACATACTAAGATTCAGCTGCTAAGTCATGAGTTCGTTAGAGGTCATGAAGGGTTACCAGATGCCACCGTTGTGTATCATGACCGGGTGAAAACTTTTCCTTTCAACTGGTTTTTGGCCCCACTGTGAATTCTCTTTGTTACCACTATCAGCATCAACTTGAATTTGAGTTTGGAATTTACAATAATTTTGAGGATAGAGAAAAGAGCAGCTAATGGTGACTGTTTATCAAAAATGTTACTATTTATAACAATATTTAACAAAATTTGTATCAAACCATAACTATTAGTTGCTTCCATTGAGCCTAGAGGAACTAATTCTTATGGTGTACCAAATTTAATTCCTTAAGAACAACTCATATAGAAGTAAATAAAACCTTTCTAAACTCATTATAAATTGTCTCAACTTAACAAAATATTTCAATTTACTGTACAAATAATCTACGCTTACTGATATTTATCTGCAAAATAATCGAGCAGAAGGCACTTACAAAATCCTATTTTCTCAGATTTTCACAAATTGTAAGATTTTTAACATAAACATGTAAATAACCTTACAAGGAAAAAAAAAGCATCCCACTACCTTAACTAACTTAAAAATTTTCTTTTTTAAATTCAAGATTTATGACAGTATAAAAAAATTGATAAGACTTACTTTTTGGTACCCCAACCCCATAAACCTTTCACCAAACCAGTTAGTCCTCCACCAGCAGCAGCAGCTGGGGTCTGTTTCTTTGCCTCTACTTTGTCATCTAAAGATGGGAATTCTATATAGTTTAATGCAAGGTCAAAGAAAAGAGGTTTACATGGCACAGAAGTCATAGGAGATGGCACTTGTGCTACATTCGGATGTTTGGAGGTTAAACTGGAGTCTTCAATATACTCATCCAAGCGCTCAATCAACATCTGAAAAATATATACAAAAATTACAAATGATAGTTAACTTTACCCCATCATATGGACAAGACAACACAACAGATTAAAAATTTCATATTCTGTACCATAGTAATATTTCATTATGAGAGAATGATTGTCAAGATACCAGAAAAGGAATGCTAACAGTTATGTACTAGATGAATTATGAAAATCATAACTGTCCAACAGGTCTGTGACCAAAGAATTCAGAGGGAAAATAAAAGTACAAACAAAAGATCACACTTTGCAAATAATTTTATGATAAAGAGGACTGGATATAAGTTCACTTTACCTTGGTAAATTACTTACACTTACACCAAGAGGAACTACAAATTAGGGTGTATTTCTGATATGAAGAAGTACTTTTATTGAAAACATAATCAGCTTTCTACCTATCACAGTTTTCAAGTTGTTGCAATAAGCAATAATTTTTTCTTTTGGCATTCTCTCAAAAGTTATACCTAAAGAAGTAAATAATCATACTCCATAGATGACTCCATTCAATGAAACTTTGAGGCTTTGTATTAAGAAGTTAAATTTGTCATTAGAAAAAATTATTTTTGACCAACTTTTTTCACATCAATCATGAAAAAAGGTATGTTTATTTTCTGGACTTAAATTACATAAACTAAAAAAGGTTGAAGTTTTTTGGAAACCACATCTTTAGCCATTTCCTTATTTGTAACTTTATGTGACTAAGTGTTTATAAAAATAGCAATATCCTGGTTTAACTTGCCTTCTTGTTCTTAATGGAAAGTCTTGAAACATCAGGAACCATCGACTCTGATGCTAGAATGGCTTGAGCATGAGCTGTGAACTTTTTACTGTCTACCATGGAAGAAAGTTTTTCAAGGCTTTTTCCCATTGATGTCTGGAAAGATACAAAGATCAGTGTGCATGAAGCAAAGTTCAAGTATCAAGTGTGTAAATAATGAAATTTCAAATTAAAAATCATGGTCTAAAACACTCATTCAAAAATTATAAGAATATTGCAAAACAGGAATTCATACCTCTAATTTATACTTGTTAGCAGATTTAATGTAAGTTAAAGTCCTTTCATACAGAACAAGTGCTTCTGCCCATTTTTCTAACTTCATGAAGCTCTCAGCAACATAGTAACACCTGAAAAATGATAAGATTATTGTTTAAAACCAATAAAGGACACCATAATGTTACTATAATTACTCTCAAAGGATAAGGCAAATATTAATAAAAATTACATCTAACTACTTTCAAGACACTTCCGCCAATTGTTCTTTTATCTCTTCTAGCCTATATTTCAGGCCATTTTTCATTTTTCTCCTGCTTATTTCTTAACTCTTTGTTTCAACAAACTTAATTATGGATTTCCTCTGCCTGTCTTTAAATATCAAATTCTTGCAGCATCTAAATTTTTCAAAGTTCTATTGCACATTCTCTATCCTTTTATATTCTATTACTTTCCAAAAATCTTCTAAGCCAGGTTCATTTAACCTACTACATTACTAATGACGACTATTATGTACCTGACAGATGTACCTACTTTTCTGCCAAGTCGAACACACTACTATTCTTGAAACTGGGTGATAGAACAACTTCCAAAATCAATTTAAACCAGAAGGTGCTGTATTATACCTTTAATGTAATCAAACCACGCTAAACCTATGAAATATCAACTCTATTATTGTTTCAAATTTAATTCTGGTTGTACATTCCATTCCCAATTTGTGTTTCTAGGTAGCTTTGCTAAAACCAGTGAGGCTCATATTAATTACTCAGAAAATTATTATTTCACTAACATTTTCTCCAGGCTTTACTAATAAAACTAAATTACAACTTTTCTTCTGGCATTTCTAATCTTGATATTTTATTGAAAACAATTAGCATCTGACAAAATGTTAATATAAATTTCTTCTTTTCATGTAAATACAGCAACTATAAAACACTTCTTTTTGGTTATAGTTTTTAATGTCCATAATTTACTTGGTAAAATAAGAGTACAGACAAGTAATTTTCATTAGAACACACTCTTACCTATGTGCTTTGTAAGCTAATACTTGTCCATCAACACTCTGTTTAAGATCATCATCATCTTCCAAGCCAGGTAAATGCGTCAAATCATTTAAGTTCTGAATGATAATTTCTTGCAATCGTACTAAATCTTGCAATTTAGGAGCTTTCTTACCATCTTCAACCTGGAAGAAAACCAAAAAGGAGTCACTGTTCTAAGTGAATATAAATTTTTAAAAATTCAAAAGCTTTCTCAAATCAACAAAGAATAACTATATGAAAAATTTATGGTTCCTTATATTTCACAGACAAAAATGATCCTGTATTTTGGTGGAGATTACTATAAAAGTTGCAATTCAACATTCTAAACCATTTTTATATGTACAAAATTATAGAAATGATGCTATTTGCTAACAAACTTTATTTTAATTATGTAAGGAGCCCAAAAAACCCTACTGTGGTAGTCTGAGCTTAGTTTGTATGAATTTTTTATTTTTTCTTATTATATTTTTGTGTTTTGGTTGGATAACTGTTTGATTGATTTTTTTTTTTTTCTTTTGCAGTTTGCTTGAAAGTGTGGACTCCCTTTCACCTTAATGCCCACAGTACTTGGACTGAAAGAACCTTATAAGGAAACAAGGCTTCTATTTCCCTTCTGAATGCTTGCCTTGCTTTGCAGCAAGTATTATTTACAAATTAGTTGTGTGAATCAGAGGTTGATTTACTCAAGTTCCCAGTAGAAAATGATAATACAAGACACTATAAAGTTATTGTTATAGATTTGTTCTAAGGCAGTCAAAAACATTCACAGAAGAATGAGAGGGTGAATCAGGTTACAGTCAAGTTGTGTACAGAATTCTATTTAAAAGAAAAACACGTTTGTTTCTCAAATAATCTTTGCTGGACAATACCACGTAGACTTTTAAGATTTATCTTTCAAGCATTGGAAGCGTTTCCATTTTGAGGATTAAGACCTGATACATATTAGATTAAGGTTCTTTCAATTACTGGGGGAAAACTATAAGAAGTTAGGTTAAGGGATCGCCGCCTAAAAAACCCAATAATCTTTAAAAAATTCGATTTGCTGAAAAAAATTCTATGGCTTCAATATAGGGTTCAAGAATGTGTCCACGAAATATTATGCTAAAATTTGCCGTATTTCTCTAGTTATGGCCTAAATTGTAACAATAACTATATACCCATAAAACACCAGTAGCGCAAATGATTTAGTCTGGTATAGTTTTTTGCGATATATATTACGAAAACTTCCTTTGAAATGAAATGTATAATGTCAATAATATCCTACTCGGCACCTTTTAGTTATTCCTAGCCATGACAACGCACACGTCATACCATGACGCCGACTGTAATAAACTTCCAAGCTAGAAGGACACGTTTTTTCATGCTCGCTAGCCTTGACTGAACTCTGTATTTTCTGCGGTGTTTTGTTTTTTCACCGTGCCTAAAAGGTCCAAGAGTTCACTTCATGCTTCTAGAATGCGGAAAAGCCAAGTGGAAAAGTCCAAGCGAAGTAGAAGAAAGAGTTCAAGAAATTAGTGCCATAGAGGGGAATGGAGCAACGGAGAGAGAGAGAGCTGTCGCCCATCAAACGGAAGCGCAGGAAGCGATCTCTGCTGACCAGAGACCAACCATCCACCCCTAAACGCCTTTTTATTTGTTCACACTACCAAAGGGCAAAGATATTTTAGAAAAAGAAAGCAGTAGCTAGGCTGATATTATAGACGATCCTGAAAATAAAATGATCATAATAAGTGAAGCAAGACTTGATGAATTACTTGAATCACGAATCCATAATTGTGAATGTAAAGTAATTCCCAGGACCCATTTGGCAAGGGATGGATTCACACTAATAAAAAAGTGTAGGCAACTATGATACCCTAGAGTAATACCTTGCAGCAAGATCAGACAGGGGGGGACCAGGAACCTAAAATTTATAAGAATGTGTCTTAGGCACATAAATAATCAATTAATATTCTTATTTATAATCATTTTGCATTAATTAATACCCAAAAATAAAAATTAAAACCATAGAATTAATTGTAACACAGTCTTTGAAGTCCCTTTTACTTTTTTTATGTAACTAAAACTTTGAAGGCCCGTTTCTCAAAACATAAGTTTTTCGCCTTTAAAATGCATCTCCTCCCTTAGTATTGGACCAATCTAAATGAAATTTTAAATATAACATGGGGAAACATGGTAGATTAAAACAAAGCCGGGGATTTTTAATATTTTGAGTTTCTGATTTTTGGCAATTTTTTTTCTGTAATTTTTCCGGGAAAATTTCATTAAAAAAAAAAAAAATTCATATCTCGAAAAATAATTGAAAAATCAAAAATCCCGGCTTTGTATCGAAGGTCCATATGTGTTTTATACGTGGTTCAAATCTCATCCCTTAAAACCAAAAAGCAAAGGAGGAGATGCATTTTGAAAATGGCCATTTTTGGCCGAAAAATGCTCTGGCGTCACAAAACCTAAGGTCACTGAACAAAAATTTTTTCCCCAGAAGTTCCACACAATATCCTTTAACAAACCCCCTATATATCAACAACCTGTCGTTAAAAAAGTCGGAAACCGGCCGATCCCCTTAAGGAACTAAGGATAAGTTTTGATAATCTATAGTATTAAGTTTCGCTTAATACTATACCTAACTCAACTATAGGTTGAGTTAGGTATAGTTAAGGTTGAAGGTCATAGACCGCTGTAATATTATAGTTGAGTTAGGTATAGTTAAGGCTGAAGGTCATAGACCACTGTAATATTAAGATAATAAATTAGGTTAAGAAAAGTCAGAGTTTCATTTAACAACCTTCAAATTTGTTCCCAATATTCTGCTCCAATTGTGTAAGAGAAGAAAGCCCCTACACTACTGGCCAAAGATCATTCTCTCAGGTCTAGTATTTTTTGCTACTTGAAGAGTCCTCCAATATACTTGATTCAAGCAGCTAATAAAACCTTTAACCAGCCATTTGAGAAGAGGTTTAGGTAAGCAACTTTAATCAAATAAAAGTGCACATTTATAGGACGTAATAGTAAATTTCTTACTGTTTTTATAAGAAAAAGCCACTGCCTTACTGACACTTGTACCTTTTGTTTGAAGAAACAATTATTCTTTCAGGGATTATTATAATTTTTAGTATTTATTCAACAAGACCAATGGGTCACATTTGATTAATATTACAGGAATTTTTCTTAAAGTAAGGGGGGAAAACTAAAGCAAGGTAAAATTTTATTGTGTTGTTGAATACATTTATAGTTCAACTTACCATTGATTTCCTGCATTCAAATATTTCTCATCAAATTCAATAATTGACAAATACGGAGGTTTAGAATATGGCATTAACTTAGAATTGGCATAAGCGGGTTCAAAGAGCTGTGAGGTTAACACCAACTAGCTTAGTACTGTTCAACTGACAAGCTGCCAGACTTACCACATTTTGTAGGGCTTTTCAAATTTTCAAAGAGGGTAGGATACAAGAAAAAGCAATTAGTCTGTGCATAGAAGCTGGTATTTAGCCTGCCCCTTACAGGGTACTGTGACTATCAAATGAAATTTCTTTTGGTTTCCTAATCATTTTATGTTTCTCCTATATTCTGGAGTGTATTCATTCAGTTTGTTTTCACTTTCCAGTCAAGTTGCTAACTTTTAATTTTTTACACGGTGCAATATTGTAGAGGATAATCATTTAATGGCCTATTAAGCCTTGGGTCATACATATTTAAAAAAAGGGGAGGTGTCATGTTTCAGTCAGTTGGAAAGGTAAACTGGATGGAAACTTCTTATATGTGGCAACTGATGACACAGGGAAATGGGAAGTGATGGTGAAAGAAATCACATTAGATCAAGGAAACTTGTAGTTTCCAAGGCCATTAAATTTTAGGAAGTGACCCAAGTTACCAGCAAAATAGAGATAACTGAAAAATGATATTTTTATGATAAAATAAAGTTTGTTCATACTTACCTGGCAGATATATATATAGCTGTATTCTCCGAAAGGGACCGACAGAAATTCAAAAACTTACGGCACACGCAGATGGGCCAGGTGGTTAGTACCCATTCCCGCCGCTGGGAGGCGGGCATTAGGAACCATTCCCATTTTCTATTCAGATTTTCTAGAAACTAGATCTACTGTCTCCTGAGGGGAGGAGGGCGGGTACTATGATTATATATATCTGCCAGGTAAGTATGAACAAACTTTATTTTATCATAAAAATATCATTTTGTTCATGCCACTTACCTGACAGATATATATATAGCTGAATCCCACCATTGGAGGTGGAAGAGACAGAATAGGATTTAGGAAACAAAACTATGTAGGCGATTGACGCCTTGGTTCCTTACCTGTTAGCACTGCTGACTTCAGTGATTACTGTCACCCAAGCCTGCTTCTGCTTTACTAGAAAACTCCAGCGAGGTAGAGACCTATAAAGCTGGTGGAATCTAGATGATCTGTCAACGGGGCGAGACCACAATGTGACTAGACCATATGACCTTACTTTGAGGGTGTTTACAAACTAACAACCACCTGACCAAGCCTAGTTACGTCAAAAGATTAACATAAACTAAGGACTGGGGCGACCACCACTGGTGGAGACCCAACGACCATAAAAATCAACACAAGAAATATTTAAAAACACACCAAAAACAAAACTAAAGGAGAGGATGAGAGTCGCTTTCTGTTCCCAAGATCGTATTTGCGGAAACGTAAGGTCCCAGCGCACAGCAATTCTCATAGGACGTCTTCACTTCTGTGAGATAATGAGAAGCAAAGACCGAATTGCTTCGCCAAAAAGTGGCACCCAGAATGTCATTGAGAGACTGGTTTTTCTGGAAGGCCACTGAGGTAGCAATGGCTCTCACTTCGTGAGCCTTAACCTTGAAAGTTCTCAAATCTTCGTCTACAACACTGGAATGGGCGTCTATGATGGTGCTTCGTAGAAAGAACGCCAGAGCATTTTTTGAGAGAGGTATATCAGGCCTCTTAACGGAGCACCAAAGATTGCTAGAAGGACCTCTACAATCCTGGGTCCTCTGCAAATAAAATTTTAGAGCCCTGACAGGACACAGGGTTCTCTCAGGTTCTTGTCCAGTGATGTTCGTCAGACCCTTAATTTCGAAGGACCTGGGCCAAGGGGAAGACGGGTTCTCATTCTTAGCAAGAAAATTGGGGCTCAGAGAACAGACAGCATTAGGGCCTCTGAAACCTATAATCTTGCTGAACGCTTGAAGTTCACTAACTCTCTTCGCCGTCGCCAGAGCAGTTAGGAAAATAGCTTTCTTGGTTATATCTTTGAAGGAAGCAGAATTTAAAGGTTCAAACCTCTTCGACATCAGGAACTTTAGAACCACATCTAAGTTCCACGAAGGTAACTTAGGGGAGGCTACCTTAGACGTCTCAAAAGACCTAAGAAGATCATGAAGGTCTTTATTGTCCGATAAGTTCAGGCCTCTATGCCTGAAGACCGTCGACAGCATACTTCTATAGCCTTTGATGGTAGGGACTGCCAGGTTCAAATCCTTTCTCAGATATAAAAGGAAGTCCGCTATCTGGGAAAGAGAGGTCGTGGTGGAGGAAATTCCCTTAAATTTACACCACTTCCTGAAAATGATCCACTTGGACTGGTACACTGCGCTGGAAGAGGTTCTCCTGGCGTTAGCGATCGCCTTAGCCACTGGTCTAGAAAAACCTCTCGCTCTGAGCAACTTCTCGATAGTCTGTATGCAGTTAGACTCAGAGCGGGAAGGTTTTTGTGGTACCTCTCGAAGTGGGGTTGTTTGAGAAGATCTGTTCTCAAAGGAAGCTGCGTTCTTGGAAAGTCCACCACGAGAGACATGACCTCTGGGAACCATTCTGCTGAAGGCCAAAAAGGAGCGATTAAAGTCATTCTCGTCCCTTCTGAGGCTACAAACTTTCTGACGACTTCCCCAGAATCTTGAATGGGGAAAGGCGTACAGATCTAGACCTTTCCAGTCCCAGAGAAAGGCATCTATTGCTAGGGCTCCCGGGTCGAGAACTGGAGAGCAGTAAAGGGGAGCCTTGTGGTCCTTGAAGTCGCGAAACGTCCACCAGGGGCGACCCCAAAGCTTCAAAGGTCCTGACACACTTCTGCGTTCAGAGTCCATTCTGTTGGCAGAAGCTGATGTTGTCGACTGAGAAGGTCGGCGCGTACATTCTCGACCCCTGCTACAAAACGAGTGAGAATCGTCACCCGGCGAGATAGTGCCCAAAGCAGGATCTCCTTGGCGATCAAGAACAGGGACCGAGAATGAGTACCTCCCTGTTTCTTGAGGTACGCCAGGCCGTGGTGTTGTCGGAGTTGACTTGAATCACCCGACCTGCAACTTGATCTTGAAGAACTGAAGAGCCAGGAAAATCGCTTTCAGTTCTTTTAGATTTATGTGCCAGGACACCTGTTCCCCCTTTCCAGGTGCCTGACACTTCCTCCCCACTAGTGTTGCTCCCCATCCCGACATGGACGCGTCGGAAAACAACACTAGGTCGGGCTCTGAAGATAGAGAGAGACCCCTTCTGCCAACTTTAAAGGATCGAGCCACCACCGAAGATGGTCCTGACAGAGAGAGATCCTGAGAGACCTCGGTCTAAGTCCTCCTTGTTCTTCCAGTTGTCCGCCAGAAAGAACTGTAGGGGTCTGAGATGCAACCTCCCCAGGGAAACAAACTTCTCCAGTGATGAAATGGTCCCCAGCAGACTCATCCATTCCCTCACCGAGCATGTTTCTTTCCCAGGAAGGCTGAAACTTTTTCAAGCAGTGCTGCTGACGTTCCTGGGATGGAAAGGCTCGAAAACCCGCTGAATCCATCCAATCCCCAGATAAAGAATGGACTGAGAGGGGATCAGATGAGACTTCTCTAAATTTACAAGAAGTCCCAGGGACTTTGTCAGTTTCAAAGTTGAAAGCAAGTCCTCCAGACACCTTTGTTCGATGAGGCTCGGATGAGCCAGTCGTCTAGATAGAGCGATATCCTTATGCCGGCAAGATGAAGCCACCGGGCAACGCCTCATCAGGACTGTGAACACCATCGGAGCTGTACTCAGTCCGAAACAGAGAGCTCTGAACTGGTACACTCTTCCCCAGGACAAACCTCAAAAACTTTCTCGACTGAGGATGAATGGGGACATGAAAATACGCGTCCTGTAGGTCGAGAGACCATCCAATCGCCTGGTCGCAGTGCATTGATAACCGACTGGGCGTCTCCATTTTGAACCTCTCTTTGACGACAAAGTTGTTCAGTCTGCTGACGTCCAGGACTGGTCTCCACCCCCCTGACTGTTTTGGAACCAGGAAGAGACGATTGTAAAAACCTGGAGACTCCAGATCCAGGACTCGCTCTATGGCCCTCTTCTGGATCATTTCTTCCAGCAGATCTAAAAGAATCTGTTGCTTCCCCGGACGGTAAGAAGGCGACAGATCTCTGGGAGTAGAGGACAGGGGGGGTTTTTCGAGGAACGGGATCCTGTAACCTTTTGAGATTACATTGAGGGACCAGGAATCCGCCCCTCTTACTTTCCAGGCTTCCGAAAACAGGAGAAGCCTGGCTCCTACTGGTGTCTGGAGGTGATGAAAGTCACTTCTTGCCCCTTTGGGAAGAAGGGGCTCCGCCTCTGGAGAGACCTCTTCCTCGCGAAAAGGGTCTAGAGGAGGAAGATCTCCCACGAAAGGGCTTCTGTCTCTTCGGGGGAAGTCCTTGCGAAGACGTAGAAGGACCACTAGGACGTCTGGAAGACTGAGCCAGGAGATCCTGAGTAGCCTTCTCCTTAAGGCTGGAGGCGAGATCCTTGACAAGCGGCTGGGGGAAGAGATGGCTAGAAAGAGGGGCAAAAAGTAACTCAGCCCTCTGAACAGGAGAAACTGACTTGGCAGCAAAATTGCAGTACAAAGCCCTCTTCTTTAGAAGGGTTGTACCAAAATGTGAAGCCAGTTCATCAGCGCCATCCCTGACGGCCTTGTCCATGCACGACAGTACACTGGACAGCTCCCCCAGAGAAATGGAATCCGGACTACGAGTTCTTAAGTCCAAGGCCCCCAAGCACCAGTCCAGAAAGTTAAAAACCTCCATAGACTTGAAAAGTCCTTTCAGATGGTGGTCGGTCTCAGAAAGAGTCCAAGACACCTTCGCCGACGAAAGAAGAGACCTCCTTGACGCATCAACGAGGCTCGCAAAATCACCTTGAGAGGAAGAAGGAACTCTTGAGCCAATTTCCTCTCCCGTCTCATACCACATTCCAGCTTTCCCGCACAATCTAGACGGGGGGAGAGCGAAGGAAGATTTCCCTTGAGACTTCCTATCTTCCATCCACGCATTGACTCTCTTGAGAGCTTTTCTGGTAGCCAGAGAAGTCTTCATTTGAAGGAAGCCGGGCGATTTCCTCGCCTTCGAAGAAGCTAACTGCGAAGGAGGGGAAAGAGGAGCAGAAGGCTGAAATTTATCGGGGAAAAGCTCCTTCAGCATGCTAGCCAAAACCCGGTAGTCGGAGAAAGACGAAAGAGGGGGCTGTTCTTGTTCTGCAGAGTCCGACTCCTGAGACAAATCAGCCTCTACGACAGGAGCGACAGGAGAGTCTTCCGGGGCTAGAGAGAGACAAAGACCTTTGGGTCCAATTCGGCCCAGAGACCTCTTCTCGTGGGAAGAAGCTGCCGAAAAATCGGGAACAACTCGTACAGGAGCGTCCTGTCGAGCGTCCTGACGAGCGTCCTGAGGAGCGTCCTGACGAAAGCGCCCTGATGAGCGCCCTGACGAGCGCCCTGATGAGCGTCCTGACGAGCGTCCTGCTTCATAAGCAGCCGAAGCGTCCTGAAGAGCGCCCTGTCGCACAAGCTGCCGAGCGTCCTGACGAGTCCTGACGAGCGAGCTGCCGAGCTTCTTGACGAGTCCCGAAGAGCGTCATGCAGAGATCGGGAATAACGAAAGCGTCCTGGGGCGTCCTGCGAACGCCAAAACGAGCGAAGCGAGGCAGGAGAGGCAAGAAGAGCGTCTTGGCGCGAACTCTTACTAGCGGCAAGCCTAGCTGCAAGAGGAGCGTCCTGATCAACCAGCGAGTCACGACGGGGGCAAGGAGAGCTGATGATCCGCAGAACGATGAGGGCGACTACGAGAAACCGCGGGGGAGAGACGAACGAAGAGAAGGAGAGGGAGACCTCTTAGACCTTTTAACTGGCAGCGACAAATCCTTGCGGCGCCCACGAGGTTCCTTCTCCTTAGCAGCGAGAAGGGAAGCTAACTGCCGCTGCATATCTTGGATAAGACGCTTGAAGGAGAGAAGCCCTATCAGGAGAAGGGCTGCTCTTATGAGAAGAAGAGGGGGAAGGAGACGTCCTCCTCCTTCTATCAAGAGCGACAGGGGCTCTCTTCTTGGTGCGGCTGGGACGTTCAGCCACGTCCTCCTCCGAAGAAATCCTGGTCCTCTTCTGCGGCGGCAAATCTCGCAGCCAGTCGGGAGAAGATTCCAAGGCACGGGAAAGAGGAGAAGAAGCGTCCTCTTCAACGCGGCTCCTCTTGAAAGGACGAGAGTCCAACCGAGAACGTGACCCCTTAAGTGGAGAGGACGCCTCGGAGGACGAAAAGCAATCCTTAAGGATGCGTGCGCGAGCACGATCCTTGGCAGCCTGGGAGACGTCAACAAGGTCTGCCGAAGGGACGCCAGATCGGTGGGGGGTCCCCGTAACCCTCTTGCGGCTTTCGACATGCCCATTCCCTAAGTCCTGGGAGTTCGGCAGAGGTCTAGGCCTAGAGGCATTATAGGGCCGATCTGACGCCCCCTCCACAACACTGGGGGGATCACTACACTTCACAGCACTTTCGATCGCCAACACTTTAGACTCCAAAGTACGAATGGAGTTCAAAATCTGCGCAAGGGCATTACCTTCCGCAGACGCAATCACAGGGTTAGAAGGCGACTCTACAGGGAAAGGAGCATTAGTAGGGTTAACAGGTGATAAATTAATACCCTGACTCCCACCTACCGACACACTCCTGGAGGAAGACCTCCTTACACGATCACGCTCTAGCTTGCGAACATAAGAATCGTAAGCCTTCCAATCAGAATCAGGCAACGATTCACACTCCTTGCAGCGATCATCCAACATACAGACATGCCCTCTACATCTCATGCATACTGTGTGAGGGTCTACCGAAGCTTTCGGTAGCCTCACCTTACACTCCTTCACAACACACACCCTGAAACTAGCAGAACTAGATCCAGACATCTTGTTCAAGGAAAAAGCCAAAACCAAAATCAAAACAGTCCAAAGAAGCGTATGCCAATCCACAAAGCCAAAGTCAAAAACCAAAAGACAATCAGAATACTTAGTGGAAAAGTTTACGAAATCCAACGGCGGAGGTATTGACAACAGGTGTTGACAATACCGGCGACAGAGAAAATCTGAATAGAAAATGGGAATGGTTCCTAATGCCCGCCTCCCAGCGGCGGGAATGGGTACTAACCACCTGGCCCATCTGCGTGTGCCGTAAGTTTTTGAATTTCTGTCGGTCCCTTTCGGAGAATACAGCTATATATATCTCTGTCAGGTAAGTGGCATGAACAAAAGGGAATTCTACAATAAGCTGCTGCTCATTTCTCAGTTACCTCTTTACTTGTCACATTTAACACATCTGACCATATGAAAACTGCGACTCAGTTGTCTCATTAAATTCCTAAATTTATACTTAAATATATACTTCATGCTTTTGTAATGACAATTTTCACATTTAGATTCAATAATCGAATCTGACAACCAAAGCTTCAAATCTTTGAAACTACATGGCAGAGAAAGATCTACAAGTAATCATTTATCCTTAACTCTCTAATATACTGGTACCTTAATCTATTTTGTTGCTGCAGCAGACGTTTCTGAAGATTCTGATAAAACTTCATGTGAGGGATTAGCAAAACTGCAAACTTGAGTGTTAACAAAATATTATAGCTATTAACATTACTGATGATTACTATATATAAGTATTTACTTGGTTAATAATACTGTACTGTCCAAACAACAAAGAATATCATGTAGGGGAGTGCTGTCCACGGTGTGCCTTACAAGATGGGCTACTAGCAATATTAATGGTCCTCTGCAGTGACTCTTCAGCTGCCTTCTCCACTGCTTTCTGTCATTTACTATTCATCCTTTCTCTTTTATCACACCCCACTAGGTCATCTTTTCTCCTCAAATTCTTCATAATCTAATTTTAATTATATTTATGAATGAATTCTCAGGGCTGGCTACAGGATCTGACTTATAATACTAATGACAGCAACAAAGAAAAGATCCTCCTTACTTTTTAAATAAGGAGAGCCCTTTTCTAGCACGAAAAATATAAAAAATACATGAGAATGGAATAACACTAAATTACTACACCGTACCTCAATTTCTCCCGAGACAATTTTTTGATAGGTATCCACTAAAGCCTTGTTTCGAAGTATTGTTAAATTCAACCGGTGATAAGACAAGTATGTATGAAGGAAATGCAAAGGTGAGACTGGTCCTGTGTTGACCTGTTGTCGTGGCTTGAATGTCTGAAACACAATTACAGTAGTGTTAATTAATATTAATGGGAGTAATAAGCTAAGCAGTATACTATATCGCAATACTAATCACTTTTCTGATAAAACGTAATGGGCCATTTTATCATTTAATATACAAAAGCTTGCAATCATACATTTTAAGCTGTTTCATAAATACACTCACTTTATCTAACCAGTTGGGATGGTCAACAGTGGGCCAAACAGTTGTTTAAAATGAGCAAAGCAAGACAAGAAGAGAAAACCGACCCAATAGTGGCAGTCAACGGTTTCAAGTTTCAAAATGTCTTCACTATTTAACTGGTCAGCAGACCACATAACCGCACCAATGGCAAAAAATGATAGGCAGCCATTCCCAGTAAAAATAGGATTTCAACTATTAAATATAAATGGCTTAAAACTGTTTACATTCTTTAAAATTACCCATCACCCAATACTTAAACTTCCCAGAATAATGAAGATTTAACTTGAAGCTGAGATGAACCACATCCCGAGTCAACCTCAAGGAAATTTCATCTGCTAAAGGGAATGCCTTTACTCAACACATCACAGGAGTTACTGCTACTCCAGCAAGAAGACCCATGCAGAATAAATAAATCAGAGGTGATAGCAGTGAGGCACTTGCAGTAAAACAATTTCACACTTAAGGAACGTAAAAAATATACCAAATATCAGTGTCCATCCAACATACACCTCTCTCTATTTCATTATGCTGATTCACTACTGAGGTGAGAGGTGATAGCAAAGTTTTCCACCTGATGAAGTTGGAAATTTATTGATGATAACAGACAACAAAGTACATAATAATTCACAAATGATGAGAGATTAATCTCTGTAGAAGCAAAAACCTAGAGTTGTTTTCCACAATGCAGGATCAACAAGGTACATCCCTCAGTCTGTCAAACATGAGACTACTGAATCTGGCAACTGGAGTTGTCTTGAAAATGGCATTTATAGGATTATTGGGATGCAATGAAACAAATTACCATCAGATTGTTCCTTTGCTCAATAATGTTGACTACATGTAACTTTTAACCCAAAATATTGGGCTGCAATGAAACAAATTACCATGAGATTGTTCCTTTACTCGATAATGTCCACTACAATTAACTCTTTTAACCCAAAATGAGGGTCCAGATGGTCCTAGGGTGAAACACTGCATTTCTGGAACATGCTTCATTTCATTATGTTCTACCCAATTCTGCATATTTCAGTCAACTGTTTCCTACTTAACATGTAAAAAAAATTTAAAAGACAATTGTGAGGTATAAGTAATTTTTTCACCTTCAAAAATTTTGAAGTTTTGTCATTTGAGGGTTTTGTAGCTTAATCCATACATCTAATGTACAGTTCCTGGTTAAAAATATTTTTCTAAAAAAAATAAATAAATCCACTCACACTATGTATCTGAAACAAATTTCTGACAGATACTTACTGGATCATTCTTTAGATCATCCCGCACTATCTGTAAGGCATCTTTACACTCAAAAAGTAGTTTGTCTAACATTTCTACACGGTCATCAGAGCTGTTAGCTTTTTCTAGTTCTTCATGGATGAGTCCCTCATTTAATAGGAACAATCGTACCTAAAAGAAAGATAAAAAAAAATTACTGACAGGGAATTAACAGGTATGTAACTAAAAAATAAGAAAAGTACCATTTAGCTGAACATCACTGAATACATTATGAATGTGGACATAAAATCGAAACAAATAAAATAACACATACAACAAATTATCAACTAACTAAAGCATCCACACTGTGAAAAACATATTAATAAAAGAGTACTAGAGTTTTACAGATATATTCATACGCAAATCTACGTACAAGAAGAAATGAAAAATACCAAATGTGCTCAATAAACTCCTATAGCACAGTACTCACTTTTTCATGTTTGACAGCAAGATTACGACCTTTCCACGTAACTTCACTAAGAGTAGCTGCTTGTCTTTCTCTTGCTGAAGCAAGAAGATTCTGCATGGGAAACATACTTATCAATTAGAAAATGTAAAATATCAGACAAAAGAAAAAACAGTGTCATATTACATGTTCCCTGAAAAATTTTTAGATCAAAAGAATACTTTTAGTGTCCTAAGGAACTATCTGGTCATAAAAAGCAAAGAAAATTAAAAACTTAAGATTAATTAATACTTAAAAATTCTTTATTAGTAAAAATACCTCAATCAAATAAGACAAGCTTTGACAGCTAAGAGAAAACTAAAATTTGAGGTCTGGATACATAAGACTCTTTAACTTCTCATTACACAGCAATAAACAATGGGTAATGTCATGAAGACATTTCCATTTAAAAAAAAAAAAAAGCTTTTCAATTAACTTACATCGAGTTTATCACCTAATGCTTCATTGCCACGCATTGCCAACAATGTGTCCGTGGCTGAGCGATCACCCAGGTGGTGTTTGCAGAATCGCAACTTAACTTCTAATTCCTGTAATCTACTAGCATAGATTTCTGCCTCATCTTCTGACACTGCATCTTTCAACTTGCTGTATATTGCCCTAAAAAATGGAGTGCTGTTAGTGATTTCAGACCAATAACATACATTTACAGTATGTTAGCTGTAAATTTCACACTTTAATTACCAATAAGCTTTATATTCATACTCTGGCAATTAATAAAGATCATCAAATCAAAGGAGTACAAAATCAAAATATCTAACTCTTCTCTGTAACTATTTAGCAAGCCCAGTAAAATTTGAGAATCTTGGCACCGTTTTCTGGCTTAAATATCTCACAGTTAATCATTAAGTGAATATAAGTAATAAATGTATCACAAAGTTATCCAGTTACTGTATTTAACATTTTAAAAATGAAAATACATATGTCTGTACTTTGCACATTCTATGCATTCTTTTGAAATTCAAAACTCAACATATTAACACACACACATCCCTTTATCTAGCTCCAGTTAAATGATGAACTCTGTACTGTACTGATGTAACAGATGAAGTCACATGAAGTGTTCAAGATTAAAAATATAAACAAGTAAGAGATTTTTGGTAACACACTGGGCTGTGAAGCTGAAGCTGACGGAGCAGTAAGAAATAGAGTAACTATAATAAATATGGAGAGACTGCTAGATTACTGGAACATAAAACATAAGGTCTATCCTACTCTTACACAACAGAAACATGGGTACTGACAAGGACACTGGAGGCAGTTTTGAAAAGGTGTACCACAGAATGTTAAGCTTCATGATAAGAATATGGGGGAATATCCAAATTAAGAATGAGGAACTGGTGAAGTTATGCAGTATCAAGTAGCTAAAAAATAAAATAAGATCCCAAAATATTGAGAAAGTTTAGACATGTGATGAGAAAGGATGAAGATCAGTTGTCAGAAAAGCAGTAGATATATAAGCAGCAAGGCAAAAACACGTATGAAGACCAAGGAAGGAAAAGGGCAATAGATAAAGAGCTAGACCTAATAAGAGTTCCAGCAGAAAGAATAAAAAACAGAGGTAAGTGGAGATGAAATTTCACAAACATGGTAATTGTTGTAATACAGTATTTCTTGTCCTGAAATTTAAATGGAAAAAGACATAATGGCTACCTATTAGAGAAACAGCATAAAAAATAATTTCCATATGTGAAGAAAAAATAAATGAAAAAGAATTCTGCATCTGACAAACAAAAAATGGAAAAAATGGAAAAGGAAAAGTACATTTTGATGAGGAATAAAATTTTAAAAATGAACAAATTGGTTTAGCCAAACTTTTTTTTAAAAATAATTCCACTGAACCTTTCATCTCCCCATTGACTGTTCATCACTGGTTTTAGTTCTGAGGTACTATGTGATGGAAGTTTTATACACATGCTGCTGTACTTTGACTAAAATTAGTAATAACGATGAGCCACTCATTGTATTTGAACATCACTGATTTAAATACTATTTATGCATATCTGAG
Source organism: Macrobrachium rosenbergii (assembly GCF_040412425.1). Classification (NCBI taxonomy): domain Eukaryota; kingdom Metazoa; phylum Arthropoda; class Malacostraca; order Decapoda; family Palaemonidae; genus Macrobrachium; species Macrobrachium rosenbergii. Next base: position 24,444,032 of record NC_089754.1, on the reverse strand, counting down.
AAACTCTTCACAAATTATCAGATAACACTATCCACGGGATCTTAATGGCCAGTTAAGTCCAGTGTGGATTTACTGAATTGACAGTGTATTAAATGGTTCAAGCTACCAAATCAATTCAGTTCACAATTAATAAAACCTAATTTGTTTCCTTAAAAGTTATTTTGAGAGGCGATAGGGTATCAACTATAAGACTATTTTCAACAACATTTGTCACTTAAATAACAAACCATACTTTATCACGAGAACAAAACATGCCAAATACAAAATACTGTAATGGTCATATTTACAACACAATATACAATTTAATTGTTCATTCTGGTTATGTTTCTACTGAGCTCATGAGGAGTTCCTCCTCTAAAAAGGCAGCTTTGTAAATTCCATCCAGCTACCTCTTCGTACATCTGCTCCCACATCAGTAATGCTGAGACTGCATGAATCAGTCACAGTTTCTTTCACTCTACAGCTAAACTTAAAATTTTTCTTCCTCCTGCTGTTTTCCTAATATATAACTATTTTGTTTTAAGGGCGCATTCATTGCTTCTTTTGTTATCAAGCACCAACCTCTCCCCATTCTTTGCCTTCATTTTTTTTTGGCCTGGGATAGAAAGAGGCAGTTGTTAATCCATCCCATTGGCCTTTGCACTTTACTAAAGAATTTTACATTCAATCAACCCTACCAGCAAGTTTAAATAATAGCAACACATGAACATCTTGAGAACTGCTTATTCATGAATTTATTTCTAATAATCATTATTTTATTCTGTACATAAGTATCAGAGAAGCAAAGTAGGTTTTAACACAAAACATGGAAAAGGAAAAATATAAATACTTATGATTTTTCAAATACCTCTCCATTATACTGTATAGCTTTTACTAGCCCTGGCACAGAAGTAAAAACTATATAATGGAGAGGTATGGTTCATTTAAAAAAATATCAGATTAATGTGGGTAAATGTGTAGCCTACAAAGTAAAAGGGGCACCACTAGAAGATACTTGATTCTGAAGTTCTTGTTACTTCCTAATACCAGATAAATATATCCCTATGCTCAGTATCTATGGCAGGTATAGGATGCCTATAAAAATTTTTGTCAACTTCAGCCACCTATATGTTAGCAACCAGGACTGTGAGATCACATAGTTTTCATCATCTACATGATACAAGAACTTCCCAGTTGTGTGACAAAAGGAGGCCTTTGTAAGAAAAAGGCATTTTTTTCAAATAAAGTTTCAACAATGTTTGAAGATCTTTAGTTGTGTTAATATTTCCAAAAATCAACCCAATGACAAATTCAATCATTTTTCTAAATGGGAACATTAATCATAGGTGAATAAAACAAGAGGTACCAAGGAAGGTATAGGTTCCATTACGTAAAAGGGGAATATAGGACTAAGCCAGGTATGGGTTCCCTTATGTAAAAGGGGAATATAGGACTAAGGCATGTTAAAACTTGTAAACCTGGCACTCCTTTAGGCTGAATATATACCAGATGTCAATGCCAACATATGAGATAGACAAGCTTCTTGACAAAAGTAGTATTACGGACTCCTGCATGTGATTTGCCAAAGATGCATAATGCCTATGATGTGCCTTTTGGGGCACATTGTAGGCTGTAGTAAAGGTTCTTTATAGTCATTTTTCAAGTACACTAAATAACATTCTGATATTTACTTTTCATACATTTCCTCTCTCCTCATTATGGTGTTAAACATCTTTGACTGAAATTTTTTTTATCTCCGTCTCACTATAGCACAAATCCTTTGGGCAAGCCCTATTAAAGCCTATAAATATCTTCAGTGCTTATAAAACTGCACTGTCTATGAATTGCCTTTGATATGATGGGCAGGCAAATTTATTTGCCTTCTAGGGACAATAACTCCCCACAGAATTAAAGCACTATTGGATGTACAAGCCTGTGCATATAAGTATGCCACTGCTCAATCCACAAGGAATCACAAAACAAAATGTCAAACATTTTTACCTACCAATAATCATTACAACTAGAAATTTGACTCTCACTTCGCTGGCTTTGACTACATACAATCATATGGGTAAAAACAACAGGTCTCACACCAGTGAGAATACATCAAACCTATGAGACCCAATAAAATTAAGGGAACTTAATTTAATCTCCATTCTAGAGAAATGCACTCATATTGATACGCTTTACTACTTACTTTGTTGATATTTAATACAGTGTATTAAATATCAATAAAACCAATACCAGTGTCCACACAAAGAATGTGGCAATACTTACAGGGCTTTATTAAAGAATTCCAAAGGTTTATCCCATTCGTGTGTCCAATCCGCTAACTCAAAGAGAACAGTACCTTTTAACCATGCAGCATAACCTTCCACTTCCAGTTGCGTCCTAGCATCACAAACTCCACTTTCCTGATATAAAAAAAATAATTGTACACAAAAAATAAATTCTCAAATATAAACACATTAATATTGTATCCTTAATCTCAGTCACACAATTATCATAGGACTTCAGCTTATTATTTTACAGGTCACTTCACTCTGCTAATAAATTGTAACTACTCCCTCAGCTGTCCATGTCTCATTAGAAGCAAAATTCCTCTTCATCACTTATCATCAAATTCAGGTTAAAGCTTTACATCAAAACATGATCTACTTGCTGCCCTATTTCTTCAATTACACTTATTTTCTCTTGGGAAATTTCACTCATTTTCAAGCACAGACAGAAAAATTAACTAGCATGATTATCAAATTAAAATAATAACTTCACAATATTTTCCAGAACAAATACCGACACATTATGCTACAATGAGACTGTCTATTAGTGTACATACAATGATTTCCATTCTGAGCAAATTCCACTATCTTACATTATAATTTTATTCATTCCTATGATTGTTGCAGCTAGGATGGTCATATAACTTGCCTCATCTTACATACTTACATACATACTGAAGTAATATGCTCACAATGTATTTAAGAGTACTTTATAGTTTTAGAATGGCTGTACCATACCACATGAATATATACATTGTCTGAAGGCATTTTCTGATGTTAGTTTTAATTTCATTTGCATGGTTGCCCAAAATTACCTGTTGGCCAATAAAAAAAAAACATAATCTAACTCACTACATTCAATGAAGCTACACCTTTATGTATAGTGGTGGCTATTTTGAATACGGGTGTTCAACGTCTGGACTATAACTGACAGAAAAAAAAATGATGTATTATGTATGCATTACTGGTATTAACAAATGATCACGTCTCTTATCTTCATAAAGAAATTATCTAATGCAAATGCACACTAGGTATTAAAGAAATGTATGATTGGTCACCTCTACAAGTTTTTCGAATGCTCCAACATATTTGGCTGCCTTCCTTAGTTTATTTCTCATAGAAAATTTTTTTCTAGAGTCTTGCTGACTTTCCTCTTTCAACTGCATTGCATATGCCCAACATCGCTCCACAGTCATCAAAGGTATCAGAAGGAATCTGGAAATGAAAATATGAGTGATTCATTATTAGAAATAATACAGTGAACAAAAACACAATTACATTAGCCTATAAAAACTTCCTATGAAAACCCAAAACGCATCTGATCATCATTACTTTAACTGGAGAATTAATCAAAAGCAAAAAATTCAACATTACTGAGCTGCATCCAGGAAATAAACCATGATGAGGAAGCATTACAGGGATCTTGAAAGTGGCAAGGATTAAAAAAACTGATGATTACACTGTACCAAAAACAAATTCAAGACAATGAAAACCTTAATCCACGAAGAACACAATAAATTGAATGTACATTTTATTACACTTCTGGGATATTTCAGCTTTCAATCAAAGAAGCCATTTCAGCCTACAAACAGACAGAAACATGATACTGCCTTAAAGTATACACAGTAATAGCACACTTTATATTCTGTTAAAACTAAAATTAAAAGAATAGTTGAAATGAAAACCTAAAAGCATGCTTAAACATTGGAGAAAAAAAAAACTAAGAATATTTTACAGTGCATTTTTTCTTTAAATAAAAGCCTGAAGTCTTTACGATAAATATAACTTCGGCACAAGCTGGTTTCGTCACTGAAGCATGTTCAAAAGGCAGTAAACTCAACAGAATGTTAACCCCATTTTTCCTTCAGCTAATGGACAAATAAGGGGATAATTAAGAGGTAGGATTATCACAAGACATCAGATTTGCTTATCTATAAAAAATGTGCATCTCCAAAATTTTCCATCAGTTCCAAAGAGGATAAAAGCCTTTACCTTTTAGAATCTTTGGATGTAGGAAGTTTTGTCTCATGGGAAAAAATCCCAAGTGTTCTGAAGGAATCTGAACATGAGGTTACCAACTTTTGCCGTGTCCTATACAGCCTGCCAATCATGGTCAAGGCTGATATAGAGCTGAACAAATTTGGTTCACTGCATTAAACCATACTCTAAGAGAGATTAAGGGGAATCCTGTCTTACAAGCTTAAGAGACTGGAAATCAAGGTCAATAAGTAGCCATATCATCAAACAGAGATGAATCCTTCATTTGTTAGAGATGATGGAGAGCTCATATTGTCAGATCCAAATCCTCTGATAAGTGCTCGGTAGTGTAACTTACCTTCATCCACCAGACCATCAACTTGGGTTGGACTATACCAATTAGGAAGCTGGGTGTCTAAAAAGAGCTGGAAAAGATACATAGTGGATTTATCAACCACCATAAGGCCAAGGAACTAAAAGTTCAGAGGCTATAAATGTCTCTTGCAGAACAACGGAGGAAAGCTCATGAGACAAGTCCCTAGCTTTAATACCTCTAAAACCAAAGTTCCACCTGAACAGAGTTGGATACAACTCTGAACTTCATGTGCTAAACGAGCATAATCCAGGTAAGCCATTTTCACTAAAAAATCTTTGAAAGTCAGCTCAAAGAACATGGGGTCAGAAGGGTATGTACCAAGATCACTGTCTAGTTGAATAGTTCTTAAAAGAGGAAGCAGTAGAGGCACTTCAATCTAACAGAAACACCATGGGAGTTTCACCAGCATGATGTTACAGCTATTCTATGCAAGATTCACCAAGAACAACAAAGTGGGACATTCACTGAACCTTGATGATTCACACTACAAAATCAATGACAGTTTATCAAAGGGTATTATTTTTATCAAAGACTTCAAAATAAGAATGCCTAAGATAGAAGAAAGAACGGGACAGATTTTCCCATATTGCTACACTGGTCATATTGACAAATGAACTAAGAACATTTTTATTTAAAGTCACTGATGCATTACAGTATTAATGACATATATAAAGTGTTACCTTTACCAAAACCAATAGTATAATGCATATATAATGAGAGAGAGAGAGAGAGAGAGAGAGAGAGAGAGAGAGAGAGAGAGAGAGAGAGAGAGAGAGAGAGAGAGAGAGTCTATCTAACATAAGCATCATGTAATTTACTGTTATTAATAGTTTTTGGTCTTAAAAGGTTAAATGCAAGATAAAAACATATGAGAGAGAGAGAGAGAGAGAGAGAGAGAGAGAGAGAGAGAGAGAGAGAGAGACTATCTAACACAAGCGTCATGTAATTTACTGTTATTAATAGTTTCTGGTCTCAAAAGGTTAAATGCAAGATAAAACACATTCTACTGATTTGGAAGAAAAAAGGGGTTAACTAAAGGTGAAATCAAGACAAATTGTGCTACATGACTCATTTTTCCAAAAATAAACTCAGCTCATTTAGACCATTTCACAGAGGTTTTACAGTAATTTGCTGTTTTAGCTTCAATGAAATACAGAACAATCACAACCAAATTAAAGTTATAGTAATAAAGCTTCACAACCAAAGTCAACAAAACTGTGACCACTGCAGCAACAGAGGTGTCTTGGCTCAAGTAGTGTCACAGAAAAGGATGAAAGTCGACAGTCAAGTGACTGGGCAGTAGCTCTACTCCTTCAACAACCAAACCAGCTTGCGTCAAAGGTATATTGTCGCAGGAACAAATAGCAATATTTACTTTGAGAAGTATCCGTTTTATCACACAGAATAGTACATTTCATTTGATCAACCAGTTAAAAATCACCATTAAAATGACTGTTTTAACAAGCAACAAAAAAAAATACAATAGAATATACATATACTAAAATACTACATAAAAAAAAAAATGGATTGTGACAGTGATAAAAGAGAGCAGAACTTCAACCAACCTCTCATCCTTCAAGACTTCAACAGTTACATCTTTCTTCCTGAAGTTCCTCTTGTCTCCCTGAATAAAATCTAAATTCTTTCGAAGACGTCTAATTCTGCGACTACAGTACTGACGATATAACTGATAATCATTATGCCGTAAACCATGAGCTAGCTGGGCTTCTCGTACGGCAGCCAGCACTGCAAAGAAAGTAAAATAACAAAAGAGATAACAACATGAAATAAAAATTTTTCACAAGTATTAATAGAGTAATTTATTACATGTCAAGTTTTGCTTTACCACAGATTCTATTTATACATTGCACTACTCAGTTAACTGGTTTGATGGTATGTCAGTGGCACCTTCAACTTCAAGAATGCAAACCTTTCTACACTCCTATATCGGGTAACTTGAGGAAATGTTGGGGGTTATTAGATGTAAAGCTAAGGAAAGGTTAGTTTAGGATGTACAGTATTGGTATATGGGGAATAGAATCCATGATGAGAATACTGTACATTATATTAGAATCGACCAGGATACAAGAATAAGAATGGGTGGCCAAAGCCAATTGAGCTGGCCTGAGTATAGCATGTGTTTCAAGTACGCTTTGTCTACTTTGCATCAATACCATTCTTGGCAAAAAACGCATCTCTTTCTCAATTGTGTGAGCTTTTTAACTGCTGTTGGGGCTATCACTCATTTTTCTCTTCCGTCACCTAAGGCTAGTGTTTTCACTAAAACTTACGAACACTGTTAAGAGAAGGAAGGTTGAATAATGCTAACAATAACGGTAAAAAATATACAAACCTCATGGCAATTAGTCTATAAAAGATATTCTTTATGTCAAAGAGAAAGAAATTAATAATATTACCTTTAGTTCTATGAATATGATTAGGCAAATATTCTGTATAACTATAAGCTAGGCCTAAAGATATGAACTCCACCTCTAGGCTAAACAAGGGCATTTCCATTCCCTAACCATGAGCAAAGAGGTAAAAATGGAACCATCCAGGATTTTCAATGTAACGAGAGGCTGAATTTTCTCTATCTGAATATATGCTAGAGACTAATTAATCAAAAGAGGCTATGGAGTGATTGCAACCAGAAAATACAGTAACAAGGAATAAAGGGAAAATTAACGGCATTAAATGGACACCATACAGGCCTAATGGAACTAACAAGTTAGCATATCCCTCCTTAATTTATATTAACAATCTAAATAAAGTCAGATGTTAGCCTGGCACTGCTGTTCCAGAAAAACACGTTACATATGAATAAACATCCAAAGAAAAAAAATTTATTCTTTAATTTTCTATAAAATGGGTGGCTTTTCAATGGAACCTCTCTAAGTCTTCATTAGTTTAACTTTGGGAAACCTATAACTGACTTTTCTAGGTTCTCATTTTCAGATATATTTTGGAATTCTAGAGATAACTGGTCATCTTCAGAGGGAAAATAGTACAAGAAATGAGTTATCACATAATTAAAAAGATGGAGAGTGATTTCAACATTAATTTTATTTAGTGGGGTTTCATACTAATAATGACAACCACCTATCCCAAAAATCACAGGAATATAGAGTAAAAATAAGAGATCCTTTCCCTGACATTTTTTACCCTAATAGCCATATACTATCAAAATATTAAATGAAATACCTTGTTAGGAGATTTTGTCAGAAAAGCATATCCAAAAACTACATAACATTGATGAATCTAAAAACAGAAGCTAACATCAAAGATTCTCAAAACAGAAGCATTTAAGGAAGGATGGGAATTCAGCAGAACTCCCACAAGGAATTTCCTGTAGTCCACCCATCATGCTAGATCATCCTTCAATTCCCAGTTGAGGGTCAGCACGAGTGATCAGTGCTGCTTAAAACACAACTGCCGGGTGGATTAGCTCATGAGGAACGAACTTCCCCAGAGACTATCAGGTTGTTCCAGCCTAAAAAATAACTACCCTAGTACTTCCTTGAACGTGCTAATTTAAAAGTCCTAGATTAAATTTCAAGGGGAATATACACTAGGCTTAATGACTGATGTCCAAGAAAATAATCCTTTGCAGAGCAATGGCACCTAAGGGGGGTTCACTAGCTTAAAGCTACAAGTTGGTCTTACCTAAACTGAGCCTAAGTATTTGTTACTGTTACAGTGGTGTTTCATACAATAATGCATAGTTTAATGTATTCCTCCCATACTTAGAAAACACTTTTTTTTTTTTCAATATCACTTTTCAAATGAAGTGATTACATGAATTAACAAGCCATTCAGTGTGGTTCTTGTGGCCAATCATGAAGCAATGTTTTGTGCATATGCCCCATTATTTCTTATTTGAATTTACAGTAGTTCATTATACAGTAGAGTAGTTCTGGTGATCATGGAAACTGGTTATGCTTATGACCTTTCTTATTTAAAAGTGAATCAGACTGTTCTCATTATGACTGAAGTATTTCCAAGTGATTCATAATCTTTGTAAGAAAGGTACAGTTTTACTAGATGAAATGGAATGAGTTACCTATAATACCTGTAAATAAAAAAACTTGTAGTAGTAAGAGCAAAACGGTATGATGGGTATGTAAGGCTTTACCTACCCTAGGCACAAGAATCATAAGCACCAACAGTGGTAATTCATAAGATTTTGAAAAGGTGTGACTTAGAATGTTACGATTCATAGTCTTGTGTATGGTAGGATGATATAGTATTAAGAATGAGGGAATGGCAAAGAGATGTACCATCCATGGCTGGAAACTATAAATGGAAATCTCAAAGAATGAGATGGTTTGCAATGTGAAGAGAAGGAAAAGGAACAGTTAGTCAGATATGTAGAGAGTATGAAAGTATTTAGATAAAGAAGGCTCATGAAATCATGAAAAAAGGGCACAGATGAGGACCTACAGCTTATGGGTTTTCAGTTTGAAAGCACCAAGAGAGAGAAAACTACGGAGAACTCATTGTATTTCTAAACCATGAAAGGAAAACATGGAGTAAAAGAATTTTATGACGGTGATGACACGACAGCGCTGCTGAAACGTAGAAATGTGGCCTCTAGGGTGGAAGTTTTCATGCACTAGATGATCGTGTGTAGAAGTGGTGTCTTAATTTTACGGTCTACCACACCAAGCATGGAAAAAATTTCCCCACTTTTTAGGGGTTTGTTGTGGTCAGATATATTATTTTCTAATATTACATGATTCATTTACCAGTATTTCCGGTCATTTGCATATTTAAATAAGTGTTTATATAATAATGATTGAATAAAGATCATAAAAGAACAATTATGTGCCAAATTGTAAAGCAGCATTAGTCCATCAAGCGATGTCTCAATTGACACACAGAATGCATAACGATAACAAAGTGACAGCTTTAGGTTTTTATCTATTCAAGGTATCTTAAATCTATTTACAATTGTTTTAATGAATGTATAAAAGTGAAATTGTTTTAATAAATGTAAAAAGCGATTGTGATTAACCTGATAATGGAAGTTCTTTGCAAAGATATTCTATGTAAATTAATTTTAGATCTATATGTCTCATTATCGTTTAATGATTTAACATGTCATGAGACCCCTGTAAAGACAAGCATTTAGGTTTTCCTTTTAACATATGTTTACAGTAAAGTAAAGCATATATTGTTTTATGTGTTAGATTTTACCAATAGGCAGATGAATTTAAAATTTAGGCGAGCGTGGAAGTCTGTGATGTGGAAATGTGGCAACACTGCACAACTACATTAGCATATTTACAGAAACATTCAGCGTTGCTGTCTTTGGTAAAGTGCAGGAAGTTAAGTCCACATCATGTTATGGGGGATAGGGTGCTGAAACCTACAATAACCACAAAAGCCAGGTTAGGACTCAGTGCTCTAGGTTAGGTAGGTAAAGGGTCCAAGAGGTGAAGGCTCCCAGTTTGCTGGGCCAGCGTTTATTCTCTGACCGGCCAATGAAGAATTAGAGAAATTTATTTCTGGTGATAGAAATTCATTTCTCGTTATAATGTGGTTCGGATTCCACAATAAACTGTAGGTCCCATTACTAGGTAACCAATTGGTTCTTAGCCACATAAAATAAATCCAATCCTTTAGGCCAGCCCTAGGAGAGCTGTTAATCAGCTCAGTGGTCTGGTTAAACTAAGGTATACTTTTCCCAGACAGGTATGGACCCAGCACCCTAATTTTAGTTAGGTTAGGATGCATTGGGAGTGTCACTATTCATCTCAGCGACCTTGAAAACCATGGCTTAGACACTATCTGTCGTTTTTGGTTATTTTTACTTGTCACCCCCTTTGGTGCAGTGATGTCTGACCCCCACAGTATTCTTTTCCAGACAGTAAGTCATACGTATACCAAAATGAGGTCTGATAAACCTGTAGAGTTTATTTAGTTACTAATTCTACAGGCAGAACCAGCCCCATTTCAAGGAAGCCCTTACCACCACCGTGCCCTTTGGTGCTAGTCAAGTCTTACCCTCATAGTATTCTTTTGTAGATAGTAAGTCATATGTATATCAAGTTTGGTTGAAATTGCTCAATGCATTTCAGAGTTATGCTGGAACACACACATCCATTTTTACATATGTATAGTAAATAGATTTATTTTTGTTGAGTTACACATTTCTTTTCTGACTAGTGCCCTGTATCTCAATTTCGGTTTTCCTCCCACCCAAAAAAACTGGTTTCCCATAGGAATCTCAAAAAACTGTTGGATATAAAGGGAGTATGTTATGCCTAGTTCCTTGTTGGGCGATTTTTTGAGGTTCCTTATTGGTACATTTTTACTTTAATAGGAAGCCCACTCACATGAGTATCATGTTTAGTTTTAGCACCACTGGTAAGAAAGTTGAAAAGGAGACAGTAAACACCTTGCTAATGGTAAATTTGCAGTATATATTAGTACGCTTCTTGTCTTAGCCTAGGCATATCTAAACAAGTCGCAAACAGCAAAAAAAAAAAAAAAATCTAATATTTAAGCTGGAATTTGCCTAAAGTAAAATAATAGCTCCCTATTTTATTATTCACAAGACAAAATGTTTATTCAATTATTTTTAAAACTTAAAAACATGGGTAATTCTAAGTATTAGCTCCGCGCCTGTTTTTACCTAGGAAATGTTTTTTTTTTTACACTTTTAGGGCTTCTGATACTGGTGGTGCATTTATTTGTTGTCGACCAAATGGAATGTCCCTTCACCGTGTTTAGTACTGGCCCGGCCGGGAGGGGAGCAGTACCCATACGTTAACAAGTTATTGCACTTGCCGGAAGGGATATGAGCCGTTCGAAACAGACGTACCCGTGCTCTGTCTCGTGAAGATCACATATGGAAACCCCTTGTTGGATGGACTTCAAGGGTTAATTACATTCATGAGACAAAAATTGAAGGTAAATCCATAATTAGCAAGCAAAAAACTGTAGAAAAAGTAAAGTTCGAAGGAAATCACTGCTGCGGCGCTACTACTTAGATCTGCAAAAGCGTGAACTTCATGCAGGCCTGTTCTGTAAAATTAAGGAACTATGGCCTAGCCTAATGTTCCATGATCAGGCTACAGACATGGATCACTTCTTAAAATGGTTTATGTACACTTTAAACTATTCTTGTTTGTGCAATTTACACACTGTTGTTTCTGCCACCTGCTCCCCCCTACCACTAAAACTGTGTGCCCCACTGGAGTCACCCAGTCATTGTTATTTATAAGGCGCTAGAGATTGGAAACAAAAACAACTGGTTTGCACCAACAATAAAGGCCTCAAATACTTATACGCATGATGCTTAGTCACAAAAATACAAGGTTCTAGTATCTGGCGTGAAATGAAACTATTACTGAATTTCTGCTGGAAATCTATCTTATTTTTTTACGATCTAGGGTAATCCCCCAAGTTGCATCAGACGAAAAACTAACGATCTGCTACAAAACTTGCAAAATAATCACACAATACCCATGAAAATACACCTGATTGCCATAAGTCACGGATTTCCGTCATTCTGGTGCCATACTAGCCTATTATAAATAGCCTAGGCTATTTCATATGTAGGGCAGATACTGGTCAAGGCATTTTATCATGGGATACGCCTGATCTTCCATGACCAGCAAGGAAATTAGGTGGTTTCTGGGCCAACAGTAAGAACCATAAGACCAATGGCAGTACTCCTGTAATTCCACGAAAAATAACCCCGCACAGATCCTGACCAATGAAATAGCAAGGGGTTAGGATGGGCAGCACAAAGTCTGGGCAAAGTGTGTTTACATGCCGCGACAGATGTCATTGAGCTACGTGGAAACAGCACCTTTCCTATCAAAATCAGGAGCATTAGAATTGAAAAAGACGCCAATTCTGAGAGTAATTACCTTTGAGAGTGTACAGGGCACTCTTCTTTTCCTCCACCTGGACATCCTCGGTTGGAACATCACTTTCTGTCATGTTTATGGAGGCGGCCATTGAAACACCGCCAGTGGTTCCATCTACCGAAAAACAGCGAACTACTGCCAAGTATCAAGTGACGTCACCTGTAAGCATGGTCATCTCAACAGAAAAGGTTTATTTTAGGGGTCAAAATTAGGTCAACTTTGAATGAAAAGGGGTAGGGCATTTTTAATTGTATATCACCAAATAAATGAATGCAAAATCGAGAAGCTGAAATACTGGAAACTACGAGTATTTGAACCCCAGTTGTCTAGAACAATCTGGAGTTTGATTTTACTTACAATTTTACATTTTCATTACTTTTAGCTTCCAGCTATGTTAGTTGGCGTATCCTGTGGTCCATATCAGGCTTATTAACTCCATACACACCTTCACGCACTTTGTCTTATGGCAAAGAGCCCGTGATACCACTGAACGTTCTACAATATCCCTCCTGAAAATCTGCGCATTTTCATCAAACCTGTTATTAAGTGGAATCTTATTAAAGGTCTTGCGGCTGCAAACTTGAAAGCTCTAAAACCAATACTTGATTTACATCTTGGTTCAGATCAACTTTTAACCATCCGTAACTGTTCGTGTAATAACCATCCGTTGTCATATTAGGTGCAGCAAGACTCATAAATTCTTTGGTCATTTAGTGGTCATACTTTAATAATTCAAAACACATATTAAAAGAAGTCTGTCTTTAAAAGTCAGCCAGTAAGTCCATTTTAAATGTTTGTCCTACAAATATAAATTCAGCCCTTTTCATTAAGTTTTAACTGTTTAAATGCTACCCATTCCTAAAGACTCACACGAACAGAGTCCAGTTACTTGTTTGTATCCTCGAATTCGGTATTATTCACAAATAGCCGTTGTCTCTGTTGAACTTCACAAATCAGCCGTATAAATACAGAATAGAACTGTACCTAACCTATTGAACACCCAGGTTATTATAACAGAAGTATTTGTAATGAAAGCCAAGACCTAAGTGTATCGGTTTGACGACCAGTGTCAAAACGTGGCACGGAAGATAAGCAGGTCAGTTTCGCAGTAGATGGGATTTTTCCTGGAAATAAAAAAGAAATTGGTAATCTCCGATCTTGATGGCCCTGGTCCAAAATGGTAACTAAGGTCTTTTAATGTATGCAATGAGTTTCTTCATAACAGAGTCACAGCCAGTACTCAAACACATGTACATGGAATTTCCAACCCCAAAAGATAACAATTGCATCTGATAAAATGGCACTAATCAGAAGTTGATTCTATTGGAGCTAATGACTCATGCTGTTTGGACTATGCAAATTAAAATGAGAAAATGGCCTTTGATTTGTTCATATATATGTGAACAAGAGTTAATTAAATCCACTTCTTTGAGCTAACAGGATGTGGGTGAAGTTAATTTTGATGTTTTATAATCATCCTACTGTAACTCTGTGAAGGTTAGTTATTAACTCAAATTAAAAGCTTTTTTAAACTGCTGTTCTAAACCACTGATCATGTTGTCTGATTAAGGCCTCACACGCATGTGACCAGAGAAGTTTAACATTACTAATAAGTGCCTAACAAAAATTAGAATCCTCTTCGCTCTACTGACTTGATACTTACAATTAATTTTTTGATGAGAGAACTTGCTTCTCTCCTTTTCATCCTCTGCATTCGGTATGGTCAGATTTGATCTTCATTTGAGGAGGATTGACGAAATTAACATCACTTATGAAACAGCTCAATTAATTACGACTGTCAAACATCGAACAGTACAGATCAACACCAATCAGAATTTTGGCTTCTTAATATTAGCATGAGACCTGATTTTAAGACTTGCACGTGACATCCCTTTGGGATCACAGACGTCGTCACTTGTCTTCTCGAAGATTGTCATGGCTCGGAGTTACCTGGAACATATTTTGCAAAATAATTCCCTCACTATTTTCTCTTTCCAATGTATGAATTTGAATATTCTTTTACTGGACACGACATATTTCCAATCATCACGTCCTTTTCTAGACACACGCCCGCAAGACCCTCTCCATTCTCATGCCCTTCAGGAACACCACACCTACTATAACATTTCTTCTAATAAAATCCACCTTTAGATTTAATCCAGTAGCCCGACCACCATTTCTCGTTTGTCAAACCCAGCCACACAAGCACACACACGCATACACATTCGTTCTCCCAAAAAACACTCGCCATATACAGTTATCATCACTGCATTTTCTTCTATTACATTCATTATTATAATACATCCTTTCCAAAAATGACTTTATAAAGCTGCATCTCAGTCTCCGGTCAGCCAGTGAAGAATTAGAAGAATTTATTTCTGGTGATAGAAATTCATTTCTCGGTATAATGTGGTTCGGATTCCACAATAAGCTGTGAGAAAATACTACATTTGCGATTGTTTTGTTGCTTTTCTGGCTTAGGCCACATTACACGAGCAATGGCATCTTGCTTAGAGGGGTGATTGTGTGTGTGTGTTCAAAGGTATGCATAGCCTAAACCATGAAAATGGCAATAACCATTGTAAATCTAAAAATACATACAAGTATATCCGTCAATGTACAGAACAGAATTAAATTGGCTTCATCAAATTACAGAGATGTTTTCCAATGTGAGAAGAGATGTTTTCCAGTATGATGACCTTTCCCTTGTATGAAACATAAGAGGATACTTGCAAGATAGATTTCTATTCATGAAGAAGCAAACCACCCCATCTTTAATGAAAGGCTACAAATGGAAGATTTTGTGATGCTATCCTTCCCCTGATGTACCCTTGACGCTTTAGCCTACGTATTACTGCTCTGAGGAAGCAGGAACAGTGTTCACAGGCAACTCGACTGCCATCTGAGGGAAACCTCCGAGAGCTGAGATCGAAGCAAAATCTGTTATTGTCAGTTATAATAGTGGATGTCGATGGGCCTCCTCTCCAACTAAGTACGGAGTCCCACAGCTTCAAGTCAAATGAGGGTTTTCCAGCATTAAGTTTGATCTTACAGGCATGACCCAAGAATTAACCACGTTTGAGAAGTACAAGTACGACTATATATATAATAACTGGAGCAGAAATGTACAGCTTGTCTACAGTATCTACATGGAGTCAGTTAAGTAACTTGACCAATCAAATGATGCTACCGACGTACAGATAGTACAGTACTCAAAAGAGGCATCCCTAAGTCAGGGTTCCTACAGTTCCAGAAAGTGTTGGGGGAATTATGATTATAAAGGCAAAAAAAAAAAAAAAAAAAAAAAAATTAATGTGCATGATAACCTAAATGGCTATTTCTGTAGATACAGTAGCAGCGTCAGCATTTACAAAATATACCTTGAATGTTCCAATAAACAAATTACAAAAGCTCTGGAGATGAAAAATGGGGGTCATAAACAGTGACAGTGCCAAAGCTGCATGTATCCATCTGAACCACTCTAGACACTCATTTTCACTGATGTTTGTCCTTGTAGAAAGTTGAGACTGTTAAACCATTAACTTCATCGGGAAATTGCACTCTACTTGTTGCTAGGCAGATGTGTTGTTCCTCGGTGTACGGAACGGAATAATTGGCATCTGTAGTTATATTGTCCATGCCTTGGGTATTTCAGGACTTAAACACCAGGGACGAATGACTGATTTTCGATTTAGAAGGTTCTGCAAACAATATACTAATTTGTGGAGATGGTTTTGGATAATTAACGAGTACTACAAGATGGAGCTTGATGTGGCACAACAATGAGAAAAAGTTCCCAGCAGTGTACTGTATATCGATAAGGGATGCAGTTTAATTCTACACAGTGTCGTTATAATAGGCTTTACCTCCTTAACATAATAGCGTGTGGCCCTTTCCCTTACTCAGTTTACATTCCATATTGCGACAGGCTCTGATTGCGATCTCTGAACGGTGTTGTCTACCACGTAGTGGAATGCATAAAAAACGCTACAAGTTGTTATAGAAAACGTACCGATATTTATATTTATCACTAACTTTAACAAAAATATTATCTCATCAATGTCCTCGCAGTACATTCATAATAGTTGTGTTATGATAGAGTAGTTCAGAACGCAGACTTGTTAGAGGAAAATGATTCCAAAAATGTCTAATATTCATTGGCAGCAGATGGTAGAGGTATCCTTATAGACTGTAATCTTGCCTTCCACATATGGCGAGTAGCCTACCTCTGCTTAGGCAACCACGATTTAGGCCAGTATGTGCCAGAATATTATTACAAAGGCTCACATAAATGTCATATTGTACGAAAGTTATAAAATGTTTTGGGAGTTCCTTAAATATAGAAGTGTAGATGAGCGGGCTGTTCGTTGATGACTACACACTTTACATCTTCAAAGCCATGCTGCATAAGAGAGATCTATCAAGCTGAACCACTGTAAAGCACAAAAGCTTAACTTAGAAGACGAATAATCCTCGATTGGGGATATATAGAAATATGCTGAACCTTGCCATAAAGAAAAGTCATCTACGACTGCCCCATGGTTACACCTCCTTTGTACATCTTGGTTGGGGATGGTAGGTAAACTTAACAGCGTAAACCTATGCAAAATCGGCTTGATGGATTGCTGAAACATTCGAACTGAAAAATAAATACTAGAAACAGAATATCATTCAAGGTCATCTGAATAGTGAATGCTTAATATCGTCAATCTGAAAGTCAAATGGCTACTGCAATTCACCGCAACTGATCTGGTTTCCCCTGGGCAGACTAAAGAATCCAATTTGGATAAGCCAGAAAAATACTCAGTGATAATTCCCAGCTGAAAACCACCGTTGGGCACAGCGTGTCCAAGGTCTTCGGCAGATCTCATGATCTCTGATCTCAAAGGTTATTTGGGGTATTTACGTGGAATTCTTGGAGTATGTAAGCGCTCAAAGGGATGCCAAAGGTTACCCGATAGTATGTAAAGGTCCACAAAGTGAACCTACAACTTTATGACCTCCTGATTAAAGAATAATGCGAAATGCTAACGTAGTCACAATGGATTTTGACCAAATTGCAAAATAAAATGAAAAGAAAGTCTAAATGCAATGTCTATGGTGTCTTTACCTTAGGCTGGGAGTATCGATGTATAACACAGGTTGTTCCCAGACTAAACTTTTAGTTTATTAGTCTCAAATTCAGTATAAACAAAATCTCAAAGAAAGATACAATGTGGTGACCTGCCTCCAATCGGAAAACCAGATGCCCATGAAAATTTCTCTCCCACGTATAGTTTTCTTCCTCTTTCCGTCATCAGGGTTTAGTTTTCCTTCGGTTTGTTTATTTCTTAAGGAACGTCAATCAGACTTTGCAGGGTAATTTGTACTTCAAGTACACTTCATGTAAATGAAAAACGGGCAACAATGACTAAATAGCTGTATATAAATTATTATCCATTATGTGAAAGAAAATATGAACAAAGATGGAAATAACCACAACGTGCAAAATATAGAAATCAAGTTCTACCTCACATCGGGATCGAATACAGGACTTCTCAGGTTCGACCCTGATAAGTATTTTATTCTCTCGACGTCTACTATCTACAATTAGAATTATTTGTTGACTTACAGAAGTTTATTGACACATTACTACCATTTCAATATATAACTACCTTCTATTTTTCACAAATAGCAATAACTATTGCTAATGTAACGCCTGTCTAGCAGACCAACCAATCTTTCATCAATGATTGAACTACTCCGGAATAATGGCTGCACGCAATGAATGACTAAAACAGTAAGGAAGAGAAACACTTGTTTATTCGCCAAGTAAGGATATTTGGCGCTTTAGCTAAAGACAAGAACAAAGTGAAAAATTCCTCTATTCCCTCTTACACACAAGGCCAGTTTATTTCTGACCTGCTGATTTCCAGTCTTACAACGTCTCGTAGTTCAAAAAAGGATTATCATTTTATATTATTACTACCTTACGGTGTTTTGTTTTTATCATTTTGTCGTAATATATTTTCCTGATTTTTTAGGCTACTTCCTATCAGATTCACACTTACAAAAAATTGTCACTAGGGAATGAATGATGACAAGTTTTAACAACAATGATTTTATCTGATCATAAAGACTGTTGCTGCCTTTATATATAAACGTGCACTCACCTGTTCTTGGCAAACTGCACACTGACACTTCAAAACCTTTGAAAGACAGAAGTAATGTCTTGCCCTGAGGTGAAAAAAAACTAGAATGTTTTCTTCATATTCTTGTAGAGCCTAGACCTACGAGACTTTCTAAAAACAAAGAC
This sequence comes from Macrobrachium rosenbergii, assembly GCF_040412425.1. Taxonomy (NCBI): domain Eukaryota; kingdom Metazoa; phylum Arthropoda; class Malacostraca; order Decapoda; family Palaemonidae; genus Macrobrachium; species Macrobrachium rosenbergii. Next base: position 24,425,246 of record NC_089754.1, on the reverse strand, counting down.
CTATATTTAAACGAATCCTAATTTCTTGCGACTGATGACGCCATCTTTCTTCTGCTGTGTGGGCGTTCTTGAGATTTCTCTGAAGCATACCTGGCATTGCGATTACATGACGGTGAAATCCGCAGCAGCATCATTGACCTTAGAGCAACGACAAAGTTATAAATACCCTTGCTTTCGATCGCTGTTGACTGAATCCTATTTTTGAATGCAATACCGCCTACTGTTTGATGTTTCGAAGTCTTCATATCAAAACAAAAGCTTTATTCAAATTGTTAGAAAGAAGGCATTTATGCATAGTTGGAGAGGTAAAATTCTTCTAGATATCTAGAAGCATTCTAAAAGACAGCCAAGTCTTCGGGGTTTGACAGAACGAGCTAGAAATTTCAAGAAGACCAGGTCTTTGCCAAGGTAAATACCAGTTGGGGTCTTGAACGTTTCAGGAGAAAGAGGAGAGAGAAACAGTAATGTTTCTCTAACATTCGATGGTTTTTTGTTAATGAAATGATTCACTCGAATAGATCCGACATACAGAATTGTGTTCAGCTCTTCCGACAGTTGGCAGAAAATGAATCAAGGGAATAAAATCTTGAGTATTTTATTTTTAACTGACTTTTATTGTAAGTAATAGCCTGTTTAGAGGTAGCGACCTACAGGGCCAAACCATCCCAAATCTATTTCAGCTTCGGGAAGAGTCACCGATAGACAAATAACCATTATTTCTGTTTCCCCACTATGTTTTCTAAGTGTGCATTCTGCATGAGACCCACGATGTCAGCCATCACGTATAGTTTCTTTCTGACTTTGTCCCTGCCATGGCAGAAAGAAGCGACAACCAGTGGACGGGACCTTGGTCTAGGCCTCATCAGATGCGACGAGCAGAGGTTCAGTTGCTTTCGGGTTTCAACCTATGAATAGCATTTCTTTGTCTTGTGTTCTTAAAATCTGAAGATTTTACATTATTAAGAGGCAAGTTTGCTGCTAGCATTGGGGAGAGACTTATTTATGTCGCTGCTTTTCTGTCCTGATCTGAGGTTGAGATTTTGTCCATTTTTTAGTTTGCATAAAAAAAGGAAAAGTAATATACCTTAAACCTTTATCATATATGTTCATTTCCTCAAAACTTTCAATACCTTGGAACAAAACGTTTCGTATGGATGAAAATACAAAATCTAGACCACAAAACTGACTGAGCCTCGCTTCCACGAAAATCATACCTCAACCCGGAGGCAACCAACCGCACCCCCACCCCTCACCTTCAGACTCCCAACACCCCCCATAAAGAAGCTTTATTTACATTCAGGTCTGGATTCATTCCAGATTCTAGTTCGCTCTCCCTGAGGCCATGCCTGTCTACTTTTTATTTTTTTTATTTGATGAGTAAATTTTGAGAAATCATGTCTATGGCACATATCCAGAATGAAACTTATCTCAGTAATCAAACATTTCTCACTCCAAAAACACAGACGAGATTGTGAGATACTTTGTGCCGACACCAAAACAGAAAAGAAATAGTCCTAGATCTAGATCTAAATTTACCTTACAATTTAACACTTAATTGCTCATGTCCCATATCTGCACAGAATTTCATTGAAATCCTTCAGTAACACTGTAAAATATATATAGAATTGACAAGTCACATTCTCCAAAGACGGTGTTCTTAATAGCTTGATGACACACAGCACGACAGACACACAGGCAGACATGGATGACTACATGATCTTCTTTCAAATTCGTCCGAGTTAATTACAGTGCGTAAGGATAAGTGAAACTTAGAACTATTCTTTTAGACTTATTGGACGAAGGGAACAAAATATAATCAGATATCATATGTATACACACACACACACACACACACACACACACACACACACACACTGTACGGATACTTGACAATGTGGACTGTTTGTCCAAGAAAGCTTGTAACTTTTTCTGAATAAATACTCCATTAGATACCATCCAGTTTGAATGAAGTCCTTTTAGTAATTACACACACATATATACACACATACACATCACACACACACATATATATATATATATATATATATATATATATATATATATATATATATATATATATATATATATATATATATATATATATACATGTATACATATACATATATATATATATATATATATATATATATATATATATATATATATATATATATATATATATATATTTATATATGTACAGTATATATATGTATGTAAATACGAATGTATACATAAATGTATGCACACACACACACACCCCCCAAACAAACATACATTGTCAAATGAAATATATATCACAATATAAATCAGAATAGCGCAGTACTTGATTCTTTAACAATGCATAAAGACTTGTCTGAGGACAAGGGGCTGCATTTGGGTATCTGGTTACCCCAAGATATGTTGAGAGAAGCGTAAATTTACATATGTCTGTTATATGCTTAAGAACACACGACCATGAGGGAGCGCTGACACAAGACAGATTGTTCAAAAAGCAACAGAGATAAGGACACGTCTAGAGATGCTATGACATTCGTACTGTTGATGTACTGGGATACGTATAGCAGTGTTAGAGAGAGAGAGAGAGAGAGAGAGAGAGAGAGAGAGAGAGAGAGAGAGAGAGAGAGAGAGAGAGAGAGAGAATAATAGCATAGAGGAATTATAAATGGTATAGATTTACTGCAGATAAAAAAAGATGTGGCACGAGGGTAGTGCCCACACAATTAGAAGAAAGTAACGAGAAATGATCTGGAGCGGATGATAGCTTCCAAAGCAGTCTTACAGGGTAATAAGGAAAAGGAAAAGTTCTTTTTTCAACTTACCTCTGAATATCAGAAGTCAAAGGCTATCGTATCAAGAAATAAACGATATTCAAACGTGGAAAAACCTAATGTGACACTCATTACACTTCACGCTGCGAAAGCCTGTAGTTGGTTAGAGTTTGGTTAGACAGATTACTATTAATACGGAGCCAAATCACTTAATCACGAATTTACACCTCTATCTCCTTATAAAGGTCTTCATAACAGCACGTGCTGGTGAACAGATGGGCTTCAGGCAGAATTGCTAACGTGTTTAATGAACCGAGGAATGCAAAAGCTTAATGTTCCAATGCATAAAAGAAAGCACAACGCAAAATGTTATTGGATAACCTGAAGGAAAATAAAGACTTAGTGATCACAAAATGAAGCTTCAGCCATGATTCTGGCTATTAATTTATGTATATGAATACTTGTGCTGGTTAAGGTTGTTCATTTCGACTTCACACACCATAAGACTTTGGGTTATGTTTTAAGAAGTGGCTTCAATTACACAATTTGCATAGAAGTATACGCTCCTCTCATGAAGCATTCATATTACACGCGTAACTTGAGATTGCCCACTTAATCTTTACAGTTGGAATCAGTCCCAATGTACCACGCCAAAACTGATGAAATAAAACCAAAATAAATGGATTTAAGGGAAGGAAAACCCAGAAACAAAAAACGTAAGAGCGGAAATGGGAACATCCGTAACTAACTCGTAGATCGTGAGGTGTAAATAAAACCCAGATAAACAGAGCAGTCACCGTACTAAAACTGTTCAGGTGACCACATAATCTGCTATTGTTACCTCCACGATCCGCTGTGTGAGTTCTGGTTACCACTCCGGTGAGGGAATTTCAATTCATTAATAAAGTAGGTTTAAGAAACCAGCTATCGGCAAGGTCTATAGACCTTGGCTATTTGGAGATGAACAAACCTTTTCCAGTTGACAGAAATCTCTTCGCAATATTTTGATGTTAAACTAAACTTTGTTAGAAATTTCCTTGTGGATTTCGCGCGTTTTATTCTTCTCATAGATTATAAAACTAAAATTCCATGAATCATTTCACAGGAAAATAAGAAAGCTATTAAATTCACATACAAATACAACAATCGAGACAGTCTCGGTTACTCAAACAAACTATAGTTACCCCTTCTACTACAGATCTCGGAAAAAACAACAGAAATTCCGACCTGGCACCAACAGCTTCCCAGTTTCCGATCAGTGATTTTATTTTGCGATATTCTAAAATCATCATTATCAAAACGTGACGGAAAATGACCATAATGGATTACAAATAATTCCGTTAACCTAATAAAAATAGATTAAAGGGGAATTAGAAAACGAGAGAAACTTGTCATACAAAAAAAATATCAGGTTTAGGATCGCGAGCGTCGACGGTTCGAGCCAATGTTTCTGGCAAGTTCGGGCCAATTCGAGGGAGGTGTAGTATGTTCTAGTGCGTGGGACGGTGTGGAACCCGACAGTATAATAGGTACGGCCCGGGCGCCTAACGTCAGTATGTCATTCTACAACGGTTCACGGGCAGATACGAAACCCAGTCGGACTACTACAGATTTTGGTGAAGGCCCACCGAGCTTCAGTGACTCTAGAGCCAAAGTATTGTACGATAGACCTATTTTCAGTGAAAGGTTTAGAAATTTTTCCCCGAGTGCGAGAAAGTCGGGAGAAGAAATACTTAAGGATCTCAAGGAACAATTAAGAAGAGAAGGGGATATGTTTTTCAATCATTCGCCGCCTGATTGGAGTTTTAGCCCAAAATCTACACTGTTTTCCAAGGTAAGTTGAGAAGGGCAGACCTCCCGATTGATTTTTTTTATCGGTGGTCATTGAACGACGAATTATTTTATGGTAGAACGTTATTGCTGTTATTAGCTTTGCTAGTTATACCTGACTTTGAATAGTAGTTAGTGCATGTAACAGTGGAGTTTGCACACATGCTGTGAACTTTCTCAAATTTTTTCAGATGCAAACACAAGCGCTTTTATATATGTTCAAGACTAGATAAGACTTTTCTAACTTTCATCTCTCCTCTCAGCGACATTCTTTTGTTAGATAATCCAAGAGAAAGTTTTTTTGAGCGTGTCTTATCTTTGGCACTGACACTACCGTCGAATCCGTAAGAGCCATGCGACACAGATAAGATTAGTCATTCAGATGCAAATTACTGTGAACTGTTACGTCACTTACAGAGACTCGGCACTGTGATGAAAATGAATTGTTCTTGAGGACGAAGTCAAATGATACTTGAGGTGACTATCTGACTGAATCAGACTGATACACAGTATTGCTTCTCCAGGCGCATCGAGAGTCAGTCAGTTCTTTGTTTCGTCCATTTTAACCTTTGTATAACAAAATACTTTATATCATTTTGCTGCAAAAGTTGTCCCCTTAATGCCATGAGGTGTAGGTTCCCTCCAGAACAACTAAAATGTAAACAACGATAGTAATAACATACATAAGTTACTGAATAAAATTCTTTTGATGCAAAAAATGGTTGTAAAATGACGACATCCCGAACCTGTTTAAGGGACAATAGATGCAAAACCTGGTGATCGGAGAGAGAGAGAGAGAGAGAGAGAGAGAGAGAGAGAGAGAGAGAGAGAGAGAGAGAGAGAGAGAGAGAGAAACATTTTTCAGAAGGTAAACATGTGAAGGTGGGATTCCAGATCATGTTGGAATGTTGGTCAAATTAATTGCCGGCACACCTGCCGTATTTTTCTAACGGTCGTGAACGTTGCGTTTACATTCATACGGTCAAATCGTTCGCTTTCCCGGAGAATATTTTTAAATGAAGTTGACTTTATTGTTATTATTATTGACGTTCATCATGTTTGGAAAAATACCATTTTAACCAGGAAAGAAATTACCCAATACAGACATTACAGCCAAAATCGATTGCAGTTATGAGACTGGAATAGCATAATGTAATGGTATAAGATAAAAGATTTATAACTGTTGATTCTATTTGCTCAAAAAACAAATAATAATTACAATAACAAGTCCCGCTTCAAGTAATCGAGCTCCAGAACGAAGGCGGGAAGATGGTCTTATTTTTCGTCTTTGTTGTAATGGTGAGTTTAAAGTGCTATTTTAATTTTACGTTTCACTCGAATGTGTAAAGAGTATTGAGTTATTACTCTTAAAACTTTTTCAACTGAGGCTGCCTGAAAGAAAATCATAGATTTAATACTGACTCTCTGTTATTTTTTACGATTGAAGATTATCACCAGCTTCTAAAAATGACGCAATACTTTCCTGCCGAAGTGAAGAAAATTTCTTTACGCTGAGAAATGCCTTCATAACTTTGAATTATTTTCTAACGTTTACATACCTATAAAAAATGTTATTTTTATAAAATGAGAAAGCCAGTTTAAATTCACGGCAAAAGGAAACTGACCGATTTAATTTGTTCATCAAATTGTAAGGAGCAACACCCGAATTTTTAGAATTTTTATCTTCTGTGTAAGGAAACGATATCCATATTTATACATGAGAGACCATTTCCTCAAAGGATGATAGGGAGACGGCCAGGGATTCATATCTTGTATAAATATGGTCTCATTAATGAACATGTCCGAAGCAGATGTTTTCATTCACTTCTATGGGTTAAGCTGGCAAATAGAATTCCACGCAAGTAAAACCGTAATAAGCTTCAGAAAGTTCTTTATATCGTGAACTAAGGCAACGGTGCTGTGTCAAGAGGTGATTGAGTATCAACAGACAACGTGACTCGGTACACTTTTGACCTCTATCGAAGTTGGTTGTATGTTGTGTGAAATGAAGACTTAAACAAATACAGGAAAGACCGACTCTCTCTCTCTCTCTCTCTCTCTCTCTCTCTCTCTCTCTCTCTCTCTCTCTCTCTCTTATTCATACTCCGCTGCTCCGCCAGTTTACATAAAACAGTCAGTCATTGTCTCTCGACGAATGTCTTGTTAATGAACACGATATTACACGAAAAGCTTAGAGAAGAACTGATAATGTGCAGGCCAATCAGACATTTGCTAATGTATGTATTTTTCATGCATTACATTCCATGTACTTGTACAAATTTTAACACGTGAGCACGAGTAAAACACTGTCATGCAAAGACTCGACCACATTGCTAATAATAATATCGTAACAAGCCTGATCCAATGACGAATCAGCAATAGAATCCAGGATGAAAGTAATTGGACACCTTCCGTATGTCGTCACCGGATGCCCCAAGTCCGCAGTTATGATCTACATCGTCGAGATAAGT
>NC_089754.1:24388177-24413177 GCF_040412425.1 Macrobrachium rosenbergii | reverse complement strand
ATTTTTTTTTCGCAGTAACTGATGTTTTTTAGACAACGAATGCGAGAAGTATAACAACAAGACAATGCTAATAACAGGAAATTCCTAAGTGTCATCATTCCCTACAAAAACAAACAAGTTTTTATTCATTTTATTTATCTTTCTGACCGAAAATATGGAAGTGCCTGGCATAACTAATTTCGAAAAAATTACTCGTTTATCTTACCGGGTTGTGAAGCTGTCTTCTATTTATCTTCAACTGGCAAACACAGATAAATAGATTAATAGAGTATGAAAAAGACATCGGTATGAACAGTATCTTTATCAGAAGGGACCTGGGAAAGCTAACGCAGTGAAGTGTCTTAACCATCTCGCTAACTAATGACCACTGGTCAAGGCCACAAATTCTCAGGAGAAACTAAGGAAGAAGTCCAGTGGTGCTCCCGGGGCCAAACGGTATTGATCATCTTCTGAATGAAGGAAAATAAGAGGAAGAAGAAAGCAAAAGAAGGGAGAGGGGAGGAGAGGAAAAGAGAGAGAGCAGACCTTGAGGATCTTGGCACGAGATTCCATTTCGAAGAAGCCTCTTTAGCCAAGATTCGTCAAAAAACATTATTATTAATATAGGAAAATCACTGAGGATGATTGACATGAGGTTGAAATTATTTTTCACTCTTACCTTGTAACTTTGACAAAAAATAGTTTGTCATTTTCCTAAGGAAGTTCTCTCTCTCTCTCTCTCTCTCTCAAAACAGACAAATTTACTCGTAAAATTCCTTACTGCCTAATCCTCAGTTTCGAAGGAGACCATTAAAACATCAGCATCTGTGATCATCACATCTCGTCTACCGTCAGTGATAAATCATCTTGTGCTTTCAGCTTTACCTAAATCTGCAGAGATGCCAACAGCGTCTCGCTGAAGAAAGGCTTACACGTCCTCAGACTTCTACTCGATTAAATTGAAGGCGTCGAGAAAATATTTTACAGCAGTGTTATTGCTCTAGTTTTTCTAGGCATTTACTCCTGTTTAGAAGCAGTTTTGTATATATAACTAAATTTTTTTTTCAAAATCAACTCCGTGTTTACAAAAGGTAAACATCATACGGTACTCAGTCGACTATGATTTGGCGACTTTCCAACTGTCCGCAGCCTTCTCCACCCCGCAACCCCACCCCAACCTCCACTAATCAACCCCCCTCCTTTTCAATATTTATACACTTATTTACCAAAATTCTCCACGAAAAAGATACTTTCAAGAGTTACAAGGAGGGATTATAATGGTCTGGTAGACCAATCTGAAGTATTTTACTTCTGGACCATTACTTCGATAATGTCTCCCAATTTAGCTAAAGTTGGGAAACTGTTACCCGCTCTTGTCGAGGTTAGGAGACTGAAGCCCAATGCGACTTTGAAGTGTTTTGCCTCATTGCTTCTTCATTTTGTCTGATTATCCTTTTTTTAAAGCAGGTTTTGGTTATTGTCTTTTATAGCCTCTTGTTTTTTCCCTGTTTTTCCATTTATGCTCTGTTTTCATTAAAAACTCGCTTTGCAAGTGTTGACCTTTCTGGCTACTCCTGTGTGTCTGTATGTGTGTGTGAGTGCACTTAGGTTAATATTTATTTTGTTATTTTTTCTTGTTGCTTTGCTTGCTTAATCGGTGATATATTTGTAATGAAAAAACAAGGTTTTTTCCTGATTGAATTGCAAGAACAACTGGCGCCGAAAAGCAAGTCAAGTCTCTATGTGTTAAAACTGCCTTATATGGTTTATTAGTTCTTGGAAGCTGTTGAGATCTCTCCAAGTTTTTACCTGATCTAGGGTAGCTCGCAAAGAGAGAGAGAGAGAGAGAGAGAGAGAGAATCTATGTCAAAGCTCTCGTCACAGGACTTCCTGAGACAAACTAGGTGCTGTGTTTTTAATTTTTTAAAAATCATCATCGTGTAACGTCATTATAGCATTATCAACAATAAGTCGCGTCTTAGACGAGTTTTCACGGTTACGAAACCTTCCGAAAAAGTCTAAGTAGTTTAATGACTTCCATGCGACACCAACGTTAAAGCAATTACGTTTTATGGTGGACGGGCTTGACATTACAACACTATAAAAGCTTCATGTAATTTAGCGAAGTTGTCTGCAAGAGAGAGAGAGAGAGAGAGAGAGAGAGAGAGAGAGAGAGAGAGAGAGAGAGAGAGAGAGGAGGGCTTTATCTCCTTTGAATCCAGCGTCGTTCTCTAATAAGTCTTGCGGAAAACAGAAGTTGCACAACAGGTTATGAGTCATCAGGTTTTCGAGTGAAAGTTTAGACAAATATTTATTAATATTTAACCACGAAAATGCCCAGACAGCTCTGTCTCCTCCCACGAGGACTACTGCACGTAACCATTTTTGTGTGAGTTTTTGTTCTTTTTGTTTCGTGTTTATTTCGCCAACACTTACTACAATCTCTCTCTCTCTCTCTCTCTCTCTCTCTCTCTCTCTCTATATATATATATATATATATATATATATATAAATATATAATATTATATAAATATATATATATATATATATATATATATATATATATATATATATATATATATATATATAAATATTTGTACATTTTTATTCATTTTGTTTCGTGTTTATTTTGCTACCACTTAACTCTCTCTCTCTATATATATATATATATATATATATATATATATATATATATATATATATATATATATATATATATATATATATATATATAAATATATATAGTATATATATGCATTCAAGCATATACAGCAGACATAATCCACATATATATATATATATATATATATATATATATATATATATATATATATATATATATATATATATGCATACAAACATACAGTATATGCATTCAAGCATATACAGCAGACATAATCCACACTTGTATAAAGAGGATACAATGTGGATCAAACCAGTCGAGTTAACAGCTGAGAAAAATTACCACAGATGATTCCCCTCCATTAATACTTATTCTCATATGTTATTAACTCTCTCCCTGACAACTCTGGTTTGACTTTCATCGACCCTTTCTTCATTCCGCTGTCGAGGAAAGAGAGACGGTCACTCGATATCTCGTAAACCAGTTTATTTTGGGTTTCATGACGTCTGTCAGGCTTTCACTCAGGGAATTCGTTTTAAGGTAACCCTCCGGGTCTGATGAAGAGGCAGGCAATAAGCTCCAGACGAAACACACTCTCACACACACACATACAGACACGCACACACACACACACACTCACCGTCATCGATTAATATCTTGCAGATACATAGCAGCTAAACCAGGCAATGTTAGACCCGCCGTGTTTCTAGAAAATCGTAACGTCTCGTCACGAAAACCGGTAAGGAGCGACACATGGCCTGCGTACTCCAGTTACCTTATGAGCACGTTTTATGAATGGCAAAACATTCTCCAGTCTGGCTGTTATTATTCGTAGCAGCTACGATTATAACTTATCCATTTTCAGGGGAAATTGTGTTCTTAGATACGTTGATTTTAGGATATTGGATTCAGAGATTGGTAGGCTTCTTTACAAAGCGAAACCTTGTTTATCAAAAGTGTCAAAATGATACGGTGGAACTTCGTATTACTATTCTTTCTTGAATTCATAAATTCAGACATATATTCTTTCCGTGTGTGAGTGCGTGTGTATGAGAGAGAGAGAGAGAGAGAGAGAGATGAACTATATTTTGGGTAATTCCTCACATTCCTTCGTATATGTTTGTTCAGCAGATTATGCGTTATGAAACGATCCCTGCTTCACAATCTGTCATGTCCAGTACAAATTCAAGACATTTACTTTCATCTCCGTCTTCGAAGTCGTGAACCGCAATGCTTACATTCGTGTGTGCATTTGTCTGTTTGTGTGTGTTAATTGAATATCTCGAGAGCGTATGAGCGGAATCTGATGGGGTGTTTTAATTTTGTTTAATTTCTGACTTCGAAAACTCCTGTTACAAAATATTTATGTGAAACTTCCGATTTTTCCTAATGCAGGAAAAAATTTCCCGTCGCAACTTAGAACGACTGCAATGGTAATTTATTGCCATTATACCAACCCAGAATGTGATGTGGCGATAGGGAAGCCCTTCCCTCACATCACAAGGCAGCTTGCAACGCCGCCTGCCAGACGAGGCAGGAGGCAGGCTGTGAGTAGGCAGGAATAGTGTGGCAGGTGGGCAGGATGCACTGCTGCCTCTCCTCTCCAACACACCTTCGTTTAATCGTCACTCTTACTTTTGTCCGTCTTGTTTAATCCTTCATTTGTTACTGTTTCCATGATCTATAGGATTTTAATGTGTTCATTTCCTTCACTTCCTTATTCTCCACTATCATTTCTTATCAATCCATTCTCATTTTCACCTTATCATCTCCCACCCCCTTCCCTTCTCGCTGCGGCCACCACCACCTTACCACCCACAACTTTAGCCTCAGCATTCCGATATGCCCAACCTCTTGCCCCCACCTCTTGCTGTCTTTCTCCACCCCACAGGTACGTAGAGCTCCCTGAACCTCCCGGAACATACCTAAAGGGTTGGCTGTGATGGGAGGGGTGGCGCGTGGGGTGGGGAGCCTTTGGTGGTGGAGGGGTTGGGGTAAGGGTTGGGCTGTTGCAAAAGAACTAAGCCGGAGTAGAGGGAAGAGGTTAGGTGGCAGAGAGAAATGGGAGGTGGAAGGAAAAACAAATCGAATGAAATGTTGAATGGATTACTATCATTCAGGCTGGTTTTGAACATATATACATTAGCGTTATATATGAATCTAATTATCAGTATATTGCCTGAAGATATTCTTCCTATATGTATGGTTGAACATTTAACTTTGTTAAGCTTATGTGTTGATGCGAGAACCTGCCACCTCAAGTCAAACGCCGGTAACCACGACCTCCTCCCTAGACGTATTTGAACCCCTTAATGACACAGCAATTTGTTCTCCCATTCCCAGTTTTGGACGTCTTCTTACGCAAGCGTATGTATCCTGACCATCTCTCCTGTAGTTCTAAATAAGGCTCCTGTATTTACTAACGGTGATGGGAAGAGAGGCAGCTTTTGGCACATTTTTTCTGCTCACCTTCGAACTGTACTTCTACAAGAGTTTTAAGTGTTTTCAAATCTTATTTAGATGAAAACAGAATCATCTTCCTCCTGGCCATACGTCGCATGCCCTGTCTGTGACTTTAGATCCTTAATAGTATCTGATCATACTGGATATTCAGAAGTTTATCTGATTCTCCGAAGTTACGAGTGACTGCGATGTGTATATGGACAACGCGCTCATTGTGGGAAATGTCATAAGTTAATTTTAGTTTTCGTCGAAACCGGATTTACTTCCTGACTGAAATGCTCATCTCTTGACACTTTCACTGCTCTCTCTCTCTCTCTCTCTCTCTCTCTCTCTCTCTCTCTCTCTCTCTCTCTCTCAGATATAAATAAATAAATCAAATATGAAAGATAATTCCCTAGATTTTTGATTGAAAATTAGTACACATTCCCACACACACACACACACACACACACACACACACACACACACCCATATATAAATACACAAGTGCAAATGCACACGATATACTTAAGTTATGCGCTTATAAATAATGTTAAACAGGAAAGCGAGGAACCGATATAATTTGTCTGTGTGGTTCTGGAAGTGGATTGTGCGTGTGTCTGTGCGTGTGTTCGTGGCACAGTCGGGCTGGGGAAGGAGTGCAGGTGTGTCTAAGTTTAATTCATGATGTAGCGGGAAATAAGGTCAACCAATCCGGGCGCATTCTGGCAAGAGAGGGTAGCTCAAATGTTCTCTCAGAAACCGAAGGAGAGTCTATTTTTAAAACAAGAGGATTTCGGATTCGGAGGAGGCTTCTCGTGTCTGCTGGTCGAACGTTAGTTAGAAGCACGTTAAGAAACAGTGCTGGCGAAGGGAATACGTCTGGGTCCTTACGAGAGAAGGATAATTATCGCTTTGGCGTTTGTGGTAAATGGTGGGTTCGAAAGGCATTCTTAAGGGAAGCGAGGTTTGGAGGGAGGGAGGGAGGAGGGCGGTGTCTGACTTACGTAGTTCGTCGTCGGGTGGTGTGGAGGTGCTAGTGGTGGCGGTGGTGGTGGGAGGAGCCCGCGAAGGAGGGCCTTTCAAGTTTATACCTTCAGTCGTGAACTGTGGTTCGTGTGTGTGTGTTCCGAAGCAAAGCTCTTGATTCTCTAACTCTCCCCTTTCTCCGATTAAGCCGAGGGGATAGCTGACGAATAACGCGTGAAATTCCCCTCTAGCTCACACCTTGCGAAGTTGCGACAGACACCAGGTTCGCTCCCGTGACGCTCATTTGTTATTGTTGGGACATTTCAACCTTTTTTTTTTTTCCTTTTTACTCTGGTCTCTTTCAGGTCTCATTATTTGGCCGTTGTTATTTTCTCTGACGATGCAGTGGATGCTGAACAAAGGGAATTGTTAAATGGTGATGAAATAAGCTTAAGCTCATCGTTTGGTGGTGAAACGATGTGGATAATGATATTTCTCAAACGCTTCCAATAAAACAAATAGTGTGGTGTGAAATGAGAGTAGGGTAAAAGTTTGTACAACTATAATTATGTAACAATGAAAAGTACCGAGAAACTACATACAGCTGAAAACACACATTAAGCTTGAGTTGGGTCTTTAATGATAGACAGTTATAATGTAGTCGTGCAATAATCACGCCCCTCAAAGTTAATTGTTGGCATGAAACATATTTTAAACAATTCGTGACTCGTTTAATTCCAGCGTAACCTTACGTAAGTCATTATTCATTTTAATACCAACAGAGTGTGGGCTCGGAGATATGCATATGTAGAGGAAATGAACTGAGTGATAAAAGAGCGAAGGGAAAGAAAGAAAAAAACAGAGGAAGAGAACTTGACGGGGGATGGGAGGGGAGGGGGAGGAGACGGGAGCTCTGGGAGAGGTGGGGTAATAGGGCAGAACTTTGCCAAAAGGTATCACGTCACACCCTGAACATAGACACACACGCACGCATACACACACACACGGTTCTAGAACATTTGAAAGACACTTGTGGGCCCATCCACACCTCATAATAGGATTTAATATGCACTGGAACAGATTATTAACGCATCCCACAATGAACTTACCTTCGAGTGTTTTCGTGACCCTAGCTTAAAATTTTGTTCACGGATTTAGAAACGGGATTATTTTAACGTTAGAAACTTACTTCGTGCAGCGCCTGTTCCCCACCATACTAGAATTGGTATGTCGAGGACTGGAACATGAAAATATGAGACAGTCTGTTTTCATTTATAAGTAACTTGTCATTTGAATCAAAGAACTGTGAACGGTTACTATTTGGTAATGTATTTTTTTTTTATCTCACTTTTAGTTTTTGTGAACGCGTCCCATTTCCGAAGCTAATCTCATATGTGACTGTGAATGCATCTAGATAAAATATCAGTTTTCGATTAGAATGACTTTTTGAAAAGAAACTTAGAATTCTAATACAGGCTAAATGGGTGTTGAAAATGACTGAAAGTAAGAAGTGAAGCCACATTTATCTTATTTTCGAAGTTGGACCGATTACAAGATATAGAAGGTTCCTGGTGCATTACAAGATAAGACGAGTGGCACCTAAGCACTGGATAAAGTTTGAAGGCGCAAGCGAAAGTTGAGAAAAGCTTTGATACTCTTGTTTACATAGAAAAAGGTTCTGGAAGTTTGTTATCTTTGTAATTTCACATCACAATGTGGCCTTCTCACATTGCCAAGCCCTTGAAGAGGGCTCCCATCAAAAGATCGGTAGGTTGTAACGTCGGTTTTTTTTTCTCTCTAACACCTTTCCCGTGTATGTGTCCTCGTGCAGCACTCTCTCTCTCTCTCTCTCTCTCTCTCTCTCTCTCTCTCTCTCTCTCCATTACATATACCGGTACCGTATATATATGATGTACCTCTTGATACACACAAACATACATATATAATATATATATATATAATATCTCACCTTACAAACTAAAGACACATGTGTTAAGTAGATAGATGACAGCACTCGAAGGTCTTTTTTTATATATTTGAATCCCAGCCTTTATAAAAGGTCTGATACCTATCAGGTGAAGAAGATCAGTGCGCCTTCTAGAAGAAGCCTTCTTCCTGGTGCTCCATTATCGCGAATTGCACCTGATTGCATCACACTTTGCACTTTATCTTGCTACCTGCTGGCTCTGCACTCTTGGCACTTCCTTCACGCTCTGATGGGATTCAGATCCTCTTTGGGTGGCCATGTATCTTCTCATTTTGACTGTCATTCTTCTTATCCAAGAATGAAGCTTGAAAGAGGTCCTTGCATCTTCCTATTTTGACTGTCATTCTTTTTATCCAAGAATGAAGCTTGAAAGAGGTCCTTGCATCTTCCTATTTTGACTGTCATTCTTTTTATCCAAGAATGAAGCTTGACAGAGATCCTTGCATCTTCCTATTTTGACTGTCATTCTTTTTATCCAAGAATGAAGCTTGAAAGAGATCCTTGCATCTTACTATTTTGACTGCCATTCTTTTTATCCAAGAATGAAGCTTGAAAGAGGTCCTTGCATCTTACTATTTTGACTGCCATTCTTTTTATCCAAGAATGAAGCTTGACAGAGATCCTTGCATCTTCCTATTTTGACTGTCATTCTTTTTATCCAAGAATGATCCAAGAATGAAGCTTGAAAGAGGTCCTTGCATCTTACTATTTTGACTGCCATTCTTTTTATCCAAGAATGAAGCTTGAAAGAGGTCCTTGCATCTTACTATTTTGACTGCCATTCTTTTTATCCAAGAATGAAGCTGACAGAGATCTTTGCATCTTCCTATTTTGACTGTCACCCTTTTTTATCCAAGAATGAAGCTTGAAAGAGGTTCTTGCATCTTCCTATTTTGACTGTCATTCTTTTTATCCAGGAATGAAACTTGAAAGAGGTCCTTGCATCTTCCTATTTTGACTGTCATTCTTTTTATCCAAGAATGATTATCCAAGAATGAAGCTGACAGAGATCTTTGCATCTTCCTATTTTGACTGTCATTCTTTTTATCCAAGAATGAAGCTTGAAAGAGGTCCTTGCATCTTACTATTTTGACTGCCATTCTTTTTATCCAAGAATGAAGCTGACAGAGATCTTTGCATCTTCCTATTTTGACTGTCACTCTTCTTATCCAAGAATGAAGCTTGAAAGAGGTCCTTGCATCTTCCTATTTTGACTGTCATTCTTTTTATCCAAGAATGAAGCTTGACAGAGATCCTTGCATCTTCCTATTTTGACTGTCACTCTTCTTATCCAAGAATGAAGCTTGAAAGAGGTCCTTGCATCTTCCTATTTTGACTGTCATTCTTTTTATCCAAGAATGAAGCTTGAAAGAGATTCTCGCATCTTCCTATTTTGACTGCCATTCTTTTATCCAAGAATGAAGCTTGAAAGAGGTCCTTGCGTCTTCCTATTTTGACTGTCATTCTTTTTATCCAAGAATGAAGCTTGAAAGAGATCCTTGCATCTTCCTATTTTGACTGCCATTTTTTTATCCAAGAATGAAGCTTGAAAGAGGTCCTTGCGTCTTCCTATTTTGACTGTCATTCTTTTATCCAAGAATGAAGCTTGAAAGAGGTCCTCGCATCTTCCTATTTTGACTGCCATTCTTTTATCCAGGAATGAAGCTTGAAAGAGGTCCTTGTATCTTCCTATTTTGACTGCCAATTTTTTATCCAAGAATGAAGCTTGAAAGAGGTCCTTGCATCTTCCTAATTTGACTGCCATTCTTTTATCCAAGAATGAAGCTTGAAAGAAGTCCTTGCTTCTTGCTATTTTGACTGCCATTCTTTTTATCCAAAAATGAAGCTTGAAAGAGGTCCTTGCATCTTCTCATCTTGACTGTCATTCTTTTCATCCAAGATTGAAGCTTGACAGAGATCCTTGCATCTTCCTATTTGACTGTCATTCTTTTATCCAAGAATGCAGCTTGAAAGAGGTCCTTGCACCTTCCTATTTTGACTGTCATTCTTTAATCCAAGAATGAAGTTTGAAAGAGATCCTTGCATCTTCCTATTTTGACTGCCATTCTTACCTTGCATCTTCCTATTTTGGCTGCCATTCTTTTATCCAAGAATGAAGCTTGAAAGAGGTCCCTGCATCTTCCTATTTCGACAAAGAGGTCCTTGCATCTTCCTATTTTGATTGTCATTCTCCTTGTCCAAGAATGAAGCTTGGAAGAGGAAAAAGTTTAGATTATATCTATCCATTTCTTACCTCCTGACCTGTCTGTCTTTCTTCCCTGTCATCACAAAATCTCAGAGAAGACTTTATCTGTCCGCTTTCTTAGGATCCTTTTGCTGCATGGATATGGCCTTCCGTGTGTGTTTACTTGATCCATTACGCTGTCTTGTCCATGATCTTCATTTCGTGATTTCCTTGACTCGGTTTATTTATTCATTTTATATTTTTACTTGTATTATTTCACGCACAACTTACCTTTCCTTGGGATAAATTATGAGTCAGTGGATAATTGATGCTTCATTTATTCGTGACCTGCTTAGTAGTCTAATTTCGCTTGTTAAGTTCTGAAGTGCGTCATCTTTATGTATATAATTTTTAAAGGTTCGCTTTTTCGTTGTTTATTTGATTGTAGTCTCCCTCTTCTTTTATAGTCTTCGCTGATTGCAGCAGTGTGTCCTTTGTAAATGTCAAACTTTGTTGTCGGCCTTGGACCCTTGTCCTCAGTCTTTTCTGACCTTCCACAGATAACGTATCCCTCTGAATATTTTTAACTTCAAAATCACTTAGAATTCTCTCTCTCTCTCTCTCTCTCTCTCTCTCTCTCTCTCTCTCTCTCTCTCTCTCTCTCTCTCTCTCTCTCGTAACTTTATGTTTAATCTTTAGCACTTGATCTTTTTCTAGCTGCATTTTGAACAATATTTTATTAATTTACCATTTTTGTGGAGAGTTCTTTATGACCATTAATTGCAAAATGCAGCTTGTAGTCGAAAACTTACCCGCAATGTTTGAGGACTTTGTGAATCTTGACCCCCAATCCAATCTTAAGACCACACACGCGAGAACATGATTATGAACTTTCAGGAACGTTCTTGGCAATAAAGAAAGATGGAAAATGTATTGAGCCTCTGTTATGAAGAGAAATTGTTTTTGACCATTTGCAACGAGGGCTTCCCAGGAAAAGAAGTAAATGTGGCCTGAATGTAACTCGACTGCAACAAACACCTCATCCGCCCACACCTAATATTGCTGATTGTGTGTAATTGTCGCTACCCCTAAGCGTCTCGAGGGACTTCAGCTATTCTCTCTCTCTCTCTCTCTCTCTCTCTCTCTCTCTCTCTCTGATTTGTTTTACACATATAATTGTAATTTTCATCAATCATACTTCTCTATCGTACATCTCTCTTTCGCTCGCGTCTACAAATTTTCTGTGGTAATTGGCATGACATTAGTTTGTGACGTAAAAAATATAAGTAGTTGAAAAAGAAATTAATTGCTTCACGTCTCGAGTTTCTCGTATTTACTTTCGTATACTACCGCTGTGTCGTAGTTGCTCGATATAGTTTCTCTGGTAGAGTTTGTCGTAGAAATTGATAGCAAATGTAACCAGTCTTGCAACTTCCCTGTTCGTTTATTAGCATGAAAGTGCAATAGATGCCCACATAATTTTATAGATTTGGCCTTTATGCTGTGTACTATATATGTACATATGTATATACATATACATTATATATATATACCGTATATATATATATATATACATATATATATTTACATATACATAGATAGATCCACATAATTTTATAGATTTAGCCTTTATGCTGTATACTATATGCGTATATGTGTATATATGTATATACATATACATTATATATATACTGTATATATACATATGTATACTTATATATACATAGACAGATAGATTGTCTGCATGCTGCTGATGAGTTTCTGCGTAAAAATTAGAAGCGGCTGATGTTCTGTACGTTTTCTGTTCAAGAGATTCATTCATTCTTGTTTTAGCAATTAAACGATGAACATAGCTGTGACTGCTGTTTGGTTTTTCTATGGAGCCGTACAAAGTAGGGAAAAAGGTTTATTGGTGATATATTAAATAGGTATATAAAAATTTATAGAAATATATGTATAGAAGATATCATCACAATTATTTTGCTTGCCATTACTTTGATTACTAATTTGAATAATTTAAAATGATGTTTTTGTTGCTATTGAGAATTAAGAAATTTTTACTCTAAAATTTTATCAACTAAGCCGTAAGCTGAATTACATTATTCTTACTATAGTGTTAATGCAGCATTAAGTTCAGATAAGATACAATGGCTGCCATTAATACCGTGAATTTTCTTGCTTTCAGGCTGAAGACGGTGAGGATTTTCCAAGGCGCACTGGCATGGACGACTTGAGAAGTCGCCATGGTATGTTCCGCATGCCAGCATGGATGTCAGAGGATGACGACATGAGCGATTTAGCAGCGCGGATGTCACATACGCCTCACTTCGCGACTATGGG
The DNA here is from genome assembly GCF_040412425.1 of Macrobrachium rosenbergii. NCBI lineage: Eukaryota > Metazoa > Arthropoda > Malacostraca > Decapoda > Palaemonidae > Macrobrachium > Macrobrachium rosenbergii. The sequence continues at coordinate 24,400,652 of NC_089754.1, read as the reverse complement.
TCGCCGAGGTGGGCCGTGGCGTGAACGTCGTAGCTCTGGGGGTTCTGCTATGAGCGCCACTTCCGACGACTCTTGCGATGCCCCACCCACTGATAAGTCTTCACAGTGCTCAGGGGGGTCCAGTGATGTCCCATCACACGAGATCCCCATCCGTATAGAGGCCCCTTGCCCACCTTCTATGATGCAGCAGCAACACCAGCCACAACAGACACATCCAGAAGCAGAGAACGAACCCATCTCACCACTCTCAAGTGCCTTTAGTCACAGAAAGGACACTCAGTATCCTGTAAGAACCACTTCAGCAGTGGATGCCACCCAACCCCCTGAACATGTAACACGGGCAACCAGGTGTTCCTCTGCACCTCCTGAAATGGCAGATCAACCATTGCCTCAAGAGCCGCAGAAGCCTCCTCAACAAAGATTTGTGTCCAAGATAAATATCACGCCACAGTCACCTCAGAGTCCTACATGTTCAAAATCAACCGCTATACCCTTCTCCCCTCTGCCTGCTAAATTCAATACTGTACCTAAACCCTTTGTTCCAGCAAATAAGCAGCATTCAGATTCTCCAGCAGCACCCTATGTCTTTGAACAACCTAGTGTGCCGGAGCCACCTCAGCAACCAAGTAATCAAAACCAACAACAGCAGCCTCATCCCCAACTGCCATCATATATGTCACAACATATGCCACAGCAGCAGCCACAACCCAGTCAGCAGCAACAGCACTATCCATCTCAGCAACAACAGCAATATCCATCTCAACAACAACAGCAATATCCATCTCAACAACAACAGCAATATTCTTCTCAGCAACAGCAGCAGTATCCATCTCAGCAACAATTCCACCCACAAGAGCAGCAGTTCCAGCATCAGCAATACCAGCCACAGCAACATCAACAGCAGCAGCAGCAGTCGCCTAGACAAGGCGGGCAAAGGCCTAGTGTTGTTCGCAACATTCCTATCTTTGTAGAAGGTCGTGATGGCCCCGTCACAAATGAAGAATCCGGTACTCCTCCAAAGAGTTCTTCACAGTGGGGCCCATCTTGGAATCAGCAACAGCATTTCTATCAACAGCAGCCTGCACCACAACAGCAGCAACACTGTCACCAGCAACAGCAAAAACCTCAATTCAGACAGCATGCACAGCATCAGCAACAGGCCCCCCAACAGCAGAGTCAGCCAATTCCTACACCTGTTCCAGCTCCTCCTCCACCTCAGTATCAATCACAAAATCAACAACAACAACAACAACAACAGCAACAACAACAACATCAGCAACAATCAGAACCACAGGCTAAACCACAGCCACAACCTGCCAGAGACCCTCGTTTAACGCAAATTGAAGCTGTACAGGCATCTGTTGATGAATATAAAGCTAAGGTCGATGCTTTTACTGGTACGAAGAGTGATCGAGAATTCCTGTACCTTGATGAGATGTTGACAAGGGCACTATTACAGTTGGACAATGTTGACCCTGATGGTCGTGAAGATGTCCGGCAAGCGCGCAGAGCAGTCATTAAGAACATCAACGCTGCCATCTCTGCCTTAGAAACCAAGGTCACCGATGCTGCAAAGAAGAACAAGGACAAGGCTCCAGAAAATGGCGAAGTCTCAATGGAAACAGATACACAGCAGGAACAGTCTGCAGACACCAAAAATAGTCAGGAAGGCTCTGACAAAACTGCCGATAGTAAGGAACCAGCTGAGTCTTTACCGAACAATGCCGATGCCACCAAAAATGCTGAAGAGACTAAAGTAGAGAGTATGGAAACTGCAGACTCTCAGGACCCTACCTCAGCGAGTAATGACAAAGAGGCTCCAGTGACGACGTCAACTTAATATTTTCGATGGAAGCTATCAAATGAATGACTGATGAATATTGTATGGCTGATTTTTGTGTAAATATGTGTGTATTTAATTGAGCTAATATATATATATGACTGAATAAAAGAAAGTTATGATATTTGTTGTGTTGGTTACCCAGTTCATCTAAAGTTTGGTATATATATAGAGCTGAAGGTGTAAATGAATTTGTGTATAGTCATGTCTGTGTAGCTAACTTTTAAGGAAAGGTAACACCGTAGTTAAAATTCATTAAGAGGCACTTATTTAATTTCACGAGAGGCTCATATAGCACAAGACCATGCCAATATAAATAGCTGATGGCTTTTCATGTAACAGTCTTTCATCTGAAATCTGATGCAACGTATCTGTACATAGCTTTACCTGTTATGTTTAAGCTTTTAATTTATCAATTTGTTATAAATTATTTGTATAAATCATGAAATGTCTCACTATTCACAGAAGGGAAGCGAAGTCGAAGGTTTGTGATGTAAACACAAAGGTTATTACAATTCAAACTCGCCACTGCCTTAGGAAATGCTTTGGGTGAGCCACCGCATCTTTCGATGGCTCACTGCTATTTGGCAGGGTGCCGGAAGGGTCATGGTTCTTCCGTGGCACCCTAGTTATTTTGGCACAGGGCTGCTTGATCCGGGAACTGCTGAATGGGAACTTCCTCAAAGATAAATTTAAATTGCGATAATTCTTCGTAGAAACGTCAGCTTAGTGAATCTCCTCTCTATCATATATGCCATCGAAGAAAGCTTTCATGCTGACGGACGGAAAGTTTGACGTTTGGAAAATGGCCCATCTCCGGCCCACTTCCGGTTCTGGTCGTCACCTGTGGCTTCACTTCCTCAGCATCATCCTTATAAGCTTAAGTAGGCGTGGCGTGAAGTCAGATGTCTGAGTTATGAAGTGTTAACGTAGAGGGGCGAAGAAAGTGTGTTAAAATCTAATTAAATAAAACCGGGGGGTTAATTACATTTCAAGAATTATGACTCATCTTTTTACTTACATTGCAACGAAGCACAAGAACATCACTCTGCTGTACGGTGCTAATTCAGTAGGCTATTATTATGTAAAAAATCAGCAATGCATTTGCATAATTTGTTTTCCTTCCTGCGTTGTAATGCCCACTTTTACTGAAAGAATTTATGTTATTTTGGGCAATGAATGCAGGAATACACGCAATCTTGCTTTTTAGAAAACAACCGAAGAATTTTTAAAACAGAATTATATAAACGTGAGACGGACTATCTCTAGCTGGGTTGAAAATAGACCCAGTGCCTTTCCCTGACTTGGATTTTGCCAAGCCTGTGAAGTATTGCGTCATTTGTTTAGATGAGCTTTGTTTCAAAAGTGGCAATATTAACCCCCATACGTTCTGAATTTTCTTTCCTGATTAGCAAGGTTACTATTTGCCTTGTTCAGCGGATGTTGTAAATTTTCCAGCTGTTTAACAGATATTAACGTTAAACATTTTCAAAACACGCGCCCCAAAACTTATTCGGGATGAAAATGAAATAGTTTGAAATCTTTTGATAAGACGGATTATAATAGAAAACCACAAAATTAGAGTTTTCTTTCTTTGAAATTCTGGCATTTTACTGCCCACACCAAACTATAGGCTACGCTGCTTGTTGTTTAGAGCTGTAAAAGTATAATGGCTTTTTCAAAAAAGTTTCAAGGGATTAACTGGTTTTCTACATCTACGAAACCCAAGTAATCCTTGCTGTCGATTATGCACGATTTAATGTTCTACTTGACCTTACGTACAAGTAATTTATTATCAGCGTCCGTATGTGAATAGTGATCCTCTGAAGTGTTTCTTCAATTTAATGAAACTGTCCTGTGAAGCACGAGAGATGCAGAAGCGTATTGTACATAGAAATCCACTTGGTTACTGTACTGCGGTGTGGTCTTGTCTGTTGTGAAGTGGCTTGGTTTTTCAAGCTCCTGTTGCATATATACATACACGTATATATGTAATTGTGTACATATATATACATAATCTTTTATCTGTAGCTTAATGATGTTCAATTTACTTGTCTGAATATTTCTTGTAAAGAAATTTCACCCATGTAAGGTGCTGTCAGGATTTTCGTAAACTTAAGGGGCGCCATTTAACCATCGTTATCTTTTCGTTACATCATCAGCAATGACGTGTCATCTTTACAGATTATATTATAAGAAATGAGGTCACTTTTGAAGTTTGTTGTTCCACTGAAGAACGAAGAGAGAGGTCATATGGTTGATATGATCATTTCTGAAAATTTTATCGTTCTTGAATGACCTGGGGAATTGGTGCTAAAAAAAGGAAAGACTTTAGATTCGTATCGTCCATGCATGTCCACACAGCCTTTGTTTTGCTCTAAATAACGAAAATCTTTACCAAAATTTGTTCCATAGGTAAAAAACTAGGTTGATTTCTCCTTGATATCAGAAGGCGGGCATGTCATGAAATTAATTTCATCAGAATCACTCCCTTTTTTTCAGATAAGCTTCTGTAAAGTTCACTTTTCGACTTAAATGACAAATTTTGTGAGAGGAAAATTCGTGAGCAGAGTTGGAGTTTCAGGAAAAAAAAAAGGTATAATTCTTTTTCACTGGTCAGAAACTGAATCTGTCTTGGAATGATTATAAATGGTATTTACTATTCGGGTAGGGTACTGGAAGGTGTGTCAATGGCCCTTTTGACTTCCTGAGGGCAGATCTGTGGCCCCACCCATGGCGGCTTATTCTCTGAATGGTGGCGCTGACGTCGATTGTGATACATGACGTGCCAAAGATAATGTGTAAATATATATACATATGCGTGATGCGTGGTATGCATCATGCACGTATATAAACTGAGTTATAGAGATATTCTGGATGTACTAATAACTCGATTGTGATTCTTTTCTGTTTCATTCTCTGTATACATGCCACTTAAATGTAAATAAATATATTTCTCCAATTAATCATGATTCTTTTCTTTATTCCTTTGACCATTATGATTTAAGGTCTGTTTTATGTTTTGAAAGGAACTCAGATTTAATCACCATCCTCTTGGAATGGTTTACCGCCATTACTATCACTCTTATTGTGGAATGGTGTTTGATGATGGAGTGGTTTTTGGAGAGGGAATTTTGTTCTCAGCAAGAGAACGGCTTTAGAAGAGTACCATCTACCGAGGATCTTGGTAAAGGAACAAAAGTGCTGTAAGAAGTTCCAGAATCTAAATAGTGAGGTGAACTGAGAAATTTAACATCTTAATAATGAGGCCAATAAAGAAATTTAACGCTGAGTAAAAAGTAGCGTACTCAAGGATAAAATAGGGCAGGTCACCCACACTGGATGAAACGGGTAAAAAGAAATCGCTCTCAATCTAAAACCTGCAGCAAACATGAATCAAGGATACGATGAAATAGGATCTGTCATGTTTAAGGCATTCTGAAAACACTCTCTTCTTTTCCTACATCTATTTTCAATCAGACATCCTCATTAAAAGAGAGAGAGAGAGAGAGAGAGAGAGAAAATGAACTGTTTTCCTAAAATCCCACCACTTCATCAGTGACGGGGAAATGCTTTAATGAGACGAGGACTCAACATGTGTTTACATTTACTCTCGAATTTTTGAAAAAGACGCACACGCACAGATACGCACACACACACAGACACGTGTAGAGAGAGAGAGAGAGAGAGAGAGAGAGAGAGAGAGTCACATGCCGTGAGTAAGTCACAACAGCAAAGGGCGAATGACGTCAGAGGGCGGGTCTTTTCTTTACCTTTATATGGCCTCCAGTCTATAATACCTTTTCCACCCATTTCTCTCTCTCTCTTTCTTTCTCTCTTTTCTGTCTGTCTGTTTGTCTCTTTCTAACCACACATACACATACAGTATATAAATAAGAATAAAATTATATATATACCTGTATATGTATATATATATATATATACATATATATATACATATATATATATATATATATATATATATATATATATATATACTGTGTTTTTATACATACATACATATACATATATATATATATATATATATATATATATATATATATATATATATATATATATATATATCTGTGAGTAAACTCTTCTATATGTGATTTAGCCCTAATATCGGGGCTGTAATTTTCTGAATCCAATATTATACGAAATTTAACAGTCGCTGAAGAATCAGTGAATGAAAAGTTAGCCTGAGGTAATAAATGATTTGATCACCATGTCATAGAATCATTCTCTGCGGTTCCTACCTCTGTGAATGGCATAAGGCAGACTCATAAATGACTGAGATAGATAAACAGATAGAATTTTAGGCCAAAGGCTAAACGCTGGCACCTATGAGGTCATTCGGCGCAGAAAGGGAAACTGACAGTGAAAATGTTTGAAAGGTGTAACAGGAGGAAAACCTCGCTGTTGCACTATGAATCAATCGTTAGGAGAGGGTGGAAGGTAAGATGGAAAGAAGGAGAATACGAACGGAGGTACAGTAAAAGGAATGAAAGGGGTTGCAGCTAGGGGACGAAGGGACGCTGCAAAGAACCTTAAGCAATATTAGCCTACAAGAGCACCACCGCATGAGGTGCGTAAATGATTGACACCTTTACGCGAAGGCTTCTAACGAAAATTAGAACTACGAGTAAAGAGAGGCAGAAACACAAAGAACGAAAGAAAGAAAGAAAGAAGCCTTAACTAAAAAGGATACTGCAAACTCTTCCATTTTTCTCTTAATCTTCAGCTAACTGCAAAAATAGTTTGCCCTTATTTAGTCCGTCCTTCCCGAGCCAATCTTCATCTGATCCCCAATTGAAGGCTGTCTTCGGCTAATATTGACTTTCACATTTTACTGGTCACCTTCCATGAAAATTCAGTTCTTTTGTATTGAAAGTAAATTTAAGAGTCTCTCTCTCTCTCTCTCTCTCTCTCTCTCTCTCTCTCTCTCTCTCTCTCTCTCTCTCTCTATATATATATATATATATATATATATATATATATATATATATATTTTATATATATATATATATATATACATACACATATATTGTATGTATATTTTATATGTGTACACACACATACACACACACACACACATATATATATATATATATATATATATATATATATATATATATATATATATATATATAATATATCCACAAATATAGCAATTATTTTCAATTTCATTAATGACAGGTTTTCTACCTCTGCCATAGATATTTGTAATAATCTCGTGCCATAGCTGCTTCACATTTAGAGATCCATTACTTATGAACGCTGGCCTAAAATCTAATGAGATATATCGATCTCTCTCAGCAGAGATGAGGTGCCACAAAAAATTGTTCAGCCTCATATAATTAGATATGTCAAACACCAAAAGAGAAAGGAGACAGTAAACGTGTGGGCAGAACCTCTTAGGTTCAGATTTCCAAAGCCGATGCCTCAGGGGAAGTCTGAGAACGAGAAATCTCTCACCGGAGCGTGAGATTATTGTGGTGTACTGTTTAGGCAAATACACGAGTGTGTGCGTGCATCAGATTGAAGAAGAGGTCTTCTGAGATGTAAGGCTGAGGGAATGTAAACTCGAGGAATCTTTCACAACGACGCACAGCTATTCTGTAAATATCAATATTTGACGTTTCTGGTGAGAATCAGAAAACAGTTCAGGTAAAGAGGAACCATGACAAACCATGTATTTTAAATATGAATCTTTCGTGAAGAATTTGGTACGAAGAATGATCTGTATCGCAATATAAAAGTAAACTATGATGAGGCACGATGTTATTTCGTTATTCAATTCGCAATGTGGCTGCCTTTATTCGCTTCTCTTGGATAAGCATTGAAGTTGCTGCTCCCAGTTGTCTACGGTAAGTGACGTATATAGGTAGTTCAGTACAAAGCTGATTTCCAATAAGAGTAAAACTACTCTCTCTCTCTCTCTCTCTCTCTCTCTCTCTCTCTCTCTGAGAAACTATGTTAAGGAATTATAGATGCGAAAGTAAAGAAGCGAATGTGTAAACAATATACGAGAATATTCGTAGTCAGAATGTACAAATGATAATGGACTTACTTAGGGAAAGAATCGTTACTTAGGGAAAGAATCTTTACTTAGAGAAAGAATCTTACGTGAGACTGGCTAGCCATAGAGGGGATCTATTTTTCTAATAAGGGTATCTCTTATTACATTAGAATGGATTATATTTATATTGACAGGTATCTTTACTTAACAAAATATCTTTCGAATTCTTCTAATTAATGGAATGATTGCAACTGAGTATATGTAAAATACGTGTTTGAAACAATTCCCACCGGAACGAATTGTTTAGGATGATTAAGTTTCTAGCTGCAAATACTTGACTACTGCTGACGATTTTCCTTTTTATTACATTATTTACACAGAATTTTGTAAAGCCAACCTGCGCTCTTTATTAAAGTTCTTCATTAAAACTGATCTTACAACAGATAGAGTGCTGACAATAATATTTGCATAATAATCCTTCAAAATTTTTGGCAAAGAAAGAAGTCTGTCGTAATACGGTAAATCTGAGGAGATATTGTAATTAAAAGTCTGCACGCTGCAAGTACTTCAAATGTTTTCTTGGCTTCATGTAATGCTACGCTAACTAAGAACTTTTGGGTCTTTCAAAATAGGCGCAACATCATAAATTGTCTGGGAAAACTCGCCATCTAAAAGTGGCGTAGTGCTCTTAAACATGGAAATCTATAAAGAGATTCATTTTCATACCAGAATTTCAGTCAAATTTACATTCAGTTGTACTTTTTGATGCCCCTAAACTGTCCTTCACTCCATACTGTACCCAGATGACGTGTTTGTTAAATATAAACGAAAGCGGCTGGTACTGATTTATTTCTGTTTCTTGAGGGTTCTTACTGTAAGTCTAGTCCACACACGCACCCACGCACACGCACACAAATATCTAATATATACATATATACACAATATATATATATATATTATATATATATATACATATATAATATATACATATCTCTTTCTATATATATCTGTATATAATATATACATATCTCTTTCTATCTATCTGTATATCACAGCACTCTCTCTCTCTCTCTCTATATATATATATATATATATATATATATATATATATATATATATATATATATATATATATATATATATATATATATATATATATATATATATATATATATATATATATATATATACAGTATACACACATATATTATACCCTCTCTCTCTCTCAACTCATGTCTAAGAATAATTTTAGAACAGCCTTGATGCAATCAAGCCCTGGAAACCATAGCATGTAATGAAGCTATAAGCCTACGGCTATAGGTCAAGGTTTATTTGTCATAAATATCTGCGACTATAAAGTTAATTATAGTTTTTGCCACTGTATCGTGAACGTAGCTTCGGATTATGAAAGGCACTGTTTCTTTACGCTTGTCTGTCGTTGTTTTTGTTGTGTGCACATTATATATACAATATATAACCTATATGTATATATACATATATATATTTTATATATGTATATATAGTATATATACACATTATATAGACACGTGTGCATATACACACACACACACACACATATATATATATATATATATATATATATATATATATATATATATATATATATATATATATATATATATATACTATATATAAATACACTGTGTGTGTGTGTGTGTTTATGGCTCATAAATCAAATAACTTATTTAATAAATACTGCTTTTAATATACTGTAATGTACATAGTTGAGGGTAGAATGATTTTTATATTCTCTCTCTCTCTCTCTCTCTCTCTCTCTCTCTCTCTCTCTCTCTCTCTCTCTCTCTCTCTCTCTCTCATTGTAAAAGAGAAACGGTTCACATAGTGAACAAAACTTCTAATGGGCCTCTTACATTCCCGGGCCACCCAAAACATCTCCGAGCAAACATCAACTTTGCCACAGGTTTATACAGATTAACTGCATTCCATTGCTGGCTATCCTGATGTAACATTATATGGGTTTCTTCAAGAAATCACTACTACAAAACCCCTCCAAAGTTAACGATACAGTGATATGTCTTTAGTGGATTTAACAAACGCTCCTCAGCAGCGTAATTGGCCTATATTCGTAGTCTCTTGATACTTTGGGCTAACTAAGGACGGGCGGTAATCGTTACTAAGTTAACATACCGAAATCTCCCTATGGGTCTATGGTTACCCTTTATAGGTACAGAGCAAACAGACGAGTACATTTTTCTTTCTTGAGAATGAAAACTAAATTGTGAATGGAATGAAAATTACGCGTCAGTGTTAAGTTTGTCCTATTTTTCTTCATAGTGTGGAGACTCACTCCGAACATTGGCTTGTCAGTCAAAAAATCATCTTTCCAAAGTAACTCGAAGGCAGGTAAAATATAATATCAATGGAAGATTTACGTTGCAGTTCTCCGCGCTTGAAATATGTACCTTCTATAAGAAAGGTAAGAAGATAAAAACATTTGTTAAGTCACATCTGCTGTTAGCATTTGTAGAGCCTGAAAAAATAATTCCCTAAGGCCTGCTCGTACGAGTAAGAGTCCAGCTGGCATAAGGCCAGCTTAATCTAACAACAACAGCAAGTCCTAGGGGCTTTATAATCTATCACAACACCATAATGCCTTTAAGAACAAAGGATCAGCAAAAAAAATATAAACACACAAACAAATATAACAGGTATAACAGCCATCCTGATGAGAAATTGGAAATGAATTTAAATCCAAGTTTAGTCTTGCAAAGGGCAAAATGGAAATCTCAATAAAGTGATTTATCCGTCATCGTCACTGCCTCCAACGCCGCGTGACGCAAGGGGCCTCACTTTCTCCTTCACAGATTGTGAAAATGTTACGTTGTTTACGTTATCATATCGGAGCCATCAGTGACAGGAACGAAGTTAGTTAAATCATATATCTTTATCCTTTACTCTGGTACACAGTATTCAAATCATACTTTAGGGTAGGCGTCTGCGTGCAAAAAATGTTTGAATATGCTACTGAAACTTTGCAAATCGAAATTTTAAATACTATAGCATTTGACTAACTGTTGCTTTCTCCATCATTTTCTGATTTGTTAATTGTAGGGAATAAAAACTGAAAAAAGGGGAATTCTCTCTCTCTCTCTCATTTGTCACTGAAGCAGCGCAGTGTTTTCGTAATGTAAAAAAATAAAACAAAAAGAGATAAAATCTAATTTTTACTGACCACAAGCCGCGAATTCAGTGGATTGCCCTTTAGGATAGAATGTTGGTAGAATCTTCTCTCGAGTACACAGAGATCAAAGAAGTCAAATGAAAACAAAAACTTCTCTGTTAAAGTGACCATCATCCAGCCTCGCACGTTCCCGGTGTGCCTCATCTTGGGAACCATATTTAGATGTTGTTTGAGCAAAGTGAGTTTTTATGTTTTGAGACCCAGTAAGGCGCGGTGATAGATGGGATATGAAGTTCTTCGATTTTATAACGTCTAAAGACAGAAAAGTCGGGTACAGAGGGTACACGTTTCCTATGGCATTGACCCGCGCCACTTACTTCAGGCGCTGAACCATGTCACGCATTTCGCTTTTGCTCTTTTCCAAAACACAAAATATTTTAGTTTTCAGGATTTCTTATTTTTAGGCGTTGTCTAAAGGAAATGTGTCTTGTAAGGTTTGGTAAGGTTGAGGGGCCATCTACTAAAAATATGGTTATTCTTAAAAAAAAAAATTTTTTTCTAATTAAACTTGAGGGATACCAGAAAAGACTTGACCATTTGTCCCCATAAAACCAACAAAATCTTTATCAGTATTCACCAAAAAGCACACAATCAGAGCAAGTATTTCATCCTTAAGGTTTTATTTGAAGAGGGATGCAATCCTTTGGTAACTTCCACAAGTTCACAAGAGAGATTTTGGCACATCAAAGAGGATTTGTAGATTGGCTACCATTGAAACCACATTTCCTTTTTTTCTTTCATTATAGTGATAAATGAAACCAGTGTTCAAAGATCACAGACTTCATAACTAATAATAACATTGAGCACCATGCATTACTGGTATGGGTATATTTTTTCTACGGCTGAGAGGGACTGAAGGGGAAGGTGGGGGGAAGCTACGGCCACCACAAATGATCTTGTTTTGTTATGTTACGGCAAATGAGACATTCCTGATGGAAGAAAGATATTACTCCGGGTGAAGCCACAGACATGTTTCTTGGGGAATTGCAGGATAAAATCGTGGCAGCCAAGGGAAAGGAACAGCCACAAAATTGAAAAGCGTGAGGATCGGTGATCTTGAGAGTCAATGTGGGACACAGTCACACAGTGGCTTAGCGGGAGTTGCTAGGCTGCTGGAGAAAGAAAGGATTTAACTTCTGATCAACAGAACCTTGGCTGATATATTACGTATAGAGATTAATGACTGATGAACATTAATAACGTGGTGCCTTTTCATGTAAATCAATCAATATTCACTATGCGTGTTAAAAAGAGGATCAGGAGAAGGATAGGTACGGCCATTAACTAGACAAATTACCTATGTCAGTCCTTTCGATAGAGAAGCAAAACTCCGACCATAAATGTATAAGGCCTATTTAAAGATAAATATTCCGATATCAAAACACCAGTT
>NC_089754.1:24315677-24380677 GCF_040412425.1 Macrobrachium rosenbergii | reverse complement strand
TCTATCTTACTTCACTTCAAGTAGTTAAGAGGTATGCTTATCTTGAAGCCTTCAGAAGACAGATAGAAGATCCTTTCAAGTTACAAGACATAACTGTGGCCAAAATGTAAACAAACTTTTCTGGAGTTTCTCGTGGATAGAGCACTTTGGTCTTCTTGAAAATGATGGTAGGAATGTTTCCCTTGAAATGGCACTGTAGGCACTGCTTTTCAAAAATGCGGCAAGCAAAGAGAATGTGCATTTGAGAGATTCCTCGCTGAAACCGCAAAGACATCTTTCATCTAAGACATAGAGAGGCTAGATCTGTTTTTCTGTTCTCTGAAAGATGTTTTTCATAATGCCAATACCTTTTCCTGAAAGGCATGAAAGAGAGGTTTCGTATGGTAAAGGATTAGCGGATAAAATGTTTTCTTCAAATTCCTTTGACACAAATAAATTAACATAAAATCATATGTATAATTATAAATACATACATATATACACACACATATATACATATACATATATACATACACACACACACACATATATATATATATATATATATATATATATATATATATATATATATATATATATATATATATATATATATATATATATATATATATATATATATATATATATATAAAACCTTTGACTAATCTAACATGAACTGAACTGAATATAGAATTTAGGCCAAAAGCCAAGCACTGGGACCTATGAGGTCATTCAGCGCTGAAACGGAATTGAGAGTTGAAAGGTTTGAAAGGTGTAACAGGAGGAAAACCTTGTTAAGAGAGGGTGGAAATAAGATGAAAGAAAGAATATGAAAGGCGGTACAGTAAAAGGAAAGAAAGGGGTTGCAGCTAGGGGCCAAAGGCACGCTGCAAAGAACCCTAAGTAATGCCTACAGCGCACCGCATGAGGTGCACTGATGACACTAACCCCCGACAGGGTTGTAATCTAACAGTGCAGCATGAAGATAAAAAGGCTCATGAACATCATATACACGTTGCAACCACGTATTTCGAATACTTCTGTATTCCTGATCACTGGTGAAACATATGTTTGCAACGTGTACATAGTGTTTCTATGGGTCTTTTTTAAATTATATATATAAATATATATATATATATATATATATATATATAATTATATATATAAATACACACATATATATAGTATATATATTTTTGTTATCGGGGAATTGATTTTATAACCTTTTTAACTGAAACGTTTAAATCTTGGATTCTTACAAAAAACATTTACACCGTATGATTTTTCTCTTTTCACTATTTTGCAACGAAAATTTTCATCATTTACATTTCTGTCAGTTTTCGCATTATTATTATTTACACTTTCATTTTTTCACTTCACGCAGAGCAAGAAACGTACTAGTGATAATATGCCCTCTCACTTCCCTTGTCTTGTCCGATCATAACGGTGCCCTGACAGTCCTCTGCTTGCTTGTCTGCTCTCTGTTCAGGTTCTCTGTAAGAGTTACTTCGCTCTCTCACACCTCTTTTCAATTTCAGAGACACCTGAACAATAAAAGATTAATGAACTGCTTAGGCCAGGGAAGGTTACTGTACTAGAACACAGTACCAGAGAGAGTAAGGCAGTGGGTACTAATGACCTCCCTGCAAGGTCATTAGTACCCATTGCCTTACTCTCTCAGGTACTGTACTAGAGCGCAGTACCTGAGAGAGTAAGGTAATGGGTACTAATGACCTTGCAGGGAGGCCTATGCAGTGAACCCCAAACCCGCCAGCCCTAACTCATGTGGTAATGAAAATGTTTCAGAGAATTGAGTGGGATTTGGACACAAGACCAATGTAGTGGAAAATTGTTGTCTACACCAGTGTGTTACAAATAGGCTACCTACACCCAGGGCTGTCTGATATGGCTGAGAAAAGTATGACTGGCCTCGATACTCTGCACTTCGCATTAAGAAGGATGAATCAGCCCAAATGTTCGATGGAAACTGTTGATGCTCTTATTCCAGAAGAAATCGCATGTGGTCTTGGATGCATGTCAAATATGCATTATTTTGTAAGGTCAGCAGAAGTTGGGTTTGCCTCATGTTGAATCAAGGAATCCCATTTTACCCTCTGACTTCCGATCAGAGGAAGGTCACTCCCAGGCCTGCCCATGTGGACAACCAATTGTCCGAAGCCATGAAAGGGATTGCAAGCCAGCATCATTCAGCTTCATTGGTAAATTGTGGAAACAATGGAACAGGGAAGTAAAGAAGCTGTGAAACAGTGGCGATGACAATGATGACAAGACTAAGCTAAAGTCTGGGCCTTAGTGCCGTAAACGGACGTGTATGACATTGCACTGCATTAGTTACCTCTTAATTTCATAAGTGACATGCTCTTGCCACCCATGTAACAGGCTTTTAAACCCCAGACAGGCCTTTAAACCTGAGACTCGTGCAACCTGTTGACTATGACGAAGATACTGACCTGCAGCTGTTAATATCTGGTTAGTGGACTCTAGTGTGCATCATCCTTTATTATCGCCAAGTTCTAGCATCAAAGTTTGAGGCCATCAAGAGGCAGTGTATTCAAGATTATTATCCTAGACTGCTCTTAAGTACACTATTATTTATCATGAGTAAGAAATTCAGGGGTTAGATAAATAAGAAGAGCTTGTACGTATGCTGTATAAGAACTTGCCATCACGTGGAAGGGTTCAATATCTATTACGCAAATAACTTGTATTTCTTGGAGCTTGCTTCAAAGTTATCTGGCGGAATTAATCTCTTAGTAAAGAAGTTGATAATTGGTATTTAAGAAGCACCAAATGGAAAGAACAGCGCCTGGCTGCTTTTCATTAAAAGTGGCACAATAGAGTCATTATACTCTAGGGAGCAACAAGTGCATCGCCTAACCTCTAGGGTCCTTCTTGGATATTCATCACCGCCACAAAGGCGTAACCAGAGAAAGCTTATCGCCCTGATTACGTCCTTTAGTGATTTCCTTCACGCACTATTAACAGTCCTGTTGCGTTACCGCCTCCAGGTTCTGCAATTATTTATAGAAACAGCACTCACTGTTCAGTTTTTGACTGGTAGTACCATAAATTATTGAGCCTGAGGCATTAATTTAACTGAAATACTGAGTCGAAAATAAATGATAAATGAAGGTATACAGTAAAAACTGACTTGTATTACTGTGGGTTCCATAATTTTCTACTCACTCATGATTGTGTCTCATAGATATATTGAAGTCTGATTATGCTTTACGTTACTTCCAACGTATTTTCCCTTATGTACAGTACCTTACTGTAGCATGTAATTTTGGGATTGCACCATGGAGAGTCAGTTGCATCATTACTGTGCTGAAATATTCATGATACTTGCGTTTATTACCATAACCAGCATTGTGCCAGAATATTCATTTTATAAAACATTGTAGACTATGACGGCAATTAATATTGATACTCTTTGTATAAACCCCAAAATAAAATTCTAAGAACTGAAGGATTCTCAAGATTGTGGAAGACATGGTATTGCCTGAAAATTATAAACTGCATTTATTGTACGACTAAGAAACACTGCCGTGATAAAAAAAATGTTTCTACTATCAAAAAGATCTGTGTGCGAATTACAGTGCAAATTTTAGCTTGATGAAGTAATGACAGTAAGGAGGAATATTTAGAGAATATGTAGGACTATTACTGCACCGAGGTCTTCATGGCAGGTTGGTACTTTTTATTAGAATAGAATATAGAATTTAGGCCAAAGGCCAAGCGCTGGGACCTATGAGGTCATTCAGCGCTGAAACGGAAACTGAGAGTAAGAGGGCAGCTTCATTTCTCATAAGTGGAGACTTCACTACACCCACTATAGTCGAGCCAAACGAAAGTGGCGCGCGAGAGACTGAATGTATCGTGGCGAAATCTAAAGTTTTTTCATTTTACCTGGAGAGCGCGGTTTAGAGAAGTCCTGAAACCGAAGATGCATTAAGGTCTTAAAGGTGGGAGGGTACCGTCGGTCATAATCCCGGATATATTTTCCTTTTCGGCTTTTTTTCCAGGTGGTCAGTAGAAAACAAATAGGAACCTTGGGAGAATTATGATCCCAGGTCAATCAGAGCCACACAGTGAGCGCTTAACAAGTGTTTTCTTCCTTCAAAAATACATTTATCCTTAAGACCCACATGTCTTCTGTATAGGATTATTTCTCCCTCTTTAATTGTGTGTATATATATATTATATATATACATACATATATATACATATATATATATATATATATATATATATATATATATATATATATATATATATATATATATATATATATATATATATATATATATATATATATATATATATATATATATATATATATATATATATATATATATATATATATATATATATATATATATATATATATATATATATATATATAAATATATATATATATATAAATATATATATATATATATATATATATATATATATATATATATATATATATATATATATATATATATATATATATATATATATATATATATATATATATATATATATATATATATATACTGACTCAGTATTGGAATACCTTAAAGATGAATTGCTTAAACTTTATTTTCATTGAGGAATATTTTAAACGTTTGGTATAGCAATGGGAAACCCACTTTCGCCTGTTCTTTCAAATTTATATATCGAACTTTTCGAATGCCTGTACATCCCCAAGATTTTCCATTTCCCTGTAACATGGTACTGTTATGTTGATGATATTTCAGCCATCATACCCAAGGATTTGGATGTAAATAACATATTGGCTCAAACTCGAGGGAACCTTTTAATTGTAAATGTAGTATTTATTTATATGAAAAGACAAATAATTTGACATGTGGTTAAGATTTAGATATCAACCCCTTTCAGACAAGAAATTTATTTTTTTTTTTTGTCTGACACGCTAAATCAGTTAATCCGCAGGTAATAAGCTGGTCAGATTGTTCGCTCGTATCCTCACTGAGCGGTCTTTAAGGTCTGATGTCCGAAATTTGTTGATGTCGATACGATGCATTGGATAGAGACCTTCTCTCACGCGCCACTTTCGTTTGGCTCGACCATAGTGTTGCATCATCGACATACTGAACAATCTTGTTTTCCAGGCCAACAACCAAAGGTCTGAAAGGTGCAACAAGAGGAAAACTTCGTAGTTGCACTATGAATCAATTCTTGTTAGGAGAGGGAGGAAAGTAAGTTGCAAGAAATACAATATGAACGGAGGCACAGCAACAGGAATGAAAGGTGTTGCAGCTAGGGGTCGAAGGGACGCTGCGAGGAACCCTAAATGCCCACAGTGCATCACATGAGGTGCACTGATGGAGCTACCCCCTTACGGGAGGTACTTTTTTATTGATTTTTTTATTTTTCCTATCATGGAGATTTTTAAGGTGACTATATCTAACATGTAAAGGTGCAAGCTTTAATAAGTATTCGTATTATTCAGTCAGTTATTGCAATTGATATCAATCTTATTTTAACCATGATTAATCTTGCTCGTTGTTTTTATGTGATTTATGCTTGTTTAAAATCATTGTATTTTAATCACTTATGATTTACTAATGTTCATTTCCATTCATTCTGATTGTCAATTTTATTCGGTGATATCTCACATTCGATTTATCCTTTACCGTTTAGATTATGAGAGAGGTTGCATTACTGTTTTCATTTTCATGCATCCATAAGTATCAACTGTGAATTTTGTGAACTGATGAAAACAAATGAGAGGAGGAAGATTAAAAACAAGATTTGGATAACCCCTGTACTACCTAGACTGTACTACCTGAGATGTAAAAACAAAGAAAAAACAACGATTTTAGAGGAAGCTGAATACCTTCAAGGAAAAAAAAATCCTTGAAAACCGGAAGTAGATCAGACTATGAATGGTTTTATGCACACATCTAGGCTTTACAGCTCATGCAGATTTTGCTAGTTCTAGAATTAAGATATAATTAAGGTGTATTATCCGCTCAATTGGTCAGGAGAGTGTGGCAGACTACCGCAAGGTGAACCCACGAAAGAGTCTAGGTCACGTTCACACTTCTATTAGGCTAGTCCTCAAATTGTTAGCCTGTATCATGGGCCAATGCCTTGAACATTCCTCGCAATGTCGTAGTCATTTTAAAGCATTTGTATATATCTATCCAACTAAACACACATACACACACAAACACACATATATACTGTGTGTGTATATATATATATATATATATATATATATATATATATATATATATATATATATATATATATATATATATATATATATATATATATATATATATATATATATATATACATATAAAGATAAAATCCACAGAAGGAAACGGAAACACTGGAGTGCTGCGAGGCCTTTCGACGCTAGGTCCTTTACTTAGCAGACTGAAGAAATATAAAGAATGTTTACAAAGAAAGCTCATATAAATGACAGATGGGGATCATAAAGGAAACATATGTACCTGGAATCCAACACAATTGAAGAATTAGTAGAACTGCCAAAACAGGATTAAATATTTAAGAGGTTTTTACAAAGGAATAGGATCAACCGTTCAGGAGCAGGGACAAGACAATTAAAGGATTATACAGGTTCGTGACTGACCACCTAAAAATTTTTTTAGTACAACACAATAATTCTCTTTTTTTGTAAACAATAATAACTTTTGCAAGATGAACATTTTTACAAATAAAAAATTATATTAAACATACGGACATATAGAAAATATATATCAAGTAGTTAACTTGTAATTAAGTTAGTGATTTTATCTTTTAAGTCATTCTTGAACATTTTTCTAATACAGGGGTCCAAATAATACATGCCAGGGCTAAGATTAAAATTACAACTGGAAGTAAGCTGGATAATAGCGGACTCCAATATTATCCAGCTTACTTCCAGTTGTAATTTTAATCTTAGCCCTGGCATGTATTATTTGGACCCCTGCATTAGAAAAATGTTCAAGAATGACCTAAAAGATAAAATCACTAACTTAATTACACGTTAGCTACTTGATATATATTTTCTATATATCCGTATGTTTAATATAATTTTTTATTTGTAAAAATGTTCATCTTGCAAAAAGTTATTATTGTTTAAAAAAAACAAGAGAATTATTGTGTTGTACTAAAAAAAATTTTTAGGTGGCCATTCACGAACCTGTATAATCCTTTAATTGTCCTGTCCCTGCTCCTGAACGGCTGATCCTAATCCTTTGTAAAAACCTCTTAAATATTTAATCCTGTTTTGGCAATTCTACTAATTCTTCAATTGTGTTGGATTCCAGGTACATATGTTTCCTTTATGATCCCCATCTGTCATTTATATGAGCTTTCTTTGTAAACATACTTTTATATTTCTTCAGTCTGCTAAGTAAAGGACCTAGCGTCGAAAGGCCTCGCAGCACTCCAGTGTATCTGTTTCCTTCGTCGATTTTATCTTTATTTATATATTCATCACGTCCCATATTTTCGTGATTCAGTTATACATACATATACGTGTATATATATATATATATATATATATATATATATATATATATATATATATATATATATACATATATATATATATATATATATATATATATATATGTATATATGAAATTTTTATCACACCGTGATTTATATACAATCATGAAGCTACAAATGTCGCAATATCAAATTCACGCTACCTCAGGAATATCTCCGAAGGAGAATTATCACCGAAGGGAATTTATATAAGGGATAAATGAATTGGAACCCATCAGGACTTCACGCGTGAATTTGATATTAAGCGACATTTGTAGCTTCATGTTTATATATATATATATATATATATATATATATATATATATATATATATATATATATATATAGGCATATATATATATATATATATATATATATATATACATATATATATATATATATATATATATATATATATATATATATATATATATATATATATATATATATATATATATATATATATAGAGGCACGTAGGGACTTCCGTGCATGCGTCTGAGGTGAAAGCAGGAAGTTGAAAAAAAAATCAAGGTTGTAAAGTGAAAACCGTCTTTAGTTCGTAGGAGGAGAAAATAATGCGAGGTTAAGAAGGGAATCTGTCATCGTTGGTGTCATAATCACTGCGGTTAATCGCAGACAAAAAAGGAAAACTATTCTCGATAATGTGCGGAAAATTGCAGCAGCAGCAAGTGACGAAATGCTGCTTGGCGACTGGAGTTCGTTCACTCAATAGCACCAGCAGCACCCCGCAGGGAAGTAGTGCCGTCAGTGCACCCCATGCGGTGCACTGTAGGCATTATTTCAAGGTTCTTTGCAGCATGCCTTCGGCCCCTACCTGCAACCACTTTCGTTCTCTTTACTGTACCTCCTTGCATATTCTCTTTCTGCCTTCTTACTTTCCACACTCTCCTAACAATTGATTCACAGTGCAACTGCGAGGTTTCACTCCTGTTACACCTTTCAAACCTTTTACTGTTAATTCCCGCTTCAGCGCTGAATGACCTCATAGGTCCCAGTCCTTGGCCTAAATTCGAAATTCAATTCAGTTCAATTCAGCACCAGCAACAGTCACCATTAATATGATAAAAAATAATCAGAAATTGAATGGGTAATGATTTTATCTTTTCCTATAATCAACACTAATACGACGAGACACAAGAGCAAAAATGACAAAAACAATTATGCTGTCATTCTACTTTTATTCTTATTCCAGGGTATTGATGTGTATCCGTTTATCTACTACTGCATCACTTCAGGTGCAAACAATAAAGCTGTTTACTGTTGATGAAGGCTTCCTACACATCACCAAAGGGATAAGGCGGGTGGGTATCGCTAAAGTTCATGTTGAAAGTTGTAAAAGAAATCGACAACCTCATCCTTGCTGAACCAAGTCAAGATCACCCATCTTCAGAGAATGACTGGAATCCACTGACCAGCCGTGAGTATTAAGCAATGATAATTTAATGGGGCAACTGAGAATAACCAGTCTTTCTTCTTTAAATTACCTTTCGGCCTTTCTTCTCACCAAGTCTGCTTTTCAGTGCAAGCGGCATTACATACAAGAAACAAATGGACTCTTGTGAGTCTTCATTGCACTGGCTATTTAAAACTTAGGGTGCGTCCACACTGAACAGTAAGACGTCATATACACACGTCGGCAATTTATCGCACACATCACAAACAGATTGAATACAAGTGAACGACTTATTAATAGTCCTAATCAGTGCTTCATTCGATAATCCAGCACTTGCCAAACATTCGTTTGCCATTTATAGTAGCTGATTTCTTTTCATCCTGTTTGTGATACATATGCGATAATTTGCCGATGTGTACTTTTGAAAATGGATTAGAATTGAACTGAACATAGAATTTTGGCCAAAGGCCAAGCACCGGGACCTATGAGGTCATTCAGCACTGAAAAGGAAATTAACAGTAAAATGTTTGAGAGGTGCAACAGGAGGAAAACCTCGCAGTTGCACTATGAATTGACTGTTAGTAGAGGGTGGCAAGTAAGATGGAAGAAAGGGAATATGAAAGGAGGTACAGTAAAAGGAACAAAAGGGGTGGCAGATAGGGGCCGAGGGCACGCTGCAAAGAACCTTAAGTCATGCCCACAGTGCATCGCATGAGGTGCACTGACAGCTTTTCCCCCTACGGAGGATAATGGATTAGAGAACAGGCTTGTCCAAATAGTTAACGTAATCTTAGACTTGTTCATCTGAAGAGCTCCTAGATAAAACAGTTTTTCGTTAGATGTTTGAGACTATAGGCTATCAAACCAATGGCACAGGAAAGTTGTTGTTAATGTTTTTGATGATCCTAGAGCATTCTTGTTCGCTGTTTCACATGGTGGTGTAGAAAGTTTAGTCTGAACTAGTGACATGACTGCTGCTCTACAAAATAAAATAGTACAATTCCCTGATGACGTGATTGTTTTGCCAATTATAGCTCCAATAAATGTGAAATGATTTTTTTTTCATACCAATTAGGAGATCATGTCATCTGATGCTGCCCAAAATCTATATCTGCTGAGACGATGGGACTTCTGCAAGAATGTCAGGCTCCTCCTGCATCTTTGTTTCCTCAACGGAATTGCTAGAAGTGTTGTTTCCTTTATCCTAACAATGATAATTATGATTTAGATTAGCATCCGAAGAAATATTGTTAGACTGCGACTTGAGTAAAAAAAAAAAAGCACCGAAGTTTCTTCGGCGCAATCGAGTTTTCTGTACTGCGTATAATGCTGTATGAGCTGCGGTCCACGAAACTTTCAACCACGGCCCGGTGGTGGCATTCCTATAGCGTTGCCAGACTCACGATCATAACTAACTTTAACCTTAAATAAAATAAAAACTGCTGAGGCTAGGAGGCTGCAATTTGGTATGTTTGGTGACTGGAGGGTGGATGATCAACATCCCAATTTGCAGCCCTCTTGCCTCAGTAGTTTATAAAATCTGAGGGCGGACAGGAAAAGTGACGACAGAAAAAGTGCGGACGGACAGACAACGCCATATCAATAGCTTTCTTTTACAGAAAACCAAAAGCGGTGTCCAGTGTCAACTTTCTACCGAGGTGCCATAATGTCATACTCTCCATCACCAGATGTCTTCCATTCCCTATATTATGAAACTGTGGAATGGTCTTCCAGCAGTTTTATAAATACTCAAATACTCCCTTTCTTTTACGAGTATGAGAAACAAAAGTTAAGTATAGTATACCTTTTACTGAGCTGATTAACAGCTCTCCTAGAAGGATGGCCCGAAGGATTAGACTTATTTTACGTGGCTAGAACCAATTAGTTGCTTAGCAACGGGACCTACGTCAACCACACTATGCCGAGAAATTTTCTATCACAAATTTCCTCTAACTCTTCATCAGCAGGCCGTCGTCGTCGTTGCCTTCATAATCCTTATTTACGTTTAAACTTTTCTTAGGGCTGATTTACTTTCATTTGTTTAAAAACATTCTTTTAGTCTCTTCTTTCTGCTTTCCATATTTTTTACTACATGACCATTCTATCGTGTATGAGAGTTGACGTCTTTTTAGGTTGTTCCATAAAAAGGTTTGCTTACTTGGAAAAATAATAATAATAATAATAATAATAATAATAATAATAATAATAATAATAATAATAATAATAATAATAATAATTAATAATAATAATAATTATTATTATTATTACAATAACACCAAAGTAAATTATAATTTGAGGATTTCTTATTATTTTATTATTACTACCTCTAAGATCAAATTAACATAAAGTTAAAACGTAAACTCATAAAAATATAAATAAAAAAAGGTTAGAGAAAATAAATGTGATGTACCAAAATGAGTTTGAAAAATGGAACAGCCATACAACAATAGTTAAAAAAGAAGGCAATTATGCAGGTGGAACAAATTCTTAACAAAAATAAAACCAAGAGATCAGTAAACAATTTATCATTTTCTAAGCTGTAAATCCTCAACAAATATTTGGGTGTATGTACTATAGACACGAATAGTCGAAGGATATACAACAACTCCTCACTTTATCTTCACAGAGTGAACCACTGTAAGTGATTTTCCCACGTACATACTTCATCAATTGACTTTCTTTTTTTCTTTTGCTCTCTCGGTAAACCTTCAACTCTTTCTGTTCTTCAAGGCGCTTTTGTTATCTTGACGACCGTTTACCACTTCGTGGTTCCCCCGAACGACGGCGTGGAGATTGTTAAACAAGGAATCAGTCGCAATGAACACAAATTCTCACTCTCTCTGCGACGGAATTCAAGCCCCACCGTCCGCTTCAGAATTTTAGGATTGTTGTCATTCTTGAGTGAAAGACGCTGCTCCGTTACTGTCGCCCACTCGCGCTCGCTTCCCTACACACCGCGACAAGGATTTAGCCTTTTTTGTTCGATGTACTTAAAATAACCCTCGAATAATGGACGAGAAAAGTGTGCAAGTAACGATCATCATCATCATTGATCTGTAAATGTTAATACTCTCATTATCATCATCATCATCATCATCACCAACAACTTTATAATTACTATTATCACAATCCTGTTGCGTTCTTTAATTGGTTTTCATCTTCCATTTCAGAGACAATTATATTTCTGAGGCAAAGAAACAGCTGGTCGGGGCTCATTAAAAACAGCGACCCAGGTTAAGGATTAAGCTCAGGAGAAGAAAAGCACTGCCGCCTATTCATAGCTATGACCCGTCTCTCCCTCCATATAAAAATTAATTGTTGGATATAGAATATAATGAGAGTCGTGAATGCCAGACACACTAATTCTAGATTAATTAAGCAGTTCTTTGATGATGAATTAAATGCTCAATGTTAGGTATTGCAAATCCATGGCAGATGAATATCCAGCGATATGAAGTAATTACTGACTCTTCACAGGAAGCGAAATGACAAGGATTTCTAAATGCAAAGCGTATTTTTGTTCAGTCACAAGAAAAAGCTCAAATGCATGAAGAATCACTAGTATTTTTATTACCAAGTCGCTGTTACGTAATTTTAGCAATGTGTTATTTGATAAACAAAACTCTCCATTGCACTTTGCCTTGCCGTCTGCAGAGATCAGGGAAGTTCGCATTGTACTTGTCTATGATTAACGATATCTGATGTCATTTCATTTTTTGCATTTTCTTCTTTCATAACGGAGAGAGAGAGAGAGAACCCTTCAACCCTTGCAAGTGAAGGAATAAAGATGAGGAGACCACATTAATCTACGGTTTTGGCAATCGTGCCAACTATGTTTCTTAGCCTTCTATGAGTGTGTGTGTGTGTGTGTGTGTGACAGAGAGAGAGAGAGAGAGAGAGAGAGAGAGAGAGAGAGAGAGAGAGAGAGAGAGAGAGAGAGAGGGGGATAAATAAGCTTAAACGGAATAGACAAAACAACAATTTTCTCATATGTTCCACCCAGATCCATCAAGATATTTGCCAGTACTGCTCCATGAATAAACAGTACTACCAACTCTTCCTCCCTGCCATGACTCGTACCATCATGACATTGAAGAAGAAGAAGAAGAAGAAGAAGAAGAAGAAGAAGAAGAAGAAGAAGAAGAAGAAGAAGAAGAAGAAGAGACGTCAAAATCTAGGAGAGAGAGAAGTATTTATTTCTGTCTACTGATACCTAACACCTCCCATTAAGAGTTTATCTCCTAAATGTGCTCCTTGTTTACAGTAACAGAAATTGCTTGACATTAAATTCGTCGTCTCGTGTTTATGATTGTCAGATGTTTTTTTTTTTTTTCAGAGATGTTTGCTTTGTCGTCGAGCAAATGCTAACTATAAGTTTTCAAACATCTTGAAGAAGAAAAATATTTTTATAGAATAATTTAATGTTGGCCCCCGTTTTGTCTCTCCTTTCATTTTCGAATATTAGTAAAGCTGGGTTTTTAAACAAAAGAAAAATAATCAAACCAAACTGATTGGTAATATGCACTATTCCGTACTCATCAAACCTCTATGTTAAAGTAGATAATTCGGACGTACCTAGCTCTAGCGCCTATAAGCCAGCTTCATGAAGGAATGCAGAATTTAGGCCAAAGGCCACGTGCTGAGACCTGAAGTCATTCAGCGCTGAAAATAATTTTGAGACAATTTCTATGAGTGATTTGAAAGTAAGATGGAAGATAATATGAACGGAGGTACAGTAAAAGGAATGAAAATAGTTGCAGCTAGGGGCTGAAGGGACGATGCAAAGAACCATAAGTAATGCCCACAGCGCACCGCGTGAGGTACACTGACGACACTACACCCCCACGGGACAACTTCAAGCAGAATCCTCTAGAAAAGTCGACTTCGTACTTAGATTATACCGGCATATGTGCACATGTAATATGTAGTACAACGTAATTTCTTCAGCTTTCTCAAAACCTTCCCTGTTATGGCTTCATAGCATAACCAGCTTGGAGGAGCTTAGGTGTCCTTTAACAAGCTGTCATTTGTACGTGTGTGCCTGAGCTTGTTTTTATGTTTGCTTGTTTGTCTGTCTGACTTCCTCTGAAATACCCTACAGCTGACGGTCAGAAACTAGAAACTAAAGGATTACGAGGATATGAAAGACAACAACACTTCTCAACTGTTGGAATAAGTCACTTCTAAATCTGATATATATATATATATATATATATATATATATATATATATATATATATATATATATATATATATATATATATATATGACTATTTATCACATCACCGTGATTCATATACAATCAGCTTGGAAGCTACAAACGTCCTTTAATATCAATTCACATTTCAAAATAATATATTTTCATATATGTTACCGAAGCTTGTTTTTATGTTGATAATAAGTCCACCGTCCCTGAGGGTCGAAATACCCGACGGACGAGGGTCAGGACTATAGTGACGCACTAACGAAATCGGCCGATTTCGTTAGTGCGTCATATGAAAGACCTGATTCAATCCGTCGCTCTCAACTGTTGGAATAAGCACAATAAATCTCTTCGGTAATATATATGAAAATATATTATTTCCGATAGAGTGAATTGGATATTAAAGGACGTTTATATATATTATATATATATATATATATATATATATATATATATATATATATATATATATATATAAAGTTAATTATACCTTAGTTTAACTAGACCACTGAGCTGATTAACAGCTCTCCTAGGGCTGCCCCGAAGGATTAGACTTATTTTACGTGGCTAAGAACCAACTGATTACCTAGCAACGGGACCTACAGCTTATTGTGGAATTCGAACCACATTATACCGAGAAATGAATTTCTATCACCAGAAATAAATTCCTCTAATTCTTCATTGGCGGGCCGGAGACTTGAACCGGGCCTAACAAAGTACTAGCCGGCAACTCTACCGACTCGGCCAACGAGGAACTTTTATATATATATATATATATATATATATATATATATATATATTATATATATATATATATATAAATAACTTAATATGAAGGGAAATAATAGTATATATCTTTATGATAACGATAAATTAAGCACATATATATATATATATATATATATATATATATATATATATATATATATATATATATATATATATATATATATATGTGTGTGTGTGTGTGTGTGTGTAGAGAGAGAGAGAGAGAGAGAGAGAGAGAATTTATTGCACCATCTATTGCACGTACTTTTGAGGAAATGCTTGAGTTAAGAAGTAATGAAAGCTTTGGAGATGACTTGCCTTCAGCTAATCGAAGGTTATTGCTTATGAATCTAATTTCTTCCACAGCAACCCATAGATTATAAATCAATTGGTTTAGAAGGTAATGATCTAATCTAGCTAACAGCACCTTTGGCATTAAACATGCACAGATACACAAAGCACCTATGAGCATACACATGTGCAAAAACTTACATATATATAGTGTATGCTTTCGCTTTTAAATTGAGTTTCGTTAAATAAGGTCAATCATCAGGAATAAAACACCCCTTTAAACAATTTAGACTAAAATGAAAAAATAAAAAGAATAAAAAATCCAGACACACTGATTCACTCCAAAATATATCAGCTATATATATGTTTTCACACCTGATATTGATAAACAATATATGAGCTTTTCAGTCAAGAAACATGCCAAATGCCATTTTTAAATTATAATAAATTAAATTAAAAAATACTTTGGCCCAGGATGGCGCTTGGCATATTTCTCGACTGATAGGCTCATATATGAAAACTTAAACACGGTTGGAAATCGACCATTTCTGATTTTTGGAAGAAAGCCAGCTTCCTCGACAAACCAAATTATGTCGAAACATTTCTTCTTTCGTAAACAGGCCAACAAAAGACAAAGCATGAATAATGGCAAGATCCAATGGGCCGTACGAATCTCAAAACTTTAAATCCCGGAAAAGAGGCATAATTAGCTGGAGCCTACGATGCCTTATTCCGGAAGCCATAAATAACCAGGGAAGAACCATAAGTTGTATTCGTGAGTTTCTCTGCGTGGCTGAGCTCAAGATCGCGAGTCCACATACCGCCAAGATCATGAGAAAGAATAATGTTTGGAGGTTTACCTACTTTCAACGGAGAGGAGACACGCTCACGTATGAATAAAACCAGCACGTAGCCCAGAGGGGTGAAAACGGGCGATTCGACGCATAAATCACAGCAGGAATCAACTGGTATGAAACGACAGCCCACAGACTTCAAGATGAATGACAGATTAACTTGTGAATTCCTCAGAGTGACTCGCCGGGAGGAAGCGAACGTTGTTGTTGTTGTTACCGTGTCAGAGGTATTACGAAACACCGGGGGTAAAGTGGCTCTCTCTCTCTCTCTTTTCTCTCCCTCCCTCATCCCCTGCGAGTGTGGCTGAGCATAAGCAATTGCTCGTTCGTGGTATAAGTTACCTTTTGCTCCTTTTCTTATTCTAACGACACGACGCACCCTGGTAATGTGAGGTTTGGCATAAATATCTCCAATTTTGCCTAGTAAACTCACAGAGAGAGAGAGAGAGAGAGAGAGAGAGAGAGAGAGAGAGAGAGAGAGAGAGAGAACGGTGAGCTTTACCTAAGATAGCAAGAACCACATAATTTCAGAAGAAACACAATTTACAAAATACAACTAAACACGGCATCACGTCCCTTTAAATAAAGAGAACTAACATAAAGGGACGTTTATCATAATGACGGCATTGTACTGATAACAAACATACAGAACACCACTGTCATTCTGCAATTTAGATAAAAGCGTGCAACAGGATCCACTTACGTAACCAGCTGTAAAAATGCACCGGGAACAATTTCAGTGTGTCAGTGCGTCTGGTAATACAGCGAAAGAAATCACCGCCTGACATTACGGTTGACCAGGCGGGAAGATTATCCGAGGGGGCTGA
The DNA here is from genome assembly GCF_040412425.1 of Macrobrachium rosenbergii. Lineage (NCBI taxonomy): Eukaryota > Metazoa > Arthropoda > Malacostraca > Decapoda > Palaemonidae > Macrobrachium > Macrobrachium rosenbergii. The sequence goes on along the minus strand of NC_089754.1, from coordinate 24,363,804 downwards.
CCGCCTTCCCTCGAAGACCTGCGTGTGCAACAGTCCTGTTATCGCTGAGAAGTTTCCTCTCTATCTTGATCTGGCTCCGTTCGAAACCCATTACGAGGTAAGAGGCCAAGTGAAGAGACCTTGTGGAGGGCCTCGAGGTCTCTTTTCCTCTAAGAATAATTATCTCTAATGAGACGGAAAGGCACAGAAGACTTGGCACATTATCTCAAGACTGCACGACTCGTAAAGGGTTAACGCTACAATTATACAACTGGAGTATAATTGATAATCAGGTCGCTGTTATCTGCTTTAGCAAGAAGAGCATCGGTAATGATCGTACTAGTCATAATAATGCCATTAGAGTTCAGTAAAGAATCACTCATTACGTGTAAGTGACTGTAAATAATATTAACAAAGGCATAACTTAAAACACCGCTTCCCCTGTAGGAGGTTAGTGCCGTCAGTGCACCTCATGCGGTGCAATGTAGGCATTACTTAAGGTTCTTTGCAGCGTCCCTTTGGCCCCTAGCTGCAACATCTTTCATTACATTTACTGTACCTCCGTTCATATTCTCGTTCTTCCGTCTTACTGTCCACCCTCTTCTAACAGCTGATTCATAGTGCAACTGCGAGGTTTTCCTCCTGTTACGCCTTTCAAACTTTTTCACTGTCAATTTCCGTTTCAGTGCTGAATGGCCACAGTTGCCCCAGTGCTTAGCATGTGTGCCTCAAATCTATAAATCAATCAATCAATCTATAAACACCGCTTCAACTCCAAACATCAAATGATGACGATTAACACCCGGTAACCGAAGAAGAAACAAAAGTGAGTCAGAGCTAATCAGGTGAAATGAAAGGAAGGACCCGTGCGTCATTTCATTGTCGGTGACTCATCTCCTCCCACGGAGTAGGAAGGGAGGAAGAGAAAGGCTGTAATGGGGCTGAGTGAGTGGTGGTTTGTATGTATGCGTCTCTCGGGGGTACGGGGCTGGTGGAGTACTGGTGATGGTTGTGGGAGGATGGGGGGGGGGAAGGCTGGCGATTCGAGTGCCTTTAGTGCAGCAGCGCACGACTGCAAGTTATCATACGCTTCTCCAACAGGCAGGTCAACAAGTCACTGGTAAAGGAAGTTGCTATCAGCAATGGGTAGATATCGTTTAAAACCTCCGCTGGTTATACTCATGCTTTATTTCGACTAGCTACAACTATTTTTTTAAATATTTATTTTCTATCGTGACCTAATTATGATAATCAATGGAAGATGTATACTGCCTGGTATATTCTCATTTTATCTTTCTTTTCAATGTAATATTCCTTTCCTATTACTAAGACCAATTGCCAAAGGGATCCTCACAAGATAACAGCTGCTACTTGCTCGGTGTTTTTGCTTAGCAAATCGACTAAAGGATTGTCAACTGAGATATCGACCAAGGGGAGAAACTACGAATGCCTGAATTTCAAAACTGTCTATAAAAAATGTATGCACAGAAAACCTGATTGGAGAACCTGCACTCAAAATGAACTATATACCTCTTGTGAGATGATTGTCTGCGATCTTGCGCGTAATAAGTATTGCAAAATGTATGGAATAAGCCAATCTTGCTCTTACTTATATGAGAGAAAAGTATATGCTACCACATGAAATCTGCAAGTCGGATGATTGGACAAGCTTATAAGGAGAGAGAGAGAGAGAGAGAGAGAGAACTGGTGCTTCACCAGTTTAAACAGCCTTGCTTATTGGAAAAAAAATGGGGTTAGTAAGCATGTTTGGTTGATCTAGATTAAGCCTAGCTTATGCCAGCGCGGGCTCTTGCACAAAGTGTGGCGAGGTGTTAAAGGAATTACGAAGGCTAGCGTGGACTTCTAGACTAGCTTTAACCAACCTAGGTGACGTGTATATAAAAAGTCAGACAAAATCCATCATTCGATATCCATCAGCGCTTACTGAAAGCAAGGGATAATGTTAGCAATGCAGGTATTTCGTACTGAATGAGAATCCCTTATGCAAGCGACAACCTAGAATAAAAACAATTATGTTTTAGTCTCAAACGGCAGACAAGACACTCATCTGCATACAACTGGTTAACTTATTTACAAGGTCTAATCCCATTTTTGGGAATCGTCGCTTTGTTTCTCAATAAGTGTGGTTTGAAATTAATGGCTTATAGTAATGCAAGTAACAAGAATCCTCCTTTCATGGGAAGTTTAAGAACTTGACAGTCTTCTACACACGTGGAAGCGGAGAGAGAGAGAGAGAGAGAGAGAGAGAGAGAGAGAGAGAGAGAGAGAGAGAGCGTACATTCGAACTGATGCCTGCCGATAAGAAAACTTACTTTGGGAGCAAAGAATTACTTATTTACATTCCCTAAGCTGAAGGCCTATTCTGTCGTAGTACACTGCCACTCACCCCCGCCCCAGAGGAAACATCTGAGTATCTAAGTAACCTGCTTAAAACAGGAAGAGAGAAATGCTCGACAACGAAAACTCAGGGAAACCGAGACAAGAATGGATAAAAACCAAATAGAAGTCACTGATAAATGACTCAGGAATAGTCAAAAACATAATGCAGTTTCTAAACCTTTGCAGAACTCGGTTAAAAAGTACTGGAAGGAAACACTGACTTAACGCGATGACTTCAGATCAGAAGGGTCTCAGTAGTAGCATTCAAGTGTAAAATAACTTTATAAAAATACAATAAAAAAATAGAATGAAAATAAAACTGGCCATAAAATGTAAATAATCGGTCTTAAGCGCCCCACCCCCTTTAAAAAATATAAGAATTACAATACGCATAAAAAAATAGTGCACCGAGCTTCTAAGTGAAAACCTGAACAAAAAAAAAAAAACCTCAGACAGAAATGATGAGCTGGTAAAAAAAAAAAGTTCCATAGAACTAAACGAGAGTTCAAGAGACCGCTAAAATAAATCGATGTAAAATCTTCTTTAATAAATCCCTTCAACATCTGATTAAATATTTTGTTTCAAAACTCCTAAACAGACATTTTACCTCATATTTCAGTCCTTGCTTACTATCAGCAACAGTCAGTAAAAAAAAAAGTTAAGTATACATACCTTAGTTTAACCAGACCACTGAGCTGATTAACGGCTCTCCTAGGGCTGGCCCGAAGGATTAGATTTATTTTACGTGGCTAAGAACCAACGAGTTACCTAGCAACGGGACCTACAGCTTATTGTGGAATCCGAACCACATTACAACGAGAAATGAATTTCTGTCACCAGAATTAATTTTCTCAAATTCTTCATTGGCCGGTCGGAGAATCGAACGCAGGCCCAGCAGAGTGCTAGCCGAGAACGATGCCAACCCGTCCAATTAGGAACTGCAACAGTCAGTAACTGAGGGACGAATTTTCATCAGGCAAGGTGTAAAAAAAAAAACAAAAAAAAAGCCTCGCTTAGGTTTGATTCAGTGGTTTCTGTGAATTAAAAAAATAAAGAAAGAAAAAACTGCGATGTGGGCAGGGTAACCAATTAAGGCAGGAAAGCCAATAAACTCAAGGGAGGAATGGATACTCACGTGGGTGATCAAAACAAAGACACTATTTGTTCATTTTAGCAGAAATTCAGCAGAAACAGAGAAAAAAAAAATGTAGCACAATGGGCTTTATATAAGAATGGCTTCTCTAACTACATCATCTCTCTCTCTCTCTCTCTCTCTCTCTCTCAAAGTTATCATTTACTTATATTGTAATGTCATATCATACCAGAAAAATATACATAAACATTATGTCCACAAAATCTATAGACAGTTGGTGTAATCGATACGTACTTCATTGGAGGGGTGGGTAGAGCTGTCGCCTAGCACGCTGTTGGCCCAGCGTTCGACTCTCCGCCCGGCTAATGAGGAATCAGAGGAATTTATTTCTGGTGATAGAAATTCATTTCTCGCTATAATGTGGTTAGGATTCCGCAATAAGCTGTAGGCCCCGTTGCTAGGTAACCAATTGGTTCTTAGCCACGTAAAATAAATCTAATCCTTCGGGCCAGCCCTAGGAGAGCTGTTCATCAGCTCAGTGGTCTGGTAAAACTAAGGTATACTTAATTCTTTCTTTCTCTCTCTCTCTCTCTCTCTCTCTCTCTCTCTCTCTCTCTCTCTCAAAGTTATCATTTACTCAAATTGTTATGTCATATCATACCAGAAAAATATACATAAACATTATGTCCACAAAATCTATAGACAGTTGGTGTACTCGACATCCTTTTCCTTTCAATTACGTCTTGTATATTTGTTTGCAGTATATATAAAGTATATCTGTACTGTTATTTTTGGCTGCTGGATTGTCTCAGTTGTCACATATAGCTGCTCTACACATGGTAGCCTTCACAGCACAATTGGTTTGAATCCTGTGCTACAACGTAGAATCTGCATCATTGGCCTTCGTTGCTTCACGGTACGTTCATGCACACTTTCTATACGTAATTCTATATATCTATTTGCCTCTAATAAAGATAAAATCATTATACTGGCTCTTCTTTTCCTTTTCACCAATTGACATTTCATTTTGTGGATGCTTACAGCGTATTCGTGCTCTTTTGTCTTGTTTCCTATCAATGTACTGTATGCTCATATTCTACAATAATAATAATAATAATAATAATAATAATAATAATAATAATAATAATAATAATAACAAGGTTGGGGACGTAATCATATTGATAAATGAAATCTCCCTTTCAACTATATTCATATTAAACTTTTAACATTCAAGGGTAGAAAAAGTATTAGACAGAGCGGTCGGGGTATGTACGGCTCCTATCCATATTCAGAATACATTTGTTGGATGGCTAGATTAAATTAATCTAACCCTCTACAGTAATTGCCCTTACACAATGGCGGTCTGAGGCAACGGTTCTGTTGCTAGCAAAGCCACCGTTTACAAAATTAAAGTTATTGTCTCATGGGAGTGCCGCTGCATCTTTATCGTCATCACGCATATCAATAAGCTTTTTTTCTGTGTCTAACACACATATTCTATGGAAAATAGATTCCGCCTTTGGACTCGACGTTGCCCAGTCCACGGCGAGCGTCTCTTATCAGTGGCCCCTTTATTTAAAATGTAAACGTTACCTTGGCCCGAGTTTCGAGATAGTGTATAATATTCCTGCGTTTGGGATTTGCCATTTCAACCATCTTGCAAATTCGTCATTTTTGATTGAATGGGTACACACACCCAACTCTCCCCACACACACACACACACAATACACATATATACACACATATATATATATATATATATATATATATATATATATATATATATATATATATATATATATATATATATATATACTTACATATGTTTATATACATACATTTTTCATGCTACATAAAATTTAAAAGCAGCTGATGTGCCATCCGTTCTCAATGTAACTGATATCTGGATAAATCTAAACTAAACTGACTGGAGACTGAATTCTCAGAGTAGCCTTATACACAGCTCTGTTTTTACATGAGCCCTTAATCTTCTCCTTTAAGACACCTCCCATATTTTCTTATACTGCCAGACTGCAGGACGCCTGCGAGGAGCTAAAAAAAAAGTCATTAGTTATCTTCACTAAGGACTCATAATCCACTGATGGCTGCCTCTGGCTATCTTATGGGCAGAAAGACTGCCATCATGGAGATCTCAGAAAGACTTTATGTGCTTCTCCCAAGTCAAGTCAGTCATTAAGGCATCATCCAGCCCGAAGGCCCTTTCCACGTGTGAGCACTAGAAACTGACAGGATGGCTACAGTAAGTGAACTCTAGACATTCTCTAGAGCCTTCCAGTTGCCTGACTGCTGTAATGACAGAGTGCTGCTGTCCTCTTCTGGCACCTTACTGAGGACATCCTTGTGTGTGTGTGTGAGCTTGTGTGTATGTGTGTGTGTGTGTGTGCAACACAAGCCATCACTGTTTTTCTTTCTATCACTTCAGCAAGTTTTATCCAATTTTCCCTGTCCAGGAGCACAGGCAATTGCCAGCATCTTCGAGATCCTGATTCGAGAGATCGTAGATTACAGCGTTATCGTCATCGTGCCTGGGTCCCCCGAAATAAGTGCCAGTCAATACACCTGCCTTGGAGTTTCCCGATGCTAAGTAGATTTTCTTCAGGGACAGAGAAACGTTGCCTCTGCAAGATACAAAGCAAACTGGGGATGTCAGTGTTGGTCAATCCAAACAGCAAGCAGAACTAAAGTAGAACAATCTTGCTGTTAAAATTCTCTGGTGAATTTCATCAGTATTCTCTCACAGCTAATGACTGCGTAGACTAGGTACTTAGTAGTCAGTGATAACGTAAAAATTAGGGAAAGTCTAGTATAATAAAGGCTATCAGGGGAATAGAAACTGACCCTCTGAGCTCTTGTCTTATTCACATATGGCCATTGACTATTGTTTTCTCTGCCCTCTGGAGCAATCCCCTATCAGGGAAAAATGGCTTATTGTTAACTGTTTAGTGTTTTTCCCAGAAAAGTCGTGACTTGGCACCGCAGGGATTAGGCTTTATATGTAAAAGCGGCCAGGGAACAACGTCACCCCTTCTGCAAATCCTCTTGTAAAGGAAAAAGAATATAAAAGGTAAAAACATAATAACAAAAATAATCACAAAATTATGGCAACAATTATTGGCTGTGCAACCAAGTTCTCGGTAAGATTTCAGCGAATGTAATATACATTCATGTGTAAAATTAAAATATAAATATTTTTCCAAGCTATCAGACAATAATTTTGGGTTAATAACATGGACCTATATGACAAATAACGAAAACAGGAGAAATTAAAGTTGCTTCCACAGAAATAAGTGTTTGTTCTCTAGCCTCGTACAGCAACCTGCAGTCTTTATTTATAAAAAAAAATTACTAACTCACGCAAAAATATTTTAAACTAACTTGTGCAAAAGCACATATAAGGATACATACAAGCCCATACGAACATACGCCTACGAGAGAGAGAGAGAGAGAGAGAGAGAGAGAGAGAGAGAGAGAGAGAGAGAGAGAGAGAGTTTATTATTCAGCAGCGAGACTACTGAATTATAAATATCATGGTCTTTGGTAAAGCAAGCGCAAGTCTGAAACAGACATAAAAGAACGCGCTGAGGATTTCACTGTAAGTGAACCCGACGAGGAAGGTCGTTCACATCCGGAAAATCGAACGAATATAAGCGAAGACTTGAGCTACTGCAATGCAGGTGTTTCGTCTACTTGGGACTGAGGGCAACCTGATATTTTCGAACGAACACTCTAAGTCTTTGATCAAACCACTGAGAAATTCTTCAAAAGGGAGATTTAATTTAACTTCAACGGACAATGAAACATAAAAAATTAAAAGTATTAATATGTTGAACAAAAATTATTTATAAACCTCCGAGATTCACACATAAAATCTTCGGAAATCGCATTACACTTTTCACTCCGCTATAAAGCGTTATCATTGGCTTTATGCATTTTTGGTTCCCAAGCAACGCAGGGCACTCGGCTCTGTTTAAAAGGTATACAATTAACGAGCAAGCAGACAGAACTGTAATTTTCTCCTGAAAAATGTCCTGACCCAGTCATGATCATTGTGATGATAATTTTGGTGACGTTTATCAGTATTACTAGAAGTAGTAGTAGTACTGAACGGGAACAAACAAAGAGGAGACAGGTAAGAAATAATAACGAAAAATCAAGGAGGAAGCAGTAATAAAAGCGAATAAATAACTTGCGTGTGAACCTTGGCCTGAATACACGCACTGTCCACAAACCAATTCGCCTTCTGCAGGAATAGACTCATTTCCAGGGCAGGTCATGCGACACACGAAGGTCTGTCTGGTTCCAGCAACGTGCGTTTGGCCTTCCTGAAATCGCTGGTGTCGGCGAATCATTTTAACCATTCCTTTCTTCCTGTTTTGACATAGTAGTGCTCCTATTTTTATGGTGTGTTTCCATTCTTTAACTCCCCGAGAGAATAAATTCACGCCTGTCGGCTCGTTCCACTCAAGTGGTTATTTTTGAGTTACAAATGTACCTGTCCTGCCAATTACTATTACAACAGGCATAGTGTAGAAATGAACAGTTTCTCATCTAATATAAAAGAGCAGGTCTGAAAGAATATGTAACTCCTTACTGTCATCCACAGTTTGTGTATCATAAAAATTGTAAGGCTTATTACCTGCACGCTATATTACATGAGAAATGTATTGACTTACCAACAAATATAGTATAACACAAATACTGCTTTACAAAGAGAGAATGACCATCAAAGCCAAATAATCCTTGGGGGAAGATTACAGGGAACATATGAAAATAATTCAAATACTATCCTATCATTAACTTTAGGGATGTGCAAAAGAACAAATATCACTGAAAATTAACTTGTCCAAGAAATGAAAATATTTTATGACAACAAATGGCACAAGTAGCATTCTAAGGCAATATATCTACTGTATTTCCGTTGTTTCAGAAAAGTATTTAATCATTCTTCAGTTCTTCTGTACGCTAACACAAAATTCAAGCCAAGACAGAAACAGATAGTTCAGCAGACATACGGACAGAAATCTCGTCAGAGGATCATTAACATCCGAACGAATTCGCCAAAATAATTCTTCGAACAACCTTGTTCACTGGAAGCTTGGTTGGGGAAGGGACGAAGTAACTATGCGACAGAACGAAGGAGAAACACGAATTAAATTTCCAGCAACAGCTGGTCCATTCTTAGAAGAAAATATCAGAATTTGGTTCAGTCTCACCTATATGAGCATCTGTTCTTTCATAAATATAATGATTCTCACTGTGCTGATAGGTTAACAGTTGGAAAAATAAGGAAAAAGTAAGTATATCTTAGTTTAACAGACCACTGAGCTGATTAACAGCTCTCCTAGAAGGATTAGATTTATTTTACGTGGCTAAGAACCAATTGGTTACCTAGCAACGGGACCCACAGCTTATTGTGGAATCCGAACCACATTATAGCGAAAAATAAGGAAGTCGAGCATTGGGACTACACTGATAATTCAGGCGTAAAACTCTTGAACGCATGCGTACATACTATATACAGTATATATATATATATATATATATATATATATATATATATATATATATATATATATGTGTGTGTGTGTGTGTGTATAAATGTATGTATGTGGCCTAAACGTGTATATATGTATGTAGATAAGTATATACGTGTAAATCTAGCTCTGGTGATTAACATCACTTAAGAAGGATATAATACACAAGGAAAATATACTGGCACGCAGAGGGATGGTCAAAGACTCCATCAATACCAGTTTGCGCGGCCAAAACATAAATAAATTAGTTGGGTAATCCATAGAACGAAGGAAGCGTCATCCGGCCCCCTCCCACACACACACGCACACACACACACACACACACACACACACACACACACACACACACACACACGCACACAGCCTAAAGTTCCTTGCGTCTGGATCTAAACCACATCACCGTCACTACCTAACATGTGGAATTTTCTCTTCATAGCCAACACTTTCAAAAAATTCACAAAAACCAAAGTCCTTGAGGTGATGGCTGGATTATGGTCGACTTGCCCAAAAAATTCCGATTAAGCGTCCTCACTGTTTAGTGAATCCGCTACCGGGCACCTGATAAGTTGGAAGATAGAGAAGATGTAAAAAGCTACCTAGGTACCAAAACCCATTTGACTGGACTATTCTAAAGATAAAAGACAGACGTAAAAGGGAAATTATAAAAGTTAACAATCTCACAACGTTTCTGAGGCAGTAACCTCGAATGGTTGTACAGTTGGAATCAGATTAATATGACAAGAGTTTTACAAATGAATGGTATAAGTGCATTACTTTCAACTCCAACCCTAGGAACTGTAAAATAGAAAAAGTAAATAAAAAAGTAACCCAACTATACATTCAGACCGGACAAGTTACGTATGATAATGGAATATCATCTTCAAATAAATGAATAAAAAAACGCAAATATTAAGACTTCAGAGGATATAAAAGCAATAACAACCGTGGAACTCAAACGGGAGAAAAACCACCAGCTGGCACAAGCAAAAAACAAAAACGCTATCACTCAAATTTGACATCGTTCAAGTACAATTAGCGGCAAAGTGAACCTTACGAGAGATCATAACAACATGTCAACAGAATCAACTACAGAGCCCAATAAAACTAGAGCTCCCAAGGTTCACCATCGTCTTAAATATTCTGAAAACTGCGACGAACTTTCGCTAACAGTCTCCGTAGTAGTAGAAGTAGTGTCTGGGGGTAAAGTGTTAGATCAGTAGACGTTCGTATCGATTGAATGAAGAAATCCGTAGTAAACATACCCACGCATGTGCGGAATGAGGCCCACTTTAAGGTTGGATTCTCCCATATACGAAGTGCGCCGCCATTTCTTTCCATATAGGTTTGGGCGCAACATGATGAAAGGCGTACAATGCACAACACCATTGTGTTACGTGGAGAGAGAGAGAGAGAGAGAGAGAGAGAGAGAGAGAGAGAGAGAGAGAGAGACTCAAACCAAAATGATTCAAAATAAATAAAGTGTTAGAGAGAGAGAGACTCAAACCCAAATGATTCAAAATAAATAAAGTGTAAGTAAACTATCAACAGAAAATTCACTGAATATACATGTATACTGCATTAGTGAATCAATAAAATACTCATGCTAACTAAATTAAATTGCCCCTTCACTCACTCTAGTATTACTGTAATCATCATTGTGCAAATGAATATGAGTTAAGTGCAGTCAACTGCATCGTTAACTTACCAGACGCTCATATACTAAACAGCTGAGAGAGAGAGAGAGAGAGAGAGAGAGAGAGAGAGAGAGAGAGAGAGAGAGAGAGAGAGAGAGAGAGATCACTGAAGAAAGTTCAACGTGGGTGCAACATTATCTAAACATGGTAAAATGAGAACACCTGGAGTCTCAAACTTTCTAGAAGCGAATCGAAGGAAAAACATATTTGTATCATAATACCAATAGGAAACTACGGCTCCTTATATTTTAATGTTTTGTAACTAAAACGACGACAAGACGAATCAAATTGCACTCGCTCACCGGCTCCACCCAACCACCATCTGTCTCTCTTTTCTTCAAATGAATTTTTATTCCAATCAGAATGTGATTACGAGAAGAACTTATGCTTATGAATTTATATTAGATGAGTAAAGAGTTTATGCAACTAAGGTGGTACCTGGATTACTTTCCAAAGAAGCGCAGTATCAACAGTCAGAAGACTTTCGCAGTTCATGAGCAAAAATCTTCCAAAATAATAATATTTTAGAAAAAGCGTAAAAAGTTCCAAGTTGAAAAATCAGGCAAATCCTATGATCCAACACTTTTTAGTTATAAAATGCTTAAAGTCTCTCGTTCTCCAGAAAACTCAAAAGGAAATAAAATGCTTTGTTATGATCGAAACAAGTGAAACCACGATTTCTGAAAAACAAACAAGAAGACAAGATCTTTGGGAGCCCGCAAACCTCCGACAAAGATGCGCAATACATTCCCGGGAAGTTCCCTTCTCCCCAAAATATACTGTACTGTATATTACCAGCGCTCTCAGAATCGAATCACTGAGGTGCCAGTCACGAGTCAAACAAACTAGCAGACAAACAAATTTTATCTTGGATTTTTCCGTATGGTAAAATTATTATCAAGTTAGTTCTAACAATGCAGACCTAGCTTTGCCGCTACACACACACACAGAGAGAGAGAGAGAGAGAGAGAGAGAGAGAGAGAGAGAGAGAGAGAGAGAGCCCGAAAAACGAACAGGAAAAACAATAAGCCCGATAGGTGATACCCACATGCAAAATACGCAATATATGACATGGAAAATCTACATAATAAATACAGATTTGGCAATTATTTCATTACGCAAATTGTATATATGCAGACATTCATAATCACAATGCACATTCATTATACAAACGTAATCTATGAATACACACACACTACACTCATATCGAGTTCCCTATACCTGGGGAGTAACTTACACTAACAAGGAATTCTGATATTATGATAACCGTTCTTGTTCCTGTGGTGACCAGGAGTCGAACCTATGGCTTTTCAAATGGTTCGAATTAGGGTGACCAAGGATCACCACGCTCATGCCTTCAAGAGAATAGAAGTTGGTTTCAAATCATTTCCATCACGAAGCTGTATGCTAAACATATAAAGATGTAAATGAATTTTAATATCTTGTGGAACAGTCAGTTATGTTTATTTTCGATTATCAATTCTTGCCTCCCTTTCTTAGATGTTTTAATACATTGAGAACCATTTCAATGCAAATTCAGTATCTATAGGAAATCAACCAACAACTTATTTGCTGCTTTCGTAAATCTGACAATATTTAGGTCGGAATTAGAATATAAAATTTAGGCCAACGGCCAAGCGCTGGGACTTATGAGGTCATTCAGCGGTGAAAGTGGAATTGAGAGTAAAAAAAGGTTATCAAGATGTAACCGGAGGAAAACCTCGCAGTTGCACTATGAAACAACTGCTAGAAGAAGGTGGAAAGTAACATGGAAGATAATGTGAACGGAGGTGCAGTAAAAGGAATGAAAGGGGTTGTAACTAGGAGTCGAGGGGACGCTGCAAAGAATCTTGGCGGCACTAACCCCCTACGGAAAATATGCAGGTGTTTTACAAAATGCTGCTTCAAAGTAGGAAGGAACACAACGCAGTACGGTATGCTGGCCTGTCTATCTATCCTTCTATCTATCAGTAAGCCAGGTGAACAACGTACACGCGCTGGGCCATCTCTCATCCGGCCAAACAACCATTTTTGTGGGACCCTGTTCGCCAATTATGGCCGCTAACTTGCTCCGCCCAAAAACAAACTGCGCACTTGGCATCATAACATTCACCATAACTGCCCATGGAAGAAAGTGGATATCCCTTGTATCTTTACATAACAAAAGCATTTTAAGTGAATGTTTAGACTCCTGGCAACATTTTTCTTCCAAGAATAAAAGAGGTTCTGCTTAAATGTAACTATTATTTTTAAGTGTTGCAATGACGTTTGCGGCAGTTTGTGTCAAGTCCCTTTGTTCTGCCAGTCAGTCTGACTATTTTTTACACAAAAACGCGCAAAAATGAAGATATAAATAAAAACCAATAACAGATGAATCCCATTGAATAACAATAATAAAAACGTTATGTTACTACTTTGTCACAGACTTTCTCAAAAATGCGCTAAAATTACACGAAACTCATTATTTCTCTCGATGAATGTCGCGAAAAAGTGGCAATTAGTTTCTTTTCGCCTGGAATAATTGTCGTATTCCTTTGCGAGGAATAGGAGTTGGACTCCACATTCCCTACCTGGCTTCTAAAGTGTCGATTGGAGTACTTTTACTTCAGGGGCCATTTCCTCCATTGAATATCTCCTTTTAGTGCTTGCTAAATTAACAGTGAACAGTTCATGTATTCATTATTAATACTATTGGTATTTAATTAAACCCCACCTCCTTGCAAGGCTACTCTGTATCTCACATGTAGCAAATTTTGTCTCTCATTACAACTTCCTAGTTTTTGGTGGAAGCCTATTAGTTTGTACCTACAGATAAGTGCATGTCACTGATGACATGTCAACAAAAGTGATTCTAAATCTACAGACGGGATATAATTTATTGACATTCTAGTACGAAAATCTGAAAGATTTTAATATAATGTCCAGTTTCCCACTGAAACGCAAAAACACAGTGACAAATCTTCATTCCTGAGAGAAGTATGCTCAAAATCGGAAATATCCTCGCCCTATATAGCAACAAAGCGCAACTCCCCTTTAGTGCGTAGTGCGTCCCCCACTAAAACATTAAAAATAAAGCAAATCTGTTTAGAGTATCAACATGCGTCAGGAGAATAGTTCGTCCTCTACAAAGATTCCTCTTCGCCGCCCACAAGCCGAAGCATCTCGTGAACACCTGGTGGTCTCTCTTAGTGATTTACAGCATCCACAAGGTGGTACTCGCTAAAGATCTGCGTCTCTGATTTTCTTGCAACCAGTTAAAGCTTCTGGGTCCAGAGGAACTGAGAGAAGGCTGCCTGTTTCGTGGGCGTAGCCGCCTTTGCCTGGACCTCTGTCGGCGCAAGTGCTTGCATGCATGTCTGCATTAAGGATAACGAAAACGTTCTTGAAGCACCATGCGAGGCATCACATATATTTCTTAACACGAAGATTTCTACGCAACGGCCGCTACTAGGATTATGCAAGTGGGATCAGAGGAGGGTAATAAACCCTAATTAGAACTGCAGGAGGCATCGCCCAGTCTTGCTATTCAGTAGGCGTAAACAGGACAGAAACGCCGGTGTTAAAGACGCTGGGATCTAAGACCGAATCAGTAAGCCGCCCGAACTGCGGGGATGCAAATATTTAATCGTATTGCGCCTTTTTCATACGCGTTCCGGACAACACCCTCTGTCTGTATGTCTGTCGGTTTGTCAAGATGCAATGTTTCAAATATTATTTTGCGGAAATACACGGAAAATCTTAATGTATTTTATACACGTATACTCTCTCTCTCTCTCTCTCTCTCTCTCTCTCTCTCTCTCTATATATATATATAATATATAATATATATATAATATATAAATATATATATATATAATATATATATATATATATATATATATATATATATATATATATATATATATATATATATATATATATATATATATATATATATATAAAAGAAAATATGCCATCACTTTCAAAAAGCAACTGAGTTAACTTTCTCTCGCCTACTATCACATCATGCTAAATACGAAAGCCGAACAACAACAAAATACGCAGCCAATCTCTTTGTACCGGACAAAAGGCAAACCTAAAAAAAAAAAAAGAAAGAAAAAAAAAAGCCAAATCCGCGTGGGATGACAACTACGTTCGCGTTATGTAACTGACGTGCAAACTGCGCCCGAACAACCTGGCTGTAGACTTTCTAAATATTTTCTGACGCGTTGCAAGGCCGAGAAGACACTGACATCTGACAAAACATTGACATCAAGATGTCAAAGACGACTGAACATCATTTATAATGAAGGAAGTTGCGCTGATTCCATCATTATTTCCCCTGACGTGTTGATTACAACTGATTATCTCTTGCACAACTCAGTTTTCTGTCTTGTCTATGTTTGGCTTCGTTATCACGACTTCCACTCTCCCTGGTACCTGGTTTATTGTTCCCTTTAGGGAGCGTTTCCCACCTCTCTTTCTTTCACGTTCTCTTTCTTGTTCATTTCATTAACTTTGCCCTTCTGAAGGGTATATGCTACAAAAAAGGTGTCAAAGGGTTCCTCCTCTCTCTCTCTCTCTCTCTCTCTCTCTCTCTCTCTCTCATCCATTCTAGATAATGAGTGAGGAAGCGTAAGAGAAGTAAAAAATTGTCTCACTGGATACACTGATGATGGAACGGTACCCAACAGGCAAATGAACATAGTTCGTCCTCTTGTTTTTGTTTGTGACAACGGACACGAACGAACACCGCTCATCCGCAGTGAACAACAAAAAGTTTAGACCCAGGCTTTTACTCCCTCGTGAGCAACAATTCATATTTTTTCCCTTTTGTGATCGTATTACCATCCGTTGCCTTTTATGGATCGCAAAATATCGCTATAAATCTACTGACGTATTAATATCTGGCAATTCCTGGTCTGATGATGATCAACAGTGTTACATTATAATGATTGCTTCCAAACTGTACCTGATGTTTATTCTCTCTCTCTCTCTCTCTCTTCCTCGTTACCTGTTTGTTTGTTGGTCCCTCCCGATAGCTGAGTGCTGCCTTAGTTACTTGAACCATCAATCTAATACCAATATCCAACCCAACCCATCTTGCGAGGTTTAATACATTTGCAAACAATAAAGCAATTAGTGCTCCCTGGCATCCATTATGTGAATAACCCAGCAGCAAATGCCCTGAGAAATAACTAAATGACTAAATATCTTATATTATTAGAAAGTAAGTCCTTATTCAAAGAGGCACCTAATTTCAAAACTTATGCTCACCAGCCCAACCAATATTTTTTCACGCACTGCTCATTTTGTCATAACTTATCTAAAGAGGAAAAATGGCAAGCGTTGTCGTGTTTTCTCTGATGTATGGGAGAGGCTAATCTCCTACACAAAGACAACTCAGGGAGCTGATAATGAATAACAATGAAGAGGAAGAAAAGAGGAAGGAGTAACAACTTAGGACTTCAACTTCGGTCATGTGATTTATTATTATTCATTTTATGACAGGCTGGCAGAGAGAACAATTTCCATTTACTTGGCAACTTGAAGAAAGTGACAGACTGCCAAGAGATTTTGTCTTGCCGTAAAGGAACTTGGCGAAAGCTTCAGAGATGAACGGCTTTGTTTATAAATTTGTTGGACGTACTAAAGAACAACAGCTATTTTGAAACTGAAGGGTCATGGGTTTGCATTACACGAGAAAACCAACAATAAAAAATACTTATAATGTAAATACTGTTTCTGTGAATTATGTTTCATTGTAGATGAGATACGACGGCAGATGGGTCACAAGACAATATACCTTTGACTTTCTACGACCATCAACGAATAAAGTTCCATTGAACTGGGATTTTGTGGTAACGGTTGCTTTCCGGTTTTATTAAAAACTCATCAACATGAAATTGAGGATGAAAAATAATACTGCCCAAGGATCAAAGATAAAAGGTAACCAAATTACAGAAAAATTCTATCTCTTTGGTTAATGGCAAAATAATCCTTCGTATTTGTGTACTGACTATAAATACAACAGTAAAACTAATAATAAGTAGATATCAGCTCTTCCCAGTAGAAGTCACTGCACCATAACGTTGAATGGCAGCAATATTTTACTTTGATTAAAAACGTAAGTTCTCTACAATTAACTAAAATATTAAGCCAAATAACTGCCTACGAAGATATACCTGGCTTAAGTCTTCGTCTCCCCTCTCGCTGATGTAAGAATAGTAGGCAATCTTTCCTGTTTCAGCATATCAGAGGTTATTGACGCCACTAATGGAGGCTGAGGACGTGGGCTGGTGTCTTGTTTTTTTTTTTTTAACCTTTCACCGTCGCTATAGAGGAGTTATGTAAGGTATGGGAGTGATCATCTGTTAGGAAAGCTTGGAGATTGTACACTGACAGGATAGATAAGTGGAACGTACCCACGTATTCACAAACCACACCGCGCACAGTACTTGCAGTCAAAACCACTTGCAGTCATATATATATATATATATATATATATATATATATATATATATATATATATATATATATATATATATATATATATATATATATATATATATATATATATATATATATATATATATAGTATATAGAATATATGTATTCTTCTTTCTAATGAACATATATCTTTGGAAGCTGAAATTTCAAGTCAATGGCCCCTGTAGGCTTGTTCCATATGAATAGGCTTTATCTACTGAATAACAATTACATATATATATATATATATATATATATATATATATATATATATATATATATATATATATATATATATATATATATATATATATATATATATGATATATGTGTTTGTCTGCGTTTGTGTCCGTTCCTCTATTAAGTTTTAAACGTTTTCCAACCTTTTTCTTTCACTTCCTTATTTCTAACCCGACTGGCCATAATTGCAACAGAGGCTCAGCTGGTGGCGACAGCCGGAGCCTGATGAAGTCTGTCTTTTCTTTGTACTCACTGGAGATGTTTTTGACTCTGGATTTATTTTTACTCGAACTTATATTCTTGCTCTGTATTTCAATCCTTTTGTTTAATCCGGCGTCAATAACCTAGATGTTGTGACGCCAGTTTTAGTTACCATAAATCAATCAATCATTTTTGTTTAATCGCTTCTCTAAAAATAAACCCTTGTTTAAGTCTCCTTACGAATGATTGTGATTACTGTAATCTGCAATTAAATACCTGTCACAATTAACACTTAAATCTGGTGAAATGGTGGCCTATTTCACATAAACATGCCTATTTGTGTGAGTATGTACTGTATTTCCATAAACGTCACAGCTAACTTATAAGATACTTTCAAGCATAAATTACACGTAAATGACCACACATAGATATTCTGTACAGAATTCTTATGATTAAAAAAAAAAAAAAACACAAGAGAGCATAAGGCTACAAAATGGAAAACCACAAACAAACACCCATTAACTCGATATGAAGCATGTTCTAATGTTCCCCTTCCATCTAGCTCTTCAGTTCTCCGGGTAGAATTAACGAATTACAACAATAAACACCACAACGAAACAATACGAGTAGAGATAGGAACTTACGGGAACTTATAGGCCTATAATTATAATCACAGACTGGTTCAGAAGGAAATAACCTTGAGATAAATGTTCGGTTAACATTCTGACCAGCAGTGACAATGAAACGTCCAGATAGATTGTGTAAGAAATAAGAGCAACAAAAGCTATGAAAAAGGCGGGAAACAGAAGGGAAGAAGTAAATAACACACGACAGCGGAGTAAACGAAAATCCAATTTTACCCAAGTTTAGAATCAGTTCAGCCGCCATGAGGTCATTACCGAGAAATGCTTTCCGGACTTTTCCCCCGACTGAGAGAGAGAGAGAGAGAGAGAGAGAGAGAGAGAGAGAGAGAGAGAGAGAGAGAGAGAGAGAGAGACAGAGAGAGAATTATACAATTTGGTTACACAGACGATGTAAAAGCTAGGAGAAAAACTAAAGTAAAATATTCATTGGAGTTCAAGCAGTGAAAGTTTTGGCGGCGGTGATCAAGAGAAAGATGATAAATTAGATCGTTGTGAGAGAAAGCTGATTAGAAATAAATTGAAAAATGACTGATCAGTTGGATGGAGGTAAAAAAAAATAAAAAGCCTTTGTTACAATGAGTGGGAACCCAAGAGACACCAGGTTCATGAAGAACACTTTTGTCCTTACCAAAGTTTTTGGTGATCTATGTATGTTTGTATATACATACACACACATCTTTACATACAGATATACACTACATACATACATACACACATAAATAATATATACATGCATATAGATGCACATGTTACTGTATATGAACAACAAATCTCGTTCAATATCGAATTACAGTAAATATACCTTAGAAGTACCTTACATCCAGATATTTATCCGTACAGTAACAAAGATAAACCAAAGGACCAGGCTCGAATCCCGACCGGGCAGAAGCACTTATCAATATTATAATTCCCTTTGGGCATAAGTTATTCCCAAGGCAGGTAAAATCGATATTAAACGAAATTTGGGGCGTAATATTTGTGATGATAAAAAACTCACAAGAATATAGGTAGCCAAAATGCATACACGACCACGCAAACACACATATCTATACAATATATATACATTTTATATATTTTATATATATATATATATATATATATATATATATATATATATATATATATATATATATATCAGCACTTTTCAATATAATTCCATTTGGGTGTAAGCTATTCCGAAGATGCAGTGAATTCGATATTAAACGAAATTTGTGGCATAACATTTGTGATGATAAAGTCACAAGAACATAAGTAATCAAAATTCATACACTACACTACGCACACACATATATATATATATATATATATATATATATATATATATATATATATATATATATATATATATATATGTGTGTGTGTGTGTGTGTGTATGTATATATATATATACTATACATATACATATTATATATATACACACACACACACACACACACATATATAT
This sequence comes from Macrobrachium rosenbergii, assembly GCF_040412425.1. Lineage (NCBI taxonomy): Eukaryota > Metazoa > Arthropoda > Malacostraca > Decapoda > Palaemonidae > Macrobrachium > Macrobrachium rosenbergii. The sequence continues at coordinate 24,344,085 of NC_089754.1, read as the reverse complement.
ATATATATATATATATATATATATATATATATATATATATATATATATATATATATATATATATGTGTGTGTGTGTGTGTGTGTGTGTGTGTGTGTGTGTGTGTATATAAATATGTGGATAACGAAGGAAGGAATGTATGAATAATAATAACTGCTATTTCCTCCTCATCTCCTTCCATAAAATAACACCGGTACCTCTTCTTCCAATCTTTAACGACAGACTGATAAGGACCTTCCGAAAGCAACCTCCGGGCTGGCCCCGGCCCAGACTAAGCAGTGTCGTTTGTGGAGCCTCAAAAAGTCTGGGTTTCAAGGGACCCAGGGAACCCAGCAGTTATAAAGCCCTTGAGTCTGGCATGTGAAGCATCTGATACTGTAACGTTTCCTCCTGTACAAACAACCAAACCCCTCCTCTTTCGCTGAAATGGCTCGACGCTCGTGCTGGCATAATTCTCTTATTGTTCGTCTCATTCAGTTTCTTGTAGTCAGATTGCTGGCCTCTGATATGTCTTTTCAATCGTCCCCTCCCTCCCCTTGTGATATCTGCTCAGAGCAAGAAGGTCAGATTTATGGCGATGCCCTGACCATCGAAACCCTTCACTAATCCGTGAGACCGGGTCAGTCAGCAACGACTCCCAGAAAGATAGTCAAAGTTAAGTATATCTTAGTTTAACCAGACCACTGAGCTGATTAACAGCTCTCCTAGGGCTGGCCCGAAGGATTAGATTTATTTTACGTGGCTAAGATCCAACTGGTTACCTAGGAACGGGACCTACAGCTTATTGTGGAATCCGAACCACATTATGACGAAAAGTGATAAGTCAAAAAGACCGTCGGAAAGCATTGGCGCTAAGGAAATAAATTAGCTCCTCGTCATTTATTGTCATTTTCTTCCTTTCCTTCTGTTTGTTTTCTTTCAAAGAAGACAGAGCAACTCTTTTGAACCACGTACATTATATATTTTCGGTTTAAAATGTAATAAATCTAACCTGCTTGGCTCAGACTTCCATCTGCTGCCAATTACATGAACGAGTCCTGTACAGTGTAGTCTTTGTATTTGTAATTATTATTATTATTATTATTATTATTATTATTATTATTATTATTATTATTCAGTAGATGAAACCTATTCATATATAAAGAGAATAAATGATACCTAACTCAAGCTGTAATGTTTTGACGTTATTAAAAATGGATTCTCGCATTTAACATATAAAAAAAAAATGTCGTAAAACGAAAACGGTTATTTAGCGAGTAAAGAGCGCTTTAACTTAGCTTTTGTGAGAACATAATAAACTAACGATGATAAGTGTTGATAGCGTAGCCCCATTGTGAGCGCGTGCCTGTGCCTTTGTAAACAAAAGGTCTTACTTTTCTTGACCTCTTAAAGTGTAAACAAACGAAGTGAGAGGGTTCTTTTAGTGGTGAATGTACGAATTGTTAATGAAAAGAGACTTCCCTTTTTCATAATGAATGCTTTTCACGAAGAGAGGTTTTCAAATGAAGACAAATCTCGAAATCTTCTGAAGGAGAAATATTTTTATCAAGGAAGTGAGCTCTCAATTCTCATGAGCGAACTATCAGCCTAAAAGGATAAGTAAATCAAAGGTTTAATACAAATATAAACCAAAATAATGATATTTTTCTTTATTTTCTGCATAATTATACTTCTTTTGAATGGTAGAATTCCCATTTTCGGATCTTTGGTTATCTTCAATTTCCCTTTTCATTTGCTCCTTTCGTTTATACGTTTGTTTATGAACTTTTTAGTTATCTGAAAAGAAAACTATTGTGCTGGCTTTGTCTGTCCGTCCGTACTTTTTCTGTCTGCCCTCAGATCTTAAAAACTACTGAGGCTAGGGGGCTGCAAATTGGTATGGTGATCATCCACCATCCAATCATCAAACATAGCAAATTGCAGCCCTCTAACCCCAGTATTTTTTTTTTATTTTACTTAAGGTTAAAGTTAACCATAATCGTGCTTCTGGCAACGATATAGGGCAGGCCACCACCGGGCCGTGGTTCAAGTTTCTTGGGCCGCGGTTCATACAGCATTATACCGAGACCACCGAAAGATAGATCTATTTTCGGTGGCCTTCATTATACGATGTACAGAAAACTCGACTGCCCCGAAGAAACTTCGGCGCATTTTTTCTTGTTTATCTTTATGCTGCTATTGCAGTAATACCTGCACATAGCGTTTTTCACTCTTCATAGGAAAAGTATTCAACTCGAATCCTTCAAAAGTTTTTGTTTTTTGGTACCATGTACAGGAAGCCAAAGATTTGTTACTCTAGCGTAAGGAAGCCCTTAAACGATTCCCGTCAACTAAAATCATGAACCCGTGAACCTCACCTCAAAAAATAAACATTAGCGCTTTTACAGAACTGTTTAGGCCTACAATAAAATGAAGTGTTGAAGTTAGTTGAATACATCACGATGGAACGTTAAACAGCGATGTTTATAGAAAAAGTTTTATAACACCAATGTTTTAACCTGAGTGTCTTGAGACTTTTGACAGCGCTAGAATCAACAGGAAAGTCACGTCATCCTCTCCCATGTTGCGGGGAATTCTCAAGTGTGACAGCTGTTTGCTTTTGAGTTACATATTTGGAAATAACATTGAAGTAAAAAATTAACATCCATTCTTTAAATAGCATTTTGTAATTACAAACGGAGAGTGCCAATTTCCCATTTCATTTTTATTCAAAACGTCTAATAACACGTTAGCTAATCAATGAAAACGGAGGTTCTGCCTTTGAAATGTCAAATGAGCTTAAACCTTGATAAATTCCACAAAAAGTTTCATGAAATTGTTAAAATGACTAAAGTATGAACCGTAAAATCAGCAAATGTTTATGTGCGACGGTTATTTTACCATAGAAGAATAATTTTGAACTTGAATTGGAATTCTCTATAAGCCAACGACATTCTGTTTAATATTCTATTCTGTCTTCGATCCTCCATGGGTTACTGTGGAAATTTCAATGTGTTTTTTAAAGTGTTCGGAAGGTTGTAGTGACACCAGAAGAGTTACAAGTGCCAGAATTGTTGAGATAGGACGAAGAGACATAAAAATGTGACAACTGTTGACATTCAAAGAAGAGGGGTCAATAGGACGAGACGTGACAGAGATTACAGGGAAACAACTTATAAGGATATGATGAAGAGGACTGGAAAAGGAAGAACTTTGGAGATATATTCCAGAAGGTTGAAATGAAGAACACTTTAGAGATAAGTAAGGGGGCCACAAGTGGAAGAAATTAAGCGATATTATTAAGAAGTTGGAAGAGAAGAGAAATGCTGAAATGCGACGAAGAGGGCTGAAGATAAGGGAAAGTGACAAAGTGACGATACGACAAATAGAGTCAGAAGGCAAAGAAATACTGAGCTACGACAGAGATACGAAAGGCAGAGAAGCGTTAAACTGATGATGGTTAAAAGAGAGAAACATAAGACATATATATAAAAAAGGGGTCAAAAGGAAAAAAAATACTCACATATAAAAAAAGGGTATGTGGGGATGCAATGATCGAGGTTGATAAAGCAAGAAATATAGACACTTAACCAAGATGTTTGAAGAGCAAAAAAATGCAGATACAGAGTTGTTGAAAGGGAGAGAAATTCTGAGGTGTGAAATAAAGAGTTGAGACAGAACTGCATACATGGGAGGATCACTCACTGGGAGGGAATTGTAGAGACAGGATGAAGAGGTTGGAAATACTTGCTATGTAGAGATGTCAAAGTGTTGAAGAGGAAGAAGAATGTACAGATAAGATGTGAAGATGGAAAGTGCAGGAAATGTAGAGATACAACGGAGATGGTAGAAACTACGAGAAGAATAAACATATCATGTAACAGTGTTGCTAAGGAGAGGAACGCAGGGCTATCCCGTAGAAGTCAGTAGAAGAGAGAAATTTAGAGATATGAAACGTGTTGAAAAAAGTTAAGCAACGGTGCAAAATGGATTTGAATATCTACAGAAAAAACTGTAGATCACAGGTTGTTAAAAAAAAAAATGGCGAGAGAGGGTAAGAGATTTTTCGGAATGTTAGAGCCGTTTTCATCACAAAATACGTGAATGACTTGCAAGATTGGTGAATGGTTATACTCATATAGTTTCCTGAATAATGTTAAAGTAAAGAAGTTCAAAAAGTAACTATGAATCTTTTGTACCGTGTTTTACTTGCGGATGCCCTAAAGAAAAATTACATTAAGCAACTTCATGCTATGCAAAAGTCAAGAAATCATAAAACAATAAAAACAGCACAGTCATCTATGTACAACTACAAACACTATCTGAGTTTGTGCATGTGCTCTAAATTTCATTCTTACCTTAAGCATATTTCTTCATACTCTCCCCATCTTTTGACTAAATTGCTCACCTCACTGAGAATACGGAATAATCTTCGTCATATGCATCAAGCTACACTAACATACACAGTAACACACACGCATACACACACACACACACACACACACACACATATATATATATATATATATATATATATATATATATATATATATATATATATATATATATATATATATATATATATATATATGTATATATACACTATATTAGCAATCTTGACACAAAATATATATATATATATATATATATATATATATATATATATATATATAAGTCTCAGGATTACCACTATCCTTGACCATTGTCCTTCCTCTCGAATCAGTATAACATAGAGAACAAGGGCCGAACTTTTGAACTAATATATCTAAGCTCCAAATCTATGGGCATAAACAACAGACACACAAACCCTTCAATTAATGGCTTTGCTCGAAAATGCCGGTGAATTTCCAGGTTTTCTGTTAAGAGAGGAAGGAGAGAGCCAACGTTCATCAAGCATTCAGCGCATGACCAAATGCCGTGCTGCATCTTTCATGCGCAAGTGACCATATACACCTTAGTTGTGTATCATAGTGGGTATTAGGAATGCAGGTACGTGATGTTGGAAGACTTACGTGATACAGGTGGACACTGTAATGGCGGCGGCACACAAAACTGATGTGAGACACATTACATTTATCACAGGACGTTCAGGAGTGAAAGAAGCTATACTGAAGTAATGAGAACTGATTTTATATTTCTAATGAAGCTCTACAGGTCGAGTGTCTCTCCTAATTACTTCCAGTTACGACGTCTTGCTTGCAGTTTCTGCTTGCAAGAATATGGTTGAATTAAAAAATGGCGGTCTTTTTTGGGCCACTTTCAAAATGGCTACCATTTGAACAGGTGATTGATCCCAACCATGCAAGCATAGCCTACAGCACACGTTATTGTCTATTCATAATGCGTTTGATGTTGCAAGCGCGCTAAACATTTTTCTTAGATCAATATTCAGCTAGCGTTTCGAAAGATGGATGCTGTAAATGACACAAATCCTTTTCTAATTGCTTAAAAATCGAGGTTGTGACAATTGTTTCTATTCTTAGGTGTGTGGAATATCTGTATTACAATGACAGTGCTACCCCTGATCTGGGGCTGAATCTCTGCAGGAATTACTCTTGGCGTAAACTGTTCATGTCACAGGTAACTGATTCATCGTAAGCGCAGGAGATGCACACAAAAGGGCATCATCTGTATTGATGCATCTCTTGATATTAAGAAACACATGGATGTGCTCTAGACACTGCTCAGGACCTTAAATGGTGCTCTCTTGCTCTGTCTTCTTGATACGCTGGCAATGTAGCAACTAGTATCAGCTTGAATCGTTGGTAAGACTGCAAGCATCTTCCTAACTTCTTGAATAACAACTTGTACATCAATTTCGTGCACCAAAATAAAAAGCAATGTTGTAAATGTGGCGGTAACACGAGACACGCAAAGACATTAGTACCTGGTCGTGAATTAACGGTGTTATTTTGCTGTCAGCAGGATAATTTTGAGCATTATGTAAGTAGTGTGGAATTGCACGTTTATCCAATTTCTCCTGACAAGATTTGGAGATATAGTCTTCAAAAATCCCGAGGGGGAGGTGGACAGGGGGGCTTGTTCGTTGTTAACTAACTACAGCGCGCATTTATAAAATTAATGTGTGACATCTAATGCAGACGTCCACATGAAATGATGGAATAAAGTTGAAGTTTTCCATCACGTTTAGTTTGGCATGGTTTGGGCGAATGGGATGTAAAATCAGGGCAGTAAACAACTCTTGGACCCCGAGGGGGCGGGGGAGGGGATAGTACTCTCAGTGCACCTCACTTGGTGTACTGTATTACTAAAGATATTTGCAGCAGTCCTTTCGGCCCCTGGGTACACCCACCTCTAGCCTCTTACTTCATCTCCATTCCTGCTTCCTTTCTTCGGCCTTGCTGTCCAACCACTCTGACTATTACTTCTTTGTGCAAACGTGTGATTTTCTCCCAGTTTCACATTTAGAGCCCTGTCCTTCATCTCCTTTATTCGCTGATCTCTTTTATCTTGGTGTCCAACCTCTCAAATTCCCTCTTCTCACTGTCTTTAGCACTGAATGGAAAGTGCCCAAGTACTTGGTTTCAAAGCCTAAATTTTATTTAAAAAAAAAAAAAAAACCTCGGCACTTGAAACCACCAAATTTTAGAAAGGTAAGATTTGTTAAAGACCCAATACCTCACACTCTTGAAGGTATGGCCTTAGTTAACTTGCATCATAAACATGAGAAGAGAGCTCTGAAGTAAACAGGATATAGACACTGTGCCTTCATTCCTCGACCCACAGACAAATGATGCAAGGTGGAAAGGCGACAGCAAAAGCAGATATGCCCTCAAGAAGAATAAGGGATGAAAACAAGGACAGTCTTAGTAATACATGCAGTATATAATGAATTAATAGACAAAGAGGGTGGAAAACAAAGGTGCTATAGAGATGGTCTTGAGTGATGTTGCACACAGTGAGCAGAAATAATAATTTCATACAAATTGAAGAAAATCTGCAACAGATGTAAAGCCAATCCAAGACTGTACTGTTTCTTTCTTCGCTTGCTATTAAAAGACAAAGTAAACCAGAAAACATAGCAATCTACTTTCACATCACGAGCTTGTTGTACCGTTATCTAGAACCCTTGAGCATTATTCATTGAAGAATTACTACTGATACTTTTTACTTTTGTCTAATCGTAAAAACAGACTAATATTCTTTCACATTTCATGGGTCATCTCATACAAATAAGGGTGGAACCTCAGCACAAGTTTTACGGTATTAACCAAACGTGGGGATATTAACGCCAGTATTTTGCATGCACAAGGAATACGTTACCTATGTATAATTATAAAAAATGGAAAAGTCATGACGAATCTGTATAAATTTTCCTCTTTGTGCAGTAAAATCGAATATTAGGTACCCAACTAAATAGAAAAAAATCTTCGTATACGCATGCACTTTTCTTTTAGCTCATTTCCATAATTTTTAGGCTACCTATCCCCTTGCTCCATAATATCCTCAACTTCTTAGACCCCAAAAAACAAGGTTTTCATTCATATAAACAAATAAAAAGTGATTATGGCGATGAAGACTGACTGAAATCAAAGCCTATTATTAAACTTCTTTCTGGTCGCAATATGTGAAAAGTATTCAGTTTCAGAGCGTGGCCAATGCAGAGCAAACAGCGTCAGAAAGCAGATGTTGACGAAAAAAGAAGCAATAGTGCAAAAGCAAAATAAACATGGTGGAGTTCTTATCAGATGCTATTTATGAAGACATGCTTTATAACCCGGGGATAATGGGAGCAGGGCTAACAAGCAAGGGCCTCAAAGCGGCGCGCACGAGCTTCTTGTAACAAAGTGCTTGAGCAAAGAGAGAGAGAGAGAGAGAGAGAGAGAGAGAGAGAGAGAGAGAGAGAGAGAGAACCACGTCAATCCTGGTCCGTCATAAAATAAATTTCTGGGTGTGTAATGTTTATTATTCTTCGGGCAAAACACCAGACCAGATAGACTCGGGGGAAAGAAAGGGGCGGGTAAGGAATGAAAAGAGTCGTTCAAAACGCACAGACTAATAATAATCATTGGCTGAGAAAGGGACAGAAAAAGAGAGAGAGGGAGAGAGATTGTTATCAACTGGGAGAGAGATTAGTATCTCTGACTGAGAGAGATAATAATCACTAAGAGAGAGAGAGAGAGAGACAGAGAGAGAGAGAGAGATAATAATCACTAAATGAGAGAGAGACAGACAGACAGACAGACAGACAGAGATAAAATTCACTATGAGAGAGAGAGAGAGAGAGAGAGATAAAGACTGAAAGAGAGACTGAGAGAGAGAGAGAGAGAGAGAGAGAGAGAGAGAGAGAGAGAGAGAGAGAGAGAGAGAGAGAGAGAGAGAGAGAGAGAGAGATAATAATCTCTGACTGAGAGAGAAAGAGAGAATAATCATTGACTAACTGACAGCAAGATGAAAATCATGAGTTAAGAGAGAGCATTCACTGACTGCGTAAGATACATCATCATTAGCTGAGTGAGAGATATAATAATCATTTGCCGAGATAAAAAATGACAAATAATCACTGAGAGAGAGAGAGAGAGAGAGAGAGAGAGAGAGAGAGAGAGAGAGAGAGAGATCCCTGAAGTCGACTAGATTGCACATGGGTAATCTGTATTAAACTTACATGATCACAATCAATGTTCAGAAGAATGCATTGCTAACCATACAGAAATGACTGAACACATTACATCATTTTTTTCTCTCGCTCTAATTTTTTTTTCGTAACTAGATTCTCCTCGCATTACAAAACTGATATTAAACTTCCGCTGTCTCTTGGAAATAACTGTAACCAATAACGAGATCTTGACTACTGCCCACTTCTTATTAAAACAAGATGATATTCAATAAAGGCAAAAAATTAAGTGAGAATAGTACTGTTGAGAATGAAGTAAATATTCATCAATATTCACATGACAGCACTTCAAACGTACCTTTTCAACATCAACGAAATCACAGAGCATTGCTGTTGAGACAGATCACATCAAATCATGCAAGGCTTTCCACAAAGCAAGGTGACTGGGGTTGTCACAAGCAGCTGTAAAAGACACAAGGAACGACAGCGGACACAAACACTCATGCAGCGTCGCACATGCAGACCCACCTACAATATGCTTAAGACGTCACAGGTTGAGGCCAGGTGGTTGGCTGGTTGACTCGGACGACGGGAGACAACCAGTGGTGTAAATTCCACCATTGCCACTGGCGGATGTCATCTTAATTCGGCGCCTAATGCTCTTGAACATTTCAGAATGTCATTTAATTCGATTGAATACGGCATCTTGGGTATACATGCGTTCAGGAATGTACCTCTGAATATTCTGGAAATAGTTGACAGAAAAGATAACGGTGCTGCAAAGGAGAAAAGACGTTAACTGAGGAAGATGCTTGCGGTGAGGAAAAGGCAGAAAGGAAAAGGTCCATTCAGAATGGAGGAGAAGCAAAAGGAACAGAGAGAGATGGGATAAGACTGCAGGAGGGACAGAGTAGGTATGGGGAGGAAGTAAAGGGAGGCACGTGATTTAGAGTTCCTGGGACTAGAGGGGCCATCTTGGGGAATAGGTGCTGGGTGCTGGGAGGTGATAGGTAATGGGGTCATGGGGGGGGGGTGACGAGGTCTCATGGCACAAGTGCGTCTCCAAGTGTTGCGCTGTTTGGTGTTTGTTGTTTGTTTGGCGTAATTACACCAAAGAATGGGGTCATTTGCCATGGCGGAGTTTTGTTTTTTTAGTTCTCGATGAATTTTGCAACCTCTGGCTGTAGAGGTACCGTAAACATTATTCAGAACAGCATCGATTCACGCAGTCAACAACAAGTTTTAGACAGATCCACAGTCTACCAAAAACCTCACATTCTTAAGATAAATATTATGATGGTACCGAAACGAATCCCAAGGTCGACAGCAGCGAAGGTATCTCGTTATTTCCGGCATTAGTGGAAATCCTAGAAATAAGTATATAGTATTTTCTTTGGTTATTCTTGCGTAATCCTTTTCCTTGTTATTGTTCCGGGACCACTTTTTTCTTTTTGAAATCGGCTCTGTAGGATTATTCTTCAACACGTTCTGGTAAGAATGGAATAAAATTCCGTGGAGAATGAAATTACATGATTGTTATCCCTCTTCAAAATGGGCGAAGTCTGGGTGATTAAAAGGAAAAGAAACAATGAAATATTATAATTAGATGACAATTAATAGCACTAAAAACCGTACGATGAATGGCAGCTTCCTACGTTTGAGAGAGAGAGAGAGAGAGAGAGAGAGAAATTCTTAAAGTCAGAGAGCGGAATCAGCAGGGCTTAATGTAATATAATGAAAAACGCCATGTCTCATTTGGAAACAAAATATCATACGTGAAAGACACAACAGCAACGAACAGCCACAAAAGAAACAAAACATGTTTCATTTCCACAGCAACTAAAGAGAGAAAACAAGTGGGCATTTCACCATAATATTTTCATGTCCTGGTAACAGCATAGCGAAACGTAACACTGAAATATTCCACGGACTTCGTTTCATCAGCCCTGAACAGAAAGAACCCACTTCGGGGAAAAGTGAGTAAATGAAAGCATAACGCAGCTTAACCAGAACAATTTACAAATAATCATTTGCAAATACTGACGGAGACGAGGGCCCGTATGTGACAAGTGGTGATTCACTGTTATTGAAGGTCGTGAAGCTTTCTAGCGGGTAGTTCGTACGTCAATTTAAGTGACATGAAATGCAAGACTAGATGCCTCAACTTCAGTGTTTATTGACGACATATTTATATCTGAATATCAAAGTAATCAGCCCCAATAACTCTATTCAAAATATAAGGACCGTTTTAAAGAAAACCGTTATGGTTATACTATTTTGTTGTGGCCTTCCAGGGGGATTTTGGATGAAAAATTGCAGCGTTAGATGTCGATAAATGCCTCTCCTCCTTCAACTAAATCCAATACCCTTTGAGAATTTTATTAATCGCTTGCCAAGACTTTCTTCCTCTCTCTCTCTCTCTCTCTTTAACTTATCTATTTCATATTATTGTGTAAGACTCTCTCCTCCTTCAACTAAATCCAATTCCCTTTGAGAATTTTATTAATCGCTTGCCAAGACTTTCTTCCTCTCTCTCTCTCTCTCTCTCTCTCTCTCTCTCTCTTTAACTTATCTTCATATCATTGTGCAAGACTCGCTAAGCCCCTAAAGATGGCTTACAAAAAACACAATTAAAGAAAGGATTGAAAACAAAGGTGAAAGTCTTGTCAAACACAAGGAAAAAAGACAACAGAACATCTCGTGGATTCCATTGTTACTGAACAGGTGTTCTGAGGAAGATAAAGATAAATGTCGGGTACGTGAAAACTTATACAACCTAATTTACATGTTAACCTGTTTATTTATCGTGTTTTAATACTTGTTGTACCTGTACAGCAATGTCAGGGCAGCATTTTACTATTTTTATAAAACTGATTTCCTGTTGTATTTCGGAGAACTATTAATATCACATTTTCAATATAAAGTTTTATAAGATCAGATATGAGAGAGAGAGAGAGAGAGAGAGAGAGAGAGAGAGAGAGAGAGAGAGAGAGAGAGAGAGAGAGAGAGAGAGAGAGAGAGAGAGAGAGATTAAACTGTCTAGTACCTGAAAATGCGGAAATATAAGACGGAAAGGAAGGCTTATTCAGGATACCTGAATGGTTATACCAACCGCATCGTCCTGCATTGGTTTTCGGAGATATAAAAACGTGTGTGGAAAATCTAAATAATCAAACATATTTTCACAATATAACAAAATGTGCTGTCAATGGTTTACTATGATCTACTTTGTTATAAACAAGAAACGACACCACTAACTGGTTTGAATTATGATTAAGATTCATTATCTACAACGCCCTTCTTGTACAAAAAAAAGTTATAAAAATTCAATAAATTCATATAGAGAACACTATGTCCAACCTGCATGAAATGTAAATATGCGGCTACCAAGAAATGCGCATATATCTCAACACTCACTGAAATCCCAAATGGTTTAGGCACAACTGAAGATGATGCGTAATATAAACATTTATCCAAGAAATGTCCGCATCAAGTAAACATTAATTATAGTATATGTGCAGCGGCGAAGCGTTTCAAAATCACAGGTGAGCGAGCAAGTCGAGGTGATAGCAGCTGTCCACTTACGCTATGAAATATTATAACCATCGCATTCCACTATGCTGATTAGCAGCGAATGCCCTGAAAGTATTCTGCACAAGTGGTCATCCATGATCCTGCAATCAAAGTATGAATGTCAAAGATACCATCGTCGTGTTTTTTTTTTCTGGATTCACACTCGTGATATGAGAAACGGCACAACACTGAAAAAAATATATATATATATATATATATATATATATATATATATATATATATATATATATATATATATATATATATATATATATATATATATATATATACATACATAATATAATATATATATATATATTTATATATATATATATATATTCAGTATTTTGTGACAAAAAGTGAGTACTATAACTGAGGCATGAAGTGTAACCAAAAAAAAAAAAGAAATCAATGGACAACGTGGTCGTTGATTACTGAACCAAACAATATCAATGTTACCAACCGAAGGAAATAATGTTCCAAATATTATCAGGCCGACATTTTTTAATCATAAAGTTATAACTGGATTTAATCAGGCATTTACAGATAGATAAAGCCTAAAATATTTATTTGTTTGAAATGATAATGCAATCATGCTGGTGGCAGGAAAATGCACACACAAATTATAGAACAAAATCTAACATTTTATTCACAGGGGTCAGTTACAGAGAAGCTCGAAAGGATGTATATAGCTGTGATCATCAATAAGTAATAATGCTGGAAATGAAAAAGGAACCTTGCAATGCTCTCTGAATACGACAATGACTGAAAGACAAACAAAATTCCAGGTGCCAAAACAGCATGAATCGAGGAGCGAATGAAAATTGACATCTGTGCTATTGTTGAAAAAATACCTATCTATGGATTGACCGATTGATTTATGGTTACTAAAACTGGCGCCACAACAACTAGGTTATTGACACTAATAAAATTAAGTAAAAATTTTAAAAGTAATTTTATATAAGAAATATAAAATATATAATATATATATATATATATATATATATATATATATATATATATATATATATATATATATATATATATATATATATATATTGTTACATGTGGCCTTTGGCTGATGAGTTTTTTATTTAATTACCGTAATTTATGTAGCCCTGCTCCGCCTAAGACACAGGTAAACTGTCAATTGAAGCTAAAAGTTACCCTAACAGACAGACAATTACTTAAGTGGATTAGGTAGCCAGCTGGAACTATGTGTTGAATAACTGGATTAATTCTGTAACAGATAAATTACATCAAACCCCTTCATTACCCACCCAGTCCCAACAAAAGAAAGAATGTGCTGTTACAGTGAAGGAATTTACAGAAGCCAATTAGCCCTATTCGGACACAGTCAGAATTTCCCTACTTCAGTTAAAACGCAACAGTGATCGTACCTTAGCGGCTATTCCTCTTCCAAATAATGGTGTGATCAGGTTCCAAGGTTTGCGTGAATTTTACTTACAATTGACTCTCCCTAATTCCTACTTACTGCATGAAGATATCTTATGCAATCTCACTAGGCAATGATCATTATTCATATACTAGACTTCATACAAGAAATACGGTTACACCAGGATCTCTAGTCAATGGTTGAGGAAGGGAGAAAATTGGAAATATAAGTACAGAGGAAGAGTTACCAGCAATCAGCAACACTTGTCAATTCCAGACTTACCATTCACGTAGGCTGCCCGTGCACTGCTACTGATGATCGGAATTCTCGAACAATACGTATCGTTGATTAACTTAGTAAAAAAAAAAAGCAGACAGGAGGAAGGACAAAGGACAGAGTTATCAGGAGCACGGATACATGCGTGTGTTTTGTATGATGACTGTTCTCTCTCTGCTTTCGTGGGTAAGATCGGGGTGCTGTGCTGTAGTGACCAAAAGATCTTCTATAGCCTCTGGCAGTCTGCAAAATTGACAGAAACATCGCCGAATGCATAGGACAGGGAAAAAGGATGCTTAAGACCACCTTCACAAGAGGTTACCTGGTGAAAACCTCCCTGTTGATCAGGTCCCTAATACTAGCTTCTGGGCCATTAGAAATGGTTAAACTTTGTAAACACAATGCTAACTCCATGCCTGCCTTCTCTAAACTTCGACAGATAAGCTTTCCTGTCTTTGTTAGGATTATATCCCTACTAAAATAATGCACAGATATTTTATGAATTACAATACACAGTAGATTTTTTATTAATAAGTGTGGCTAAAGGCATTATGAAGAACCTTGAGAGAATGCTTAGCTGGTGTCTGGCACACATCCTGATTAGGAAAACTGTATGAGTGTCGAATGCATCAGATATTCTTGAGACGTGAGAACATCCCTGCCTAGCGACATAACTTTGTGTGTTTGTTCGCCGGAAATGTCCAGGTTGCGGAGAATTCGTTCATATGTGTGTTTTTTTGGGGAGGAGCCCCAGGGTGTGAAGGTATTAGTTATCGAACAAATTGTCATTCGAAGATCAAAACCAAATATTGACAGAAGCCTTCGGTGAAGGCTCTGTGGTTTGAGACCTGTCGATTAAGATTGTGAACATTGCTGTTTGGAGGTAGGAAACATTTTAGATTTCCCAAACTGTAGATTGTTCTTTTCATTTAACATATATCTCACTTGAATTTGGCATTTTCTACATTGTGTACACTTTATAAGTAACGTTGAATTCCCATATCTTTATTTTTATGCATTTGTTTAACAAGGGTTTTATATGACTTCTTCAGATGTTTCGTTGAGGAAGAGGTTAAGATGTACTCATTGGAAATATACTGGACTTTAACTTATTTTGACCTATTGTGGGGAAATTATTTAGAGACTAATTAGTTGAATATGGTGAACCTTAATATACTTGATAATTTGGTGGACATTAGTATTCCATTCTATTTCATATCTTGTTTCTTGCAATCCAGTTATGTTAGATTATTGTCAAATAAATTATTTTGGGTAATGCTTGTTTCGCTGTAGACCTGGGAGAGAGAGAGAGAGAGAGAGAGAGAGAGAGAGAGAGAGAGAGAGAGAGAGAGAGAGCGTGTGTGTATATACAACTGTACATTGCCAGTACCCACTTTGATGTGGTCACTATCAAACTACCAATAGATGGGACTTCTTGACTGTCAGCAAAGGTAAGCCATGGGATTTACTCTTCGTTGTTGGGTAACATATACATATATATATATATATATATATATATATATATATATATATATATATATATATATATATATATATATATATATATATATATAAAAACTTGTCTAGCACAGGTAGAAGAAATGGGAGAGCAACATAAGAGTGAAGTAAAGAGAACAAAAGCCTGAAACTGACATGAGAAGCTGAGACAAGTGGAAATCGAGCGAGGAATTTGTAAGTTGTAAATTCACTGGAGTGCTTGTGGCTCAGGAAAAATATTATAAAATGATTCCAAGATGCTTCATCTTGAGCAAGATTGACTGTAGCTTAATAAAAATTATAATGGAGTCCAGAGTACGCATCTCGTAGTGCCTCCCTGTCCTTCCAGGAATAATTGCTTATATCCAAAGGTGGTCATGAGTTCTAAATATGGTTTGACAGGCGAGGCTGTGCAAAAACATCTAATAAATAAATAAATAAATATGCAGGTATTTTTATGTAAAAGACAACGGACTGACTTGAGAGACAAAACAAAGACGATATTGTATTCACTGATACAATTATTATGCAAATGCTGCGTTGAAGCAGAATTTTATTATATATATATATATATATATATATATATATATATATATATATATATATATATATATATATATATATATATATATATATAGGAGGAAAAAGGAGCGCTGTCACCCAGAGAGGCTGTATTTACTTAGGCTAGCTTAAGACATATAATTATCAGAAAACTTACATGAGTTTAAAGTCTGCAGCTGAACCTTTAAAAAGAACTGAGAAAGAACTACCGCTTTAAACATAAATACAAAGATAAAGCCTGTGAATCTACATCATTTTTTCACACAAGAAATTAACGAAGTATTTCAATGTGATGTTTTCTTTTTTTTTTCTAAGTTTTTATGGCTGGGTCATGCGCAAGTTTTCGAAATTTATATTTCCCATTATTGGAATTCGAGCTTTGGGTAATATTTCTCTAACTTCTAAAGGATCATGTAACAACTTTCTTTTTCTATCCTCAATGAACTTCTAAATGTCCAAGTTTTTGAATCAACTAATTTTTCCTCAATGTCAGTAACCTTTCTCAAACAAAGCAATGCAATGCGCACATCAGCCTGCTTCTTTAATCTTCTTCATAAGCGTCTACGATTATCCTCAGTTTAATTTTGTGTTGAGCAATGATAAGGACCCAGCAGCGTTCACAAGCAAGCCAAATGAAAATTGGTGTAGTTCCTCAGATGGGGAGGCTATTCTCCAACTGTCACCTTTTACGTAGCGTAAATAATAACATTTTGCTGACTGCACTGCCATTATTTCATATTTATGTTCATTCCTCCATCACGAAGGTACTCCTTCAAACTCTAGTCTCACGAGATGCTGGGTGTTGTTTACTTGCCGCACCAGCGATAATAAACATCAGAGTTTCTTTCTCCGTACTGACTGCACTGCAATTGTGAATAAATGTGAAATATTTTTGGATTATTTAATACGTTACCCTACTTCTGAACGCTATGGTTTTCATTCAGAGATTAAAATTAATTGACTTATTCATCGGGGCACAAAAATAAACAAACTACTACACACGCACACACATACACACATTATTATATATATATATATATATATATATATATATATATATATATATATATATATATATATATATATATATATATATATATATGATACAGGAATATGTAAAATTAGGCATTTCACGAAATCCCTGGCGAATATGTGAAATGACCAATTCGCTTAGGAACATTTGATCCCCGAGGGCTAGTACAAAACACGGCGAAACAGTGATTCATCTACACTGTTTCGCCGTGTTTAGTACTAAGCCCTGGGGACCAAATGTGTTTTGCCATGTTTAGTACTAGCCTCTGGGAGGATCAAATGCACTTAGGGACATTTGACCCCCAGGGGCTAGTACTAGGCCTAAACACGGAGAAACAGTGTAGATGAATCACTGTTTCGCCGTGTTCAGTACTAGCCCTCGGGGATCAAATGTTCCTAAGCGAATTGGTCATTTCACATGTTCCTGTAACACACACAGATATATATATTATTTATATATATATATATATATATATATATATATATATATATATATATATATATATATATATATATATATATATATATATATATATATATATATATATATATATATATATATATATATATATAAAGGATATATCTTGACATCAGCACAGAGCTTTCAAATTCTACAAAAGTAAATAACTCGAGAGAGATTCGTTAAGAAAGTCGTTGTGCTCAGTAAAGTACAAAAAAACATCATGGGAGTCAACCTCCTCGTAAAGTAAATCGGGACAAATGCTCATACGTCAGCTACAGACAGTTCCTTGGGAGACACGCCTAAGGATCGAATTTGGTCTCCAATGTAAATTCCCAAGGGGACGGAGGAAGAAGAGGAAAGAATTGAAGACCAGGAATTATTAAACGAGGTTGATTTTAATATTTCTTGCTTTCGCTGTTAAACAGTTCTGAGGAGGACTGTTAGGACTTGAAGAGTTACAGACAAGATTTACAAAGCTAGAAAAAACGATTCTCCAGCACAAATTCTCATCAAAATAATAAATGGGAGAAGCACAATGCGTGCGTTTAATGATTTAATATGTACTGTATATTATATATATATATATATATATATATATATATATATATATATATATATATATATATATATATATATATATATATATATATATATATATATATATATATATTTACTTATTTATTTTATATACAGTATATACACATATACACAAACACACATATATATACACACATAAATACTGTACTGTACATATATATGTATATACATATATGTATACATATATTATATCACAAAAATTAAGCAACAAATGTCGTTTACCATCCAATTCGCTCTGCCTGGGAAATAATATGTATGTATGTATGCATGTATGTATGTAATTATGTATGTAGCGGTATGTGGATGAGTTTATCAAAATACAGATTCATGTACATTCACATTAAAAAAATGTACAGAAATATATACTAGTACAAATATACATGCAATACATTCTTAATTAGGTGGTGGAAGAGTCTGGTTAATTTTACCAAAACCGTCAGTGTAAAAAAAAAAACAGTTCCTTCCAAGCCGGAAAGACAATGAAACAGAGACAAAGAAAGATGATTGCGATTTATTGCGATTTTTGTTTCCCTCATCAATCGCGTGGGTGTGCCACACGTGTTGCAACAGCAGCATGCAGACTGATGCGGAGTATAACGAAGCCCCGAGGACTGAATGTTTACGAGTAAGTCAACAAAAAATACGATACGATAAATTTGGGATGTTCGGCTACACGAAGATCGAATCGGCAGCGCGCGCACAAAGAAAAAAATATATAAACCTGCGCCACGCCCTCATTAATGCGCGTTTGTTTGGTGTGTGTCTGGATGAGAGAGAGAGAGAGAGAGAGAGAGAGAGAGAGAGAGAGAGAGAGAGAGAGAGAGAGAGGGACGTGGGAGCAGAAAGTCCAGTCTCTCGTTCGAATTCACAGCAAGCAGTTTAATGACTTTTGAGGACAACTGACAAACGCGCAGAAGGTGGTAACCCTCCGCAAATCTTTGTGGAAAACGTTGCTTTTATTGTTTTGTAGCTCCACGCTTTTTTATACCCTGACTGAAACTCGGAACTCTTAAATAACAACCAGGTGCTTGACCTGGTTGTTGGGTCAACAAAGGCACCTTAGTGATCGGTAATACACTAATAATATATATATATATATATATATATATATATATATATATATATATATATATATATATATATATATATATATATGTGTATATATATATATATATATATATATATATATATATATATATATATATATATATATATATATATATATATATATATATATATATATATATATATATATATATATATATATATATATATAGAGAGAGAGAGAGAGAGAGAGAGAGAGAGAGAGAGAGAGAGAGAGAGAGAGAGAGAGAGAATTTTCACCTTAGAGTATGTAGCCCTAGAAGGTGATAACCCTCCGGTTTGTCAAGAACTCTCATTACAAGCTCTCTATCTTCTCCATCCCGACTATAAACTCCCACAGTTGCCTAACTACCATGTACTTATTCACTGCTAATGTCAACAGAGGTAAAATGAAATTTCATACGGCGGGTGTAAAGTGGTCTGCATCAATGAGGCATCGAACCTCGGCCATCCTGCTAGTGAGGAGGGTATCATGTCCACTTTGATTATTCATATCTGCAGAGTACGTGTGGGAAGAAGTGGAATAACAGGTGCTATAAGGCTGCCTGACAGCAGGAGAAACTCTTCCTTAAAGCTCTATGGTTAGATGTACACAGAAGGTCACTGAAATATAAAAGGAAAAGAATAGGTGTGGGAACAAAACCCAAAGGAACTTCACTACAGACAGGGAAGGGGTCAGATTTTTGTAATTAATAACTATTATAAACTGATTACATAAAAAGCTAGAATTAAGTTTACAGAGAGAGGGAGCACGGGAGCACAGATATAAACAGGAAGTTTAGTTGACAAGAGCCTCTGCCAAAGGCCTCAGAAAATCAAAAGCAATGATAAGAGATCCAAAAAAGTCCTTCAGAAATGATGATCAAACATCCCTGAGACAGGAAATATGGTCACCAGCAGATTATGCTTTAAGGAAGTCATACTGATGCGCCAAAATAAGAGAGGTGAATTCAAGGTGATTAAGAAACTGCGTGTTGAGTAAAGTCTTAAATACTTTAAAAAGTTTGAAGCTAAAGCAATGGGAAGGAAGTTGGAAGGTCTAGAGCAGGCTAGCCTTCTTTGGACTGGGCTGAGTCAGTTTAAGTCAGCAGTAGGAGGATAAGTATAGGCTTTAACAGTTAGATGATAAAGAAAGCGAAGCAAAGGAGGCACTTCATCCAAAAATGTCCGTCAAGAATTGCTGGGGAGGGCATAAGACTCGAAAATATTAGTGGTGGAAGGTCAAGTGCATGCAGTTCTCTGACAGAGGAGTTTCTTTCAAAATGAAAGCTAAAGAACATGGCCTTACTGACAGGAGAGAAAGCTGTAGATCCATCAAGACAGAATGGAAAGAGAAAGCCGGATTTGTGAAGTTGTTAACAACTTTACTGGAAACCGAACAAATAATTTTATTAGAAGAAACAATGAAACAATCAGATTTCCCCACAGTACTAGAAGCATTAGAAAACATTTTCCTTTGGAGACAGAGATACAAAACTCCCAAACAGACTTGGAAAAAAAACACATGACAGCAGAATGGGACGAAGGAATATATAGTGAAGAAGTTAGGAAAGAACACCTCTTCAACAGGTTTGGGAGAAAAGAAAATTACGTTTGGAAAGGTTAGATGTATGCAGGGACGGTTGAACCAACCTTTCAGAAAAGGAAGTATTGGTGTTGAATGTGACAGAGAGGTAGAGGGTACGAGCCAATAAGATGGATTGCTTACACAGTATATGTCGAATAAGAAAAAGTAAAAACGGGAGAAATGTAGAGATACGAAGATGAGGTAAAGTTTTTAGCGTAAAAAAAACAATGGATAATATTGTTTTGAAGTGGTTTGGTCATGTGGAGAGAATATAGGACGATAGAATGGTGAAAGTGGTGATTATCTGGGTGTCTGGGAGGGATGAGAAGAGACACAAAACTGAGTGGCCATGATGTGTAAAAGAGTTGTTAAAACAGACGGGCCTTAATATCTAAAAAGCAGGAGAATGGCACAGGGACTGTAAGGGGTGGACGTGATGCTAATGAAACTTTAGTGCAGGTATAAGAAGTAGCCACTGGAATTCATTCTTAATTCGGCAGGCTAAAGGTTGAAGGCTGCATTTACTGCTGTTCTGTGCTATGGAGAACCTGATAAACTGGGGTTTTGCATAAAGAAGAATAGAGATTGTACCATTGTCCAACCATACTATTTGTTTCCTAAAATAACTTCTAATCCACTGACATACTTTTCAGTCTGCCCATTTAATCCCTTATTCCACAAGTAACTGAAGTAGTGTTTTCGCAGTTTATTTGCTGACTGACCGAGATACTGTAGAGAGTCCTCTCAGCGATGTAGAAGCTCCGTTGAGGAATAACAAAAGAATACAGAAACAGCTCTGTCTACTGGCTGTCTGGCAGTTGCTCTTATGGGAGACTAATAAAATCTTGGGTAAACATCGTCCATCAACTCGAGCACTTTATTAACTGTAAGTTCTTTATTTTTGTTGTCTAATACGCACTTAACTGGCGTCGTTAACTCATTCCGTATCAGACTTATCAGCAGAACAGTGATGCGTCTTTCTGAGATATCGTACGAGGAAATGTTTATTGGTGTTACTCTCATAAAGGATTATATAAAACAGTCTTCAAAAGTTTGTGGAAAATAGGGCAAGACGCCAAGACGATATCGAAATTTCTTATGGCTAAACTTTTGAGGAATAATCAGAATCACTCAAGATATAGCATATGCGAAAAAACCTGAAACAGAGAGACCGGGCCGTACAAACAAGAAACCCATCAAGGACTGCAGTGTTCGACTATACTACTTTCTATTCATAATTTCACACCCTGGAGGCGTCGGATCAGCGGATTTACTCGCGCGCCGGAGCGTAATTTTGTTTATTAATTTATGGGAACGGTTGCGTCACGCTGTTACGACAGCCAGGTGTGGCTGTTCGTAAGGAGGGCAGGTAAGGAGTGAGAAGTGAATAGCAACTTGATTAACCTTCTCTAGGAGAAAGGAATTAGTATGCCAGAAGTATCCAGTGTAGTTTACGCATACGTAATGCGTACAGAAATTCCTCAAGAGAAATTACAGTTTGTGTTTGCATACAAGCCTTGCTGCCTGCAGTGCTCTACCAGGAACTGGAGAGAGACAGACACACAGACAAACAGACAGAGAGCTTATGTATTCAAATAATGTTGAATGGACCAGGATGTCCTGCGAGAACAATAAGAATTAATTAGCTCTATAAGCCCACATACCTATACAAAAACACACACACACACAATATATATATAAACTGTATATATATACACGCGCACAAGCATGCATCTTGCTATTCAGTGGGATGAATCATGTCTTGGGAGATCAAACTTCCTTCACGTTAACCTAATTCTGGGACCACGAGACCTATAATTACCTCATAATCACTTCCTTCCACAACCATGAGACCGTGAAGGTGAAGCTGCTGTTATGATACTGTACTGGACTCGAGTGAACGTCCTTATAAAAAGAGCGTTCCGGCTCTGTGTGTGTGTGCGTGTGTGTGTATGTGTGTCTGATGAAGACTAACACGACATTAAGTTATTGGGCCTTTAAAATGTGTCAACTAGAGGATTACATATCAAAATATACGCTTACCCAGATTTATAGATGATTTAGAGAGAGAGAGAGAGAGAGAGAGAGAGAGAGAGAGAGAGAGAGAGAGAGAGAGAGAGAGAGAGAATCATACACAGTTACGACTCGACATAATATCTATAGCACTACAAAATGTAAAAATGCAAAAATACAACATCAAAGATAATCCATAATGAGATCACATAGGAAGATAATTACTTTGATATACATATAGACATATTCGTAGCTTGATTTATAAATAATTCAGAGAGAGAGAGAGAGAGAGAGAGAGAGAGAATTATCATATTAGTATGTATTGCTGCACAGTTACGACTAGACATAATCTTCTTCTTTTAACGTGCTTTTTTTCCACATGTATGGGGTAAGCACGATGCCTTCTTTGAATGACTCTGATTTGGCTTTGGGGTAGACCGTAGTCTCGATCGGCTGCCCTGCCTGACATCGCTTAGACCCCGGTAGCGTATGTACATGTATTATATCAGTCACCAGCTCCCTTTCTCCCAGCAGCGAGAAGTTGTTGCGCGGTTAGGTCGACAGTTCGAGACGTGTGAGGTGTCTGCTATGTTTTTAAGAGATGCTGGAGCGGTTTTGTTTTGTGTGTGCATTAGTCTGTAACACCCATTTGCTTTTAAGCAAACCTATCCGTTAATTACATACAGAATCCTGGGGTGTCTACACGGATAGCAAAGTGTTACGACTAAACATAATATCGAAATGAATTATAAAATGTAAAAATGAAACAGCAAAGATAACCTAGATTAGGAAAACATGATTTTACATTGCGAGCACTTGCATTTGTCTTGCTGCATGCAGCGTTCTCTCGGGAACTGTGGAGAGAGAGAGAGAGAGAGAGAGAGAGAGAGAGAGAGAGAGAGAGAGAGAGAGAGAGAGAGAGAGAGTAATTCCTTGAAGGGTAAATTACAGTGTTTATGAAGCCGACGGCAAGTGTGAGGGGCCCCTGTAGCCTTGTCATGGAATTCAAACGAGTTGGTCTGGAATGGCCCCTCATCTCAGATAGCTGGAAGTAAAAATGAGTTCCATGTTCAAATAAAAAGTTCAGTTGGTCCCTGAAGGTCTCTGAAGTTAAGTTGAAGCTACGGGTTAATATTTGGATTATTTCAGTCAAGTCAAGGTCCACCTTAGCTAAAGACATCGACGTGACTGAGCGCTGCGCATTATTTAATCTCTGATGGAGGTCCACACATCCAGTTTTGATTCAGTGCTGATGAATATTTCATCATCATACTCTAACACGAACTTTCAGTATACGTGGCGGAGTAATCATACAAGATCTGGAATCAACAAAAATAAACACAAAACTCGTCATTCGTTGAGAGATTTTACCTGAGAAATTGCATTCCAGAACTAAAGCCTCCATTACCACTCCCCCCCCCCAAAAAAAAAAATGCCCCGAATCCAGCCCCTATCTCTGCAGTCGAATGGAAGCATGCGAGAGCGATGCGCGCATCGGGTGTCCGCTGGATGTGGCGAGCATGTGAAGGTGTGGGCGTGGTGCAGCTAAGTTTGACCTTATAAGGCAAGAGGCGGCCAGTCAATCCGTTCTAAGGGCGGCACCCTCAGGTATACCTCCTTCGCCTCACCTACGGCAGAACATCGAGAGTTGCTTCATGCTCCTTCCCCGCTCCATCCAGCCTTGGGAGGAGTGGTGAGGGCTGGGAGATGGATTGGATGGATGGATGGGAGTGGGGAATGGGGGGTGGGGGTTGTCTAACTGCTTTTTAATCCATCCCGACCCTGTCTTCTCCATCCTCTCTCTAGAAGATGAAATTTAGTGAGTCGTTTCGACGACAACAACTTTTTGTTTGTCTGGAGATCATACGTAAGCAGATTTATTATTCCAGGAAATATTTGTCTCCTGCAGTTTAACCTTGTTTTGTCTTTCAAAAGGGATCTTTATTTTGCAAAGTATATCATTTCCATGAAAAAAAAATAGGAAGCAAATTACGTTGCTATATTAAACAATTAAAACAAGTGACGTACAATTCCTAGAATCGTAATCACGAAACTTGTTCTTAAACATCACCAGGAACGATGCTGGAACCCACCTGAAAATTCCAGACTGACAGTAAACATGAAACTACGGCCAAATAAACAATCAAAAGAATATTCATTTACATCTCCCAGAAAAAAAAGACCACAACCCAATATAAGACTAACAATCCATCTTTTTTTTATTCATCTCGGTGAGGATTCTTAGACTCGTCATCAGCGTCCCCGCAAAGAGCATTGCCTAACCATGAATCGTTTAAGGGAAAACTCTATTTGGAAAAGAGTTGGGTTTACCTTCGCACCTTTAGATAACTTTAAATGGAATTCGATATTCGTCATGCACTGACTGAGAGAGAGAGAGAGAGAGAGAGAGAGAGAGAGAGAGAGAGAGAGAGAGAGAGAGTAATCTTTAGATAAATTGCTTCAAATACAGGAAATACAAAAGTTATCAATGACCTTGACTCTGGTTTCGCCCCGTTGATTCCGACGTGTCTTTAAAAAACTGAAGAATGAAAAGTAAAATGCACTCCAACAAAACAGCAAAACCAAAAGATCTAGAGGTGAATACATTGAAATTAGCAAAAAAAAAAAAAAAAAAAAAAAAAAACTTTTTAATGCACGATATTACTTCAAAAGAAACCCAGAATCATACTGTATTTGCCTAATGTATAGAGTTCTTTCTGTGGAAAACGTAAATGTTCAGCAAATAACAGCTTTCGACGCGATTTTACACAAGAAGCCAAATACGAAAATAAAGAGAACTTTGCATCCGACACGGCATCAATTCACATAAGGATGTCTGCAAAGAAGCATAAGTGCGGTAATCTTCCGGTAATTTCTATGCTTGCAATCAACTTATATATAACTGACTGATTTGAAGAGAAACAAGTAAAAGATGTGCCAAAGTTTCTTCGGCGCCATCGATTATCTGTACAGCGAATAATCAAGGCCACCGAAAATAGATCTGTCTTTCGGTGGTCTCGGTATTATGCTATATGATCCGTAGTCCATGAAACTTTAACCACGGCCCGGCGGTGGCATGCCCTATAAGAAGTTTTTTTTTCGGCGCAATCGAGTTTTCTGTACAGCCGCTACAGCGTATAATCAAGGCCACCGAAAATAGATCTAACTTCCGTTGGTGGCCTATCTTATATCGTTGCCAGAAGCACGATCATTGCTAATTTTAACCTTAAATAAAATAATAACTACTGAGGCTATTAGAGGACTGCAATTTGGTATGTTTGATGATTGGAGAGCGGATGATCGACATACCGATTTGCAGCCCTCTGGCCTCAGTAGTCTTTAAGATCTGAGGGCGGACAGAAAAAAGTGTGGACGGACAGACAAAGCCACCTCAATAGTTTTCTTTTACAGAAAACTAAAACTTCTGAGCCTTACTGACGACGAGAAACTCAAATCGTCGCCTACAGAAAACCACCGCGACCTTCAAACAAAAAACATTTGAATCACGAAGAGTCATCTAATGAACATCGCATCAAGTGGATACAATACAAACATTCAGTTTTTGTGGAAAAGTACAAAAGCATAACTTTTATTACTTAAGCATGTGTTTTTACATTCACTGTGGCTATAGCGATAAGGGTAACTTGACCGCCATGATTTAATATTGTTGACGCAAACTCAAGAATTGCAAGACCCTGAGTACGACTCTCTCTCTCTCTCTCTCTCTCTCTCTCTCTCTCTCTCTCTCTCGCAAACTGTTGTAAACAATAATAACTAAACATTATAAAACAGCAGGGACCCCTTGCTTTATGGTTTAGCAGGCCATTAAAAATCTGCTATTTTTTACTTTATTATCAGTTACACTCGCCAGAAAAAGCGTCTCTATTAGTTTTTATGCAATAAAACGCAATGTGAAGCCATGTAATTATTTGTTTTGTGTGTGAGACCGGCATTCCACGTTTAAACTTGGCCGGCTTCTAGACGGTACGTAACGTCCCTACGGTATAGTATTTTCTGTCTCGACACTTTCTCATATTACCGTGACTTTTGACGGTACTGAGTACGCTAGGACATAAATATGATGATGATGATAGTGATGATGATGATAATGATGACCTTGCTAGGTACTGGGTACGCTAGGATATAAATATGATGATGATGATGATGATGATGATGATGA
The DNA here is from genome assembly GCF_040412425.1 of Macrobrachium rosenbergii. Taxonomy (NCBI): domain Eukaryota; kingdom Metazoa; phylum Arthropoda; class Malacostraca; order Decapoda; family Palaemonidae; genus Macrobrachium; species Macrobrachium rosenbergii. Next base: position 24,317,274 of record NC_089754.1, on the reverse strand, counting down.
TGACCTTGCTAGGTACTGGGTACGCTACGATATAAATATGATGATGATGATAATGATGATGATGATGATGACCTCGCTAGATACTGGGTACGCTAGCATATAAATATGATGATGCTGATGATGATCATGATGATGATGACCTTGCTAGGTACTGGGTACGATAGGACATGAATATGATGATGAAGATGATGATGACCTTGCTATAACAAATACAACAGCAACAATAACATTCTTCATAATCGAAAACTTTATACAAACACAAATATTGAAACTTCAAAGGAAACCTGGCCGAGTCCACATTTAAAGCAGATTTTTAAATTTCTTACATACAAGGATTCTACTAACCAAATTCCATTTTGAAATGCAACTCTGAATATGACTTTAAAATCTAAAAGAAGAAAAAATTCCATTAATAATCTGACGTCCAGCATAGCCTTCTCCCATTGTTTTCAACGCTAACTCCCATCGTCTTACGAGCAGCCACTCATTTCGGCCACAGCGTCTGGTAATAAACCAAAGTCTAAAGTATTTAGATCTTGGTAATAAATTCAGAGGTAGCCTGGGTAGCAGGAAATCTCAGCTTCAATGTAAATCGAAGGGCGAGGACGAGCCAAACCATCTAATTTAAATTTTCATCATGCTACAGTCGTAATCTCAAAACAACGTTTCAAACATTACTCTGTTCATTTTCAAGTCCTAGAAATACAAAAATATAAAATAATAATAGTAATTCCACTCACAATGCTTCGTACATCAAAACTGGGGCTTTAAAAGAAAAGACTAAGCTAAAGCGTGTCCATTACCAAAGGCCGAAGGGTTCGACGCCCTTTGTTATCGTGACTTGCAGGTGAAAAGGCTGAACCCATCCGTTTCTGGTAACTGTATTCGATACAGGCTCTTTCTGAATTCTGCAAAGGCTTTTCTTTAGTGAGGGTTGTTTGACTAACGACGAAAAACGAATAAAAAGAGGAAGAAATAACCTGAGAGTGGACGCAGAATGAATTAGTTATCTTTTTTCTTCTCCTCTGCAAGCCAGTCGATCGCTTAACATGGTTACAGTCAGTTTATACATATATACATACCTACGTATACCGTATACATACTTAAATATATATACATATATATATACGTATGTATATATATATATATATATATATATATATATATATATATATATATATATATATATATATATATATATATATATATATATATATTATAAATTTGACTCACATCGGGTTCGAATTCCAGTCTTTAAACTGAAAGGCCAGGCCGCTACCAACTGACCCATACACACACAAACACACACACACACACACACATATATATATATATATATATATATATATATATATATATATATATATATATATATATATATATATATATATATATATGAACTAGAGGCATATTTAAGTATTACACACACATATATATATATATATATATATATATATATATATATATATATATATATATATATATATATATATATATGAACTAGAGGCATATTTGTATATTACATCCATATATATATGTATGTATATATATATATATATATATATATATATATATATATATATATATATATCACTAC
>NC_089754.1:24300677-24310677 GCF_040412425.1 Macrobrachium rosenbergii | reverse complement strand
AGGTGCTGAACAGCAACCGGCATACTTTGGAATATCTGTAGCTTTGCTACTGTAAAGAGCTTCACTAGACAAAAGTACATAAAAACGGGATACAGATATGGCGGTAATTCTAAAGCGAGAATTCATGATAATGAAAAAATCCCACATTGTTGATAATTGGTCTCAGGGGATATATAAGTAAGTGTTCTTCCATTATATCACCGTAACCGGTTGATGATATTTTGGACTTTGCCAAATATATATCATTACTTACTATAAGTATTTTGTGATGAATCTTCGTGGGTTGGATGTAATCCTCTTTTTCAAGAAGCTATTGCTACATTTTTCACTGAGTTGATACACAATTATTACTGTCAAGGCTATCTAGTCTCCTATAATCTGTACAAATATAATTGTGGGTTTTACCCATGGTTACCAACCACCACCATCGACTAATTACAGATGATCAATCACTCCTTAAGTCAACTAAGAGGTATGGTTCGCTCGGGAATTGAACACAGCACATCTCACTGGTAAGGCAGACTTCCTCATGAATGTACTGCAAGAAGTCGTGCACACACATATATACTATATATATATATATATATATATATATATATATATATATATATATATATATATATATATATATACATATATATATATATATATATATATATATATATATATATATATACAGATTTCCGCCGCCGCCATCTTCTCTTTTCTTACTTATTGTAGGGGCTAGAGTCCCGTGCTTTAAGGGGTGGCCACCCAGGACCTAAACAGACGTGTGGAAGGGTACTTTTAAGGTGCGTCATTCGCACTGGGTCCAGCAGGAAATTAGATTACTCACTGGAAAACACTTAAACGCTACGGAAACCGAAAGTTGCAGATTTTGATCCCTTTTTTCATCTACCTCCCACTATGTGAGCTTTGTATTGGTTCTCGAACGTTCTTTACAGATGCCAGCCGATGTCCAAATGCTGGAGAAAAAAGCGTCCCCCCCTCAGGTGAAATCGGAAATCATAAAAGCCATCCAGACTCCCCGATCGCTCTCAGTCTTGCTCAGTCCGCCTTTCCGTCAATAAGAAAAGTATTGCTGTTTTCTTAACAGTGTCATGTGCACAGCACTCTTTCTGTGAACTGGAACCATAGGTTATGAGCAGCCTAAGCCACAAGCGGGCAATTGAAGTCTAAACGGAAGGTACGGCGGATCATCCAGCCATTATTGCAAAGTGCACAATTGCAAGGAAACCCACAATATGTCTGTTGGCATTCGAGTTACCAGTTCTATGTTCCTTGCCCTGAATCTCTCATTTCATTTCATAATCTCTATTTCCCCAGTAAATACTCTTTGATATTCCGTCACCCACCGTTCAAGTGCTTCCCCGTGTGAATTGATTTCGTGAACTAATCGTCCCTCGCTCATACTGAAACCGTAAGATATTCCTTCCATTACTTATAATTGCTATTGAGAGAACCACATTTCCACGAAGCTTTATTTGGGATTATTCTATTTCCCGGCACGTGTCATATCGTTCATCCTCGTCTTCCTGCACATCCATCTTGCCTGGAGAATTCTGCCCATACTGCGGCAAGCTTATCAACGTGAATTATTGCAAGAAACCAACATCTGTTTTACCCGAGCCACTGGCTCTCCGTTGTGCTGTAAATTTCTTAATTAATTTTCTTATTGCAAGTAGAATCACTATATTGTTGTGCTGTTAAATTCTATCAGTGATTTCCTTTATTGAGAGTTGGGTCAGTATTCTATTATATGCAATGCCATAATCTGGGCAATAAAGTAGAATCTTGTATTGACCAGAACTTTCAATTGGCGACCTACCATTACTCTTAAGTGCGATTTTATTTCCTCAAGTGTTTATTGGTGTTTACGGCTGACCACGGTGAGTGTTGTTCAGGGGTTACCTTAGTTACAGGTCATTAAAGTAATAAACGTGGCCAAAACGTATATATATATATATATATATATATATATATATATATATATATATATATATATATATATATATATATATATATATATATATATATATATATATATATATATATATATATATATATATATATATATATATATATATATATATATATATATATATATATATATATATATATATATATATATATATATATATATATATATATATATATAGTGATATCTTTTATAACTGTAAACCATCCTAATTTGAAAAAATCCTTAAGTAAAAAGAAAATTGTAAGATTCACCTGATCAAGAAAGCATCAGCAAATGTTCCTGACTTTCCTTATTCTGTTTAAATAGTTATTTATTTTGTAATAACCTTGGCCGCTAATGATGCGACATTTCTATATATGACAATTTGCTTGGAATTGCATCTTTTCGTAAAACTGTGTACCAGTTTGCTTATGTGATAAGACCTTGATTTTACACATAAATCAGAGAAATGTTGACGATTTGGAGCAAAATTTGGCTGTGCGTTGTATAAAAAAAAAAAGCCAACAAATGCGGTTCTGTGACACCGCCTTAAAAGTATTAGCAGTTATCGGCATTCACGATTGCACACTACATGTTATGTTCAATTGCGAATCATATATATATATATATATATATATATATATATATATATATATATATATATATATATATATATATATATATATATATATATATATATATATATATATATATAATAATTATATATATACATATGTATGTATATATATAATTATATACACATACACATATACAGTATATACATATATATATATATATATACCTACATACATACAAACATTATACATAAATATATATTTGTACATGTACATATATACAATATAATATAGTGTTTGTGTTTGTGTATGTATGTATGCCTGTGTGAGTGTTTGTGCGCTTTAAGAAAGAGCATACGTCATAAATAATTTCACAGCTGAACTTAACGACCGATTGATTGTAATATTAGACATCGTTATTATAAAATATCACTCAGTGTTTCTGGTGAACGCAAAACCTACCCAGGAAATTCCAAAGTCCAAACCTCGTTTGCATTGATGATTAAAGCGTCAAAAATATTTTACCCTTCGGCAAGGACGACGGACAGGTTCCTCGTTTTTGACAAAAAACATCAATGGTATGCGGAATAAACGCCGTTCACATTTCACCGGGAAATGAAAGAAAATTAAAGTTAATTTTTTTTCAATCATACCACACACGTATCTGTATCTCTCTCTCTATCTCTTTCTCTAAGTACGCATGTATGTATGTATGTATGTATGTATGCGCATACTCTCACCATACATATACGACGCCTGATAACTTAAAATCATTCATTCACAATACATATTACTATTACTATGTCATTACTAGTCCAATGACCTTCTCAATCCTGTCTGAGACTCACAAGAGTTACCCAACAACCAGGTACTACTTTGCTGCATAAGTGAACACACCACTTTGCTTTCCCCGTGATGTGATTAGTAGACTCATACACACACACACACACACACACACACACACACACACATATATATATATATATATATATATATATAAATATAATATATATATATATATATATATATATATATATATATATATATATATATATATATATATATATATATATATATATATATACATACATATATATATATATATATATATTTATATGTATATATACATATATATGTATGTATATATACATATACTGTGAATATATATATTGCGTGCATATATGACTGTTTTGTCGTGGAACAGAAAATAAGACAAATGGACCAGGAATTCCTGAGCTATCTCTGTAACAGAGTTACTTCTGACTCGAGGCATGATTTTGTCCTACTCGTCCTTTTCTTTTTTTCGGGTTACAATTGTTTCTTGCCTGATGCTTTTATATCTGTTTTTAATCACTTTTTTTCTTCCTTCAGGGGTCTTCTGATTCTTTTTATGTCTTTCCTTTATTCAGTGGTCATTCACTTCTTCTGGCCAGCCCTGTGCGAGCTGAAAGTCAGCTCAGTGGTCTGGTTAAACTACTTTAATACTACTATATTAACTTCTTCATTTTTTGAGGTCATGAAAGGCGTGTAAATGCTTCCCTTTTTACTTCTTTCTTTTTCAGCAACAGTGACTTTTTTCTTTCTTCTCTTATTCATCGCCGTTTAACTTCTCTCTCATCCCTTTCGTTTCGCTTAATGATCCGCTCTTTAATTTCATGTTATTCTTTATTACGTTATTTATTTTGTGAAAAAACCCTCCGATTTTTCCTACTTCTCAGTCCGTGGTCTTCAAACTGTTTGCTCTGCCAAAAAAAAAAGTTTGCTTGTTCTACCAAGCAGTCAGTTTGTTATGCTTCACCGCTTTCATTATCTCCTTCCCTTTCCACTTAATTTTGTTCATGAACGTGAAATGGAATGGAATACAAGATTTAGGCCAAAGTCCGAGCGCTGGGACCTCTGAGGTCATTCAGAGCTGAAAGGGAAACTGAGAGTAGGTTTAAAAGGTGCAACTGAAGGAAAACCTCGTAGCTGAACTGAAACAATTGTTAGAAGAGGGCAGACAGTAATGTGGAAGAAAGATAATATGAACGGCGGTACAGTAAAAGAAATGAAAGAAGTTGCAGCTAGGGCCCGAAGGGACACTGCAAAGAACCTACAGTGCACCACGTGAGGTGCCCAAACAGCACTACCCCCGTACGGTGTTGTTCACGAACATGAAACATTTCATTCATAGATGGAAATGGAGTAATGATAACACTGAAAAAATATTATCATGCACATCCGGTCTAGCAAGGAAGAAGAGTAATAACTCGTAACCAAGCAAGTAAGACAACAACGGTATACATTTCTTCCTTAGGAAGTGTGTGTACGGTTTCAGACATGTGATGGTGAATCCTCTGCTCAGGTGTATGGGGAGGCTAACATTGTGGTGACCTACTTCACAAGGGGCTCAACACTTATTCGTCAGATAATGAATTCCTATTTTCTTGAGAAGCCTCTTATCATATATATATATATATATATATATATATATATATATATATATATATATATATATATATATATATATATATATATATATATATATGAATAAAGTTTTTCCCATGAAAAGATGCTGCTCAAGAATGCGAGCATATTATATATATATATGTATGTATATATATATATATATATATATATATATATATATATATATATATATATATATATATATATATATATATATATATACACACACATATACATTATATATACATATATATATATATATATATATATATATATATATATATATATATATATATATATATATATATATATATACATACACATATACAATCATGATCAATGTTTTTATAGATATAAAACTTCTTTCAAAGCATCTGAATGGGTATGGCCGGCGTCATAAGTAAACAGCACAAAGTTTGTAAGATGAATGAACTTAACATATAATCACTATTATATTCCAGCCCATTCCACGCCTTTCCTGTTGATTCACAAAACGAACCTCGGAAAGGTATGTTCAAATGTTACACTACGTTGCATTTTATCGGGTGAGGCGACCTTTGAAAGCTCTTTTCACTGAACCAGGCGGTTTACTAAAGCGAAAAGCTCGTCACGTCCTGTCATTTTGTGAATGAAACTTCCTTTCCGAGGAAGACAGTTCTGGAATCGCCGTCATAAAATCCAGACCAGCATTTTTTATTTTAAGGAAGATTTTTTTTATTTGCCTGTTGCCAAACGAGCGTGAGGTTGTAACTGATAGTTCTGTGGTTCGTCTTTGTACATATCTGTCGCATTTCCGGAATTCTGTGAAAATCAATGGAGGAAAAATATGATTTCTGTAATTACAAGGTCGTTTGTTTCATTGAGCCTATCTGTAGTTGCTCGAAGGTTTTCGCGCATTTGAGTTTTTAATTGATTCATGTTTAATATTTTTTTGTATTTCTTTTATGAAGGAAAGGCCGGGAAGGGCTTTGTAGAATCAATCAGGATGACAACTCCACTTTATAAGTCAATTTAAATACCCCAAGAAATACAGTGGAATGCGGAGATTTCTACGAACTGAAAGTGTATTATTATTTTTATTTTTCGGAAGACGAACCGTGTCTATATGGGACAAGCCCGCAGGGGCCACTGACTTGAAATTCAAGCTGGCAAAGAATATGGTGTTCATTAGAAACAAGTAACAGAAGGTAATGGGAAATACATAAATAAGAAATCACTTATTAAAAAGAAAAAAATAAATTAACAATTTAAGTGGAAAAAATGTAAGTGAATGATTAAAGTACAAAAATTGTATTAGGTAGTAATGCATTGCATCTTCGCTTGAACTTCCGAAGTTCCAATAGCACAACATCCTCAAGGAGGCTGTTCCACAGCCCAACGGTGTGAGGAACAAAGGTGCTCTGGAACTGAGAAGTTCGACAGCGAGGCACATTTACTGCAGATTGAAGACTTACGAAACTTAAAGTTCGTGACTTTCACTCGAAAGTGTTTGAAGAGTCTCACCCTATATTGAAACTACACTCCCTACCTGCGGCGCCTGAAGGCGGTTTACGTTCACTGTTCGTATTGGATTTCCTTAGCCGTCAAGTTGATACCAGAATACATCCCTATTCTGGATAAGGTGTTGTGAAGGCAAGTTAGAAAGTGCACAATGAATTTTGAATACAGAGTTATGAATACGCTATACAATATTCTTATCTTTTAAACAAGAACAGCAGCCATAATTATTACAAGTGTACTACTGTTCATAATAATTACAAATAATAATGATAATGTTTTTAACGAACATAACAGACACCTCACACGTCTCGAACTGTCGACCTAACCGCTCAACGTCTCCTCGCTGCTGGGAGAAAGGGTGCTGGTGACTGGTACGATACATGTACTGTGCATGCGCTACCGGGGTCTAAGCGATGTCAGGCAGGGCAGCCGATCGAGACTACGGTCTACAACGGTCTCCTTCAAAAGAAGGCATCGTGCTTAAACAAAAAATGGGAAAAAAGCACGTTAAAAAGAAGAAGAAGAATGATAATGTTTTAACGCAATCTCTCTCGGCTATTGCATTCTTCACCAATAAGACAATTTGAAAGAATACTTAGAAATAGTTGATGTCAGAATACATGCCTATTCTGAATAAGGTGTTGTGAAGGTAAGTTAGAAAGCGTATAATGAATTCTGAATACAGAATTACAAATATGCTACAATATTACCTTATTGAAGAAAAGAACAGAATTTAGGCCCAAGACCAAGCTCTGGGACCTATGACGTCATTCAGCGCTGAAATGGAAATTGACAGTAAAAAGGTCTGAAAGGTGTATCAGGAGGAAAACCTCGTAGTTGCACTATGAATCAATTGTTATGAGAGAATGGAAAGTAATATGGAAGAGAGAGAATATGAACGGAGGTGCAGTAAAAGGAATGAAAGAGGTTGCAGCTGGGACCTAAGGGACGCTGCAAAGAACCTTGAATAATGCCTACAGTGCACCGCATGATGTGCAATGACGGCACTACCCCCCTGTGGGGTACTTATTAAACAACAAGAATAGCAATCCTAGTCATTACTATTACTATTCATAATAATAATAATAATAATAATAATAATAATAATAATAATAATAATAATAATAATAATAATAATAATAACTTTAATGCAATCTCTCTAGACTATCGCATTCTTCACCATCGAGACAGTTTGAAAGAATACTTAGAACTACAAAAAAATCTAGAAACTTTCCTGATTCATGAATTTTTGATGAGCCATAAATTGTAAGGATATGTCAGTCGCTGCTTCTGTGATTTAAACTTACATCCATAGACAGTTATGTAAACATCGATTTTGTCAATCTAAATATGATTTGGTGAGAAATCTATGACTTGACTTCACAAAACTGTATTGTTACAAGTTATTCATTTTCTTTCTAACTAAACTGGACTTACAGATATTATATTTTTACTTTGATATTAATCCATTTCATATTTTTAGTTTCGATATTAATCACTTCATATTTTTAGTTTCGATATTAATCCGTTCCCGGCTACATGAATAAAAATGGAATAAGAGTAAAAATACTTTCAAAATATATAAAATAATTTTAAGCAACTTCCTTTAAACATTAGAGACAGGGAATAAAGACACTCACTGCTTTTACAGACAGAAGTTAAAGCTAAACCCCAGTTCATTAACATATAAAAACTGACTGGATTAGTGTTAAAGTGAGTATAAAGCAATCGTGTGTTAAGTTTCAATAGCACTCTGGGACATGGGAAAAGGGTATAAACTATAAACTATTTGCTTGGATGAAGTATAACCAAATGACCACCATGTGGAAGAACCCGGGAAAACATTTCAGCAAGGGAAGTATGAAGAGAGATTTGAAAGTCTGAGAGACCATTTCATGTGAAAGATATAAAATAATAAGATCAGAGGGATAAGAAGGAATGAAATGAGAACGAAAAACCAAGAAATCAGAAAAAAAAAATGAAATCCAAGACGACAAACGGAGCAAAGGCAGTTAGAACACAAATAGAAAAACTCAGAGACACTCCAAAGGAAGAAGAAGAAGAAAAAGAAGCAGAAGAAGAAGAAAACCGAGTACACAAGCACTGACAAGGCAAAGAGCAAAAACGAATTTACGAGGTAATTATGAAATCAAACGCCGTCAGAGACGCCGGTCGACAACATATGATAGTTCATTAGGACAGGCCTCTATTTGCACAGAGGAGAACTGACGCTCAGTACCTCTTCAGAGGTATGAATGCAATGTTAATCTCTGCCCTTAGAGAAGTTACCAAATGGTCGTTTGAGCTCTAAGGCGGCATTAAAAATGGTAGCTGATATTCTTGGGGGAAGTCGTTGAAGCAAGGGATTAAATTATACATGCATACACATACATTATATATACATACCTATATATATATATATATAATATATATATATATATATATATATATATATATATATATATATATATATATATATATATATATATATATATATATATATATATATATATATATATATATATATATATATATATATATATATATATATATATATATATATATATATATATATATATATATATATATATAATGTGTGTATGTGTCTGTAATAAAGATGGTATATTCACCAGTCCTTAAATGCATTTTCTTACCCTTCAAGAGGGTGGCTTCATTAGTTTTTAGCCTGCCAGGTAACTGCAAATTTTTATTGACATGAAGTTGCTAGCCTTCTTCTTGTAGTTATGACCCAATACAGTTGTCTAACTACTTGGTACATAATTCGCTACCTAAGTCAACAAAGATGTAAGTTTATTGGACTGCGCCCTAATAAGAACTTAATTAAAAAAAAAAAAAAAAATATATATATATATATATATATATATATATATATATATATATATATATATATATATATATATATATATATATATATATAAGCTCTTCTTTTGAAACTGAATAAGAGGGAAGAGAGAAATCTAACCCATGTGCCCGAAAATTCAAGTCAAGGTTTAATAGAAAATAAATGAAAGCAATATATTCAGCGTGGGACTCTACAGTGATCTGAGTGGAGGTCGATACTTGAGTGTCCCCATCACAGTCCTATTATGTAGGTCATCTCGTCGCTCTACCTTCAAAACAAAAGGTTATGCAAGGTTAATGTCTCATGTAGAATAACTGAAGGATATTTTAACATTTCTGAAGCGGTCTGGATAGTTCTGAAGTCATTTTTTAGAAAATGCAAAGTTTTAGGAAACTCCACCAGGGTATCGGGAGTTTTTGGTGGGACTGCCTTTAATTATCTTTACATATATTAGTGTTTATAACATTTGAACTTCCGGACACACTTAAATCTCAAGGCTCATTCACATTTGAGATTTACTGAATTCAATTCAGTAGAGTCAAAAGTAATCTATTCAGTCCAATTTAGACAGTAGTGTATATTTTCTATATAGTAGTATATATTTGTTTTAGATAGTAGTACATATTTATCTGAGACAGAAGTGTATCTTTTTTA
>NC_089754.1:24268177-24295677 GCF_040412425.1 Macrobrachium rosenbergii | reverse complement strand
TCCACTGTTCAGGGTTTGCTTCTTTAACATTTCGTTGTTAAGCATTTTTGTTTCAATCGATTAATTTTTCACTGTTATTCGTATGATTTAAAAGTGTCCGGTATTACCTGATCTTTTGCAACATTCATTTTTCATTAAAAATTGTGCTCATGGATTAATTGACTGAGCGGGTGATGTTTTCAAGTCGTCTAGCATCGTGCAGTAAATGAATATCTTCTATACATTAAGAATAATTTGTCATAAGAAGCATGTAACTTCATGGAGAAGGGTTGAATTTTTCTTGGCTAAATTTAATTACAACAGGCGCGATTTCCATGTTACTTTGTTTGGCAATTATTGGAAAGTTAAAAAGGTCTATTTATTTCTGAGGCGTAGAATATACCTATTTTTGAGGATCAAGTTGTTCATTTGTTTATTAAGTTTAATCTAATTTTATCTATTTGATTTTATTGTGAACAGTAAATGCTCTGCAAGGTTCCGTGGCTGCACAATAGAATAGACAACGTGACTTTCCTAATACAAAAACAAATCATGATAAACTTTCCTGATACCCAAACAAATCATGATAAACTTTCCTGATACCAAAACAATTCACGATAAACTTTCCTGATACCAAAACAAATCATGATCAACTTTCCCGATACCAAAACAAATCATGATAAACTTTCCTGACACCAAAACGAATCATGATAAACGATTCTATCCCTGCTATATTATTTCCCATCAATCCCCCAGATGGAAGGAAAACCTATAACTGACAAAAGGAGAAAAGTCGAAAGACAGGTGAGCCGTGACTAAACCTCTGCAGTTTCCAACTGCTGTTAACGAAAGACATGACGACTTGCAAAGCAGACACGAGCCCGTTTGTTTGACAGGCAAGCGTTTGGGAGGATAAACAGGGAATCGGGTCGAGGAAAACGGTTAGGCAAAGTGAGGAAAGTAAACAGACGATTGAATGTGTTAGTTATCTGCCCTTTTTTTCGCTGGATTTACAAAACATTCGACGGAGGTAGACCACGTGACTGTGTGTTGCAACATCCGAATGTTTCTTTCTATACATCAAGCATTCTTTTTCTGAGGTAGTAAAACGCATTTAAGTTTGGCCTTTGTACACAGTTTGTTGTTGGATTGGTGACCTCTGAGAAATGCCATACGACGTGGACATAGAATACTCTGTAATTTCAATAAAAAAAATCATGCTCATAGTTGGAATAATACAACCTTTTAAAAAAACCCACCTTATAAGTTAGAAATGGACAGATGCTGGGTTGGCTACTCAAAACAGGTTCACTTATTGTAAGAAAAGCATCTGAAAGGCTGAGGGAAAGGGGTGGGGTTATCTTAAGGGTTGACCCCTGAGTTCACTACTTTCCTGCAATTAAGTGAAGGTGGCATCCAAGGTCATTTGAAATTAATCGATCTGGAAATAAGAGCTAGGCCAATTATTAAAATATTTTGATTCAACCCTATCAAGAAGGGTGGCGCATGAAGGACCTCACAAGATATGAAAATAATACGTCATAAAAGGACGAATATAGCCCACGAAAAATCTAAGGAAATTGCCAAATAAAACGTATATGAAGTACCTACAAAAGAATAATCAGAAGAATTTGACAGGGCCTTGTTATAAATCTTCCATGACATGCTGCTTGTTATTTCAAATCTCAAAACACTGATATATAGTTGTGGGGTTGATGAAGTTGCAAGATATATACACCAGTGTTAGATGATGAATTTTCAATTAGGGCAGATCAAAACAGACTTCTGAAGATGCATCAGAAAACTTTAAAAATAGTTTTAGCCTTGAAATAAAACATCAAAAGACGTACAAAGCAGTTAAAACCTGAGACAGTCCAGACCACTGAGCTCATCAATATTATTCCAACACTACAGTGGAAGTTCTTGCGGTGGGATGAGAGTTGAAAAGGTCAGAGCTTTCATCCCCTTAGAACAGACTTTACAGCTGTGCTTCCAAGCTGCAAGATAAGCACCAGTGTTAACGATGAATTTCAATGGGCAGCAAAATACTGGAGGAAGCTCATCAGCAAACTTTACAAAATAGTTCTTAGGTCTGAAATAAACATCAGCCGACGTAGAAACAGCAGTGCAAAGCTGATAGCGACAACCAAGGACCAGTAAGGCAGACGAAGGAAGGGTCTATTGGTTATAGGAGAACTTCTGGTGGGGAAAACTGTTTGTAGTTGCAGTTGATGTATATCAGGTAAGAATGGCGAAGGTAAATGTAGGATTGCAAACCCAGGATGTTACCTAGTCTGCCCTAAAATGGAAGACTGCAGTATTTGCAAAAATACAAAACTGAGAAAAATGGTAGATACTTCCTTGTCTTACTACTGATTTTGCAGATACTGCAAATGGGACCCCCTAAATACTCGTGGAAAGCATTGAGGAATCATTATGAAACTCAGTAACTTGTGTATTAAGTGTTTCACGAGCCCAATAGGTGGCATATCTCAATTTCGAACATTTTGCAGATACTGCAGTTTTCCATTTTAGGGCATTAAGGTCTTTCCCTAATAATAAAGAAAAACACCTCTGACTTAAATATTAACTAGTGCCTTTCCGTAATAATAAATAAACGCCTCTAGGTTTGAACAAAGCGTAGAGCTTCAAGAGATATTGCTGTTTTTTACCAAAAACACAAAATCGACAAGTATCACAGATTTTCACCGCTTCCTCAATGTCAGGATCCCTTAATACTTTTAGTTGTTTGCTCGTTTTAGAAACATCGATCAGATTTCAGCGGACTCAAGGCCAAGGAGCTGAATCATCACACACAAGAAGCGTAAATGAATCATTGTGAGGTCATGCTTATTATACGAGAAAAACTTGTACATAATTCGCCCTATCATTAATATCCTAATTATCGCTGGCCTTACTGCTGTTGCTTTTTTAATAATACATGTAATGTCGTCAATAATTGTTCAAGCTAAATAAAAACACAGTCTAAAAGATTTAACACGCTAATATAGCGATGACGTTCGTTTGTGTAATGTCTTTCCGAGGAATCATTTGTCTTACCGCAAAATTAGCAGTTCAGACAGGCATCTCAAACAGGCGGACATCAGAAATATGTTTCCCAGAAAAAAAAAAACTAGTCTGATGTCAGTTTAAAATTAAAGACAATTTATATCTAGAAATCACGTCACCTTAGCAAAGCATATTCTCTAATAACAGACAGAGATTAAAGAGGAAAACATTAGAATTAAATGTTCTTTCAAATTTTGATAAGTAATCTACAAAAGCGAACATCGAATAAAAAAGCTTCCATATAAAAAAATCAAACACTCCTTGTAGGGCATATAAATATTAAAATACTGAAATATATTTTTTTAAAACTCAAAATAATAGTAACTGGATAAACACGAGACTTAGGGGAGAACAGAAAACTTAATGGCAAACTGTGGTGAACTAAAGTTAAAACAGAACATTTGGCAAGTGAAAGGCAGTGTTACCGAGGCCTTCCTTTCAGACCGGAAGTCCGATGACAACGCTGAAGCGATCAGTTTGAGCTAATACCAAGAGAGAGAGAGAGAGAGAGAGAGAGAGAGAGAGAGAGGCTGGTAGTTTGGTTTCGGTTCGTTCTTCTTCTTGGGGTGAGTCCACACTACAGCCAAACATGTCACAAACACATGTCGGCTACTTATCGCATGCATATCACAAACAGGTTGAAAACAAGTCAGCGACAGTAAGTTAAGAACAATACTTTAGCCACTGGTTAAGGCTACCAATACGTCGTTAACTTGTATTAAACCTGATTGTGACGTTTGTGCAACAAGTTGTCGACGTGTGTTTATGATATGTTTTACTGAAGTCGAACAATGTCAAAAACATGAGGGCCGAGCTAAATTAATATAGTATGAGAATAGATTTTGTTAAGGCTATTGTTTTGTGAACAAATCACAGTGAATTTGAAGCTTCACAGAAGTAAAAATTCTAGTTCATGGAAATTTAGTTGTGTTCTTATAAGACGAACGAAGCCTAGATACTTATTAACATGCTCTTAGCTATCCCAAAAACTCTTTATCTATCTATTTATTTTTTAAACAAAAGAATATAAAGGCATTCCATTTTGTTCAACTTAAATTCTCACATTACAGTTACAAAAAATAAAAGCAAGTTTATGAAACGAAGAATAACGGTAAGTTTATGAAACAAAAAATAAAAGTAAGTTTATAAACTTAGAATTCTCACTTTATGAGTATATACTGCTTTCTTTATCTAGGCGTTATAAATCCCCAGCCATTCAAGCCCTCTTACATTTTTTTTTATCAGATTTAAGAGCTAAGTCAGCCAGGTACGCCTCTTGTCCCGTCTTCAATGGCCTAAATATCAAAAATACAGAACTCAATTACGAACATAGCAGTTATCAGTACATCTGTCTATCTATCTATCTATCTATCTATCTATAAGCCTTGTAGTCAAGAGCATGATCTAAGAAAAAGACCTTTCTTAGACCATGGTCTAGACTCTAGAGCAGTGGTTCATAACTCGTTTCAGGTCATGAAACACCAGCCCAAAAAAAGAAAATAATCGTGGACCACTTTTTTCTGAGTGATGATAAATAAGGCATAAACAATAAACATTTTGGATTGGAATATATTTCTTACAGAAGAATTACAACTTGAAGATTGTCAGTAAATTTTTTAAATAGGAATAATACAATCAAATGATTGGTCAATTATTCATCTAGGTTAATTTGTTCTTACTGCCTATCAGTAAATTTTAAAATACACTTATCAACTTCCAGTTTATTACCAAATAGAGTGAACGTCCTGTGGACCACCCAAAATGTAACAAAGCCGATAAGTAAATAAGTATATCTTAGTTTAACCAGACCACTGAGCTGATTAACAGCTCTCCTAGGGCTGGCCCGAAGGATTAGATTTATTTTACGTGGCCAAGAACCAATTGGTTACCTAGCAATGGGACCTACAGCTTATTGTGGAATCCAAACCACATTATGACGAGAAATGAATTTCTATCACCCGAAATAAATTCCTCTAATTCTTCATTGGCCGGTCGGAGAGTCGAACGCTGGGCCAACAGCGTGCACCGCCCCAGAGGTTATGACGATCGTTTCTCTAGCCTGTAAGGCACAGAGTAGCAGTCCTGTGTTATTTAATGAGTGATGCAGTGAATTATGCCATCACGATGGTCATACTGTGAATGAGTGTCTGAAGAGTTCGTAAGGTATATATGGAGGACTCAAAGGTTACAAAGGAGTGTGTGTGTAGGAGTAACTATCCTATGTAAAAGGATGGTGACAGGTGTTCGCAAGAATTTAAAAGGCATTACATTACTTAGAATCCCTGGAAAAATAAGACTAATACCAGAAGGTAAGATGGGGCCTGAGCTACGAGTGTATGCATTTAAGGAAGGAAAACGTAGAAAAAGCTTGTGAACGAAAAATGACGTAGAATAGAGGACAATGATGATGTATAGTGCTTTAAGGTAATATTTGCAGTAGCTGAAAAACTTTACGTTGACAGCAAAGCCTGTGATGTAGTATGGTCACAGGAGAACGAGAGGTTTGTTGTTAAAAAAAAAAGGACTGACAAGTGTGTGTTACAATATCGTGGCTATCTAGAAGTCAGAGAATAAGAGCATCGTAAATAAATGTGGAATGGCAAAATGTTTGCATGTGATATTATCATTATTATTCAGAAGATGAACCCTGTTCGTATGGAACAAGCCCACCGGGGCCACTGACTTGAAATTCAAGCTTCCAAAGAATATGGTGTTCATTCGAAAGAAGTAACAGAAGGTAATACGAGATACAGAAAGAGATCAGTAATAACAAATTAATAAATATATCAATAAGAACGTGAGTACATTTTAAATTAAATGGAGAGTTGCTGCAGGGTAGTAAAGCATTCCATCTTCGCTTGGACCTTTGTTTGACAGAATACAGAATTTAGACCAAAGGCCAACCACTGGGACAGAAACTGACAGTCAAAGGTTTGAAAAGCGTAACAGGGGGAAAACCTCGCAGTTGCACAATGAATCAATTATTAGGAGAGGGTGGAAAGTAAGATGGAAGAAAGAGAATATGAAAGGGGGTACAGTAAAAGAAACGAAATGGGTTGCAGCTAGGACCGAAGGTAGGCTGCAAAAAACCTTAAGTAATGCCTACAATGCACCGGATGAGGTGCACTGACGACACTACTCCCCTACGGGGTTGGACTTTTGAGGTTCCAATTGCACAACATCCTCGGGGAGACTTCCAGTCCAATGGTGTGGGAATGTAGGACCTCTGGAGCTGAGAAGTTTGACAGCGAGGCACATTTACTGCATACTGGTGCTGCTGTTCAGCAAATATTGGTCTCTCGGCAGGAAAAGAGGATCAAGTAATGATTGGGAACAGTGAAAAGGAAATGAATAGTGGTGAAAAGTTTAAAAGAGTTTACCACAGAAGAGTCGGCAGTGGATATGACGAATAAGGTTAAGAGGGGTAGATGGAAGCCAGGGATTTAGATCAATGCATGTCGATATACAAATGGTGTACAGATAACTGAGACTAAAAGAAACGGATGATGCTGGGATGAAAGAAGTGGTGGGAAGCCGAGTACTGTAGGTAAAGAGGGGCAGATAGCAGGCTGCACGTTCAAGTTTTGGAAGAGAAGATAAATGTCTCCGGAGACTTGAATTGGTATGCAATAAAGTGAATGTTGAGTCAACCCTTCTTTATGGAAATGAGTTAGAGCGACTGCTGAATGTTAATGAAAGAAGATAAAACTGAAGATTTGGAAAATTAACAAATGTGATTAAAAAAACCTGTGAGATATATCTTGGGATGAAACATTCCACATAAGAGAGAGAGAGAGAGAGAGAGAGAGAGAGAGAGAGAGAGAGAGAGAGAGAGAGAATTACATATGTGAAATACTTAGGTGAACCGAAATAAAATCTATAAGCACAATAATACTGATAAACAAGACTAACACAGGATGAATTCTCTTCTTTAGGCCTTGAGACGAACGCTCCGCATATCCAAAACATTCCAAAAGTAAGACTGGAAAATAGGAATTTCTCCACCTCCTCTCTCTCTCTCTCTCTCTCTCTCTCTCTCTCTCTCTCTCTCTCTCTCTCACACACACACACACAAAAAAATGACTAACGCAGGACAACCTTGAAGGCAGAACCAAAAAGGAGCAGATACGAGTTGTGCAGCGACTGCCTGTCTGTCTGTCTGTCCGTATTGCCTGTCATCAACATTCGAAGAAGAGTCTCCTCCCTTGTTCACTGGGGAAGAGGGAAAAGGGGGGTGTTAAAGGGAGAAACTGAGAAACACTACTGAGACATGCTTTTAGACTCCTGAGCGACGGCGCACCTCCCATGGGGCCAATATACATGTCCTCATTATCTGCCCTCCGCCAATTGCTGTGATTTCAGTGCTCGCTATAATACAGCGACGATTGTTTGTCCCTTCAGCGGCTGCGCTGCACTTTGCAAAGAGATGATATCAGCAGTGATTCCTCTGAGGTCTCTCTGAGCGATCTCTTTGACACTAAAACAGTTGGGCAAACGCCCATCCTTGGCATGTTGTAATGCTCTCCAGATTTTTTTTATGGCCGAATTTGCATTAATAAGGACACCAGAGAGAGAGAGAGAGAGAGAGAGAGAGAGAGAGAGAGAGAGAGAGAGAGAGAGAAATTCCTCCCGTGTTGATAGCTTTTGTCCAAACACGCAAACACAAATTGTGACAACTTTTTTCTTTGCTGACGAATGTAAATATGACTGAAATTTTCATCCTGAAATAACTTGAGCAATCAGCGCTTACTGTACTACCTATCCATGCTGAAAACAAAAATGTTGCATGCAACCATTTCCGATATTTCCAAAGTATAATCATGACTTTCACCCAGTGCGTTCTTCATATGAAATCCTGCATTTGTTTTTTCAGTCTGTGATAGTTTCTCAGTTTCCCATATTATGTAAGAGCTACTCTTCATTTTCCTTCATGTTATATATATATATATATATATATATATATATATATATATATATATATATATATATATATAACATGAAGGAAAATAAAGAAAATGCATGAAGAGTAGCCCTTAAATAATATGGGAAAGTGAGAAACTAATGATATCCATTAAGCATTCCTACGATAAACACAAACTGCTTTTTACACAGACCTCAAATATTTTTCAGGGATTTTCTACATGACTTGAGATATCAAGTAAGCATCAATATGTACGTCATCATCATCATCATCATCATCGTCACCAACACTGTAAGACCCAAAGAGCCTCTGTGAAATTCCGCCACTTATGCCTTATCAGCTGAGCAGTTCCTCATTTTATCTGAAATGCTCTTTACCAAGTTCGTTAGTGTCCCTGGGCGCTCTGGCGTCCTTTGCTAAATGTCTTTTCAGCCATTTTTGTCTCAGAATTATCTAATATCCTTTTACCAAATTCATCTACAGTGCTCTTAGGCTAGGTCTTTTATAGCAGTGAATTCACTTCCTGCACTTTCTAAGAAGACCTAGAATATTTGCAGGTCGCTAAGGTTCCTTCATAATTTAGGGTGCCTTGCAGAGTTCCGAGATTTGGTTCTGTATATTTCAGTGACTCCGATCCTCTCTTCCTAATCATCATACCTTATCGGATGGACTCCAGTTAATATGAATCATCCAACTTTACAGGATAAAGACAGTGCCAGGAATACAAACCAGGACATACATACATATGTACATACCCGCTACCAGACATCAGAATTACCTGCTATATCTTGCATCTGGATCCAAGGCTTTGTGCTTTGTAGTGACAAGCGCATCCAGAAAGTGTCAAGAATTCGAGAAATCAAAAGGGCATTGTGGCTAGGACAATTGTATACGTATCTAGTAAAAGTGACAAACAGATTCTACACACACACACACACACATATATGTATACAGATATACATATATGTATATATATATACACATAGACACAAATATATATATATATATATAGTGTATTACACACACACACACACACACACACACACACACACACACACACACACATATATATATATATATATATATATATATATATATATATATATATATATATATATATATATATAGACATTTTCTGTGTGTACTGTGTGTACTCCGTATACTTGCGTAGGTGGGACTGGTACAGCTGTAGCGAGAAAGTGTACATACTCTCACGCATACACATGGAGCGAACGGTCGGTCTTTGCGGTCTCTGAGCAAGTAAGAAACATTACATACGACATCCCTCCCAAAGAGAGATCGACTTAAAAGGCAATGGGCGGAAGGACTCCTCCTTCTCTCCCTCCCTCCCTCCGTGGCTCTGCTTGTTCTGCACTCCATGGCAACGGCCGCTTATAACGGATTACAAACAATAAGGAATACTAACAGGTGTCTTCTCGCCTGCAAGTGTCTCGCGTCTGGCCACTACTAAGAAGTTGTACTGTTGTTACGTAATCTGTGTGTCTCTATTTCAAAAGCTTTTCAGGTTTCAGTTGAGGAAAATCAAAAACTTTAAGGCGTTTTAGTCTACGGTAATGGAAACTGCAGTGCAGTCTGAATGAAATGATTCATAAAAAAATGTTCCCTGAGAGCAGTAATTCCTTGTGAGTCTAAGTAAAGCCAAAAGCGTTTATAAATTATACTTGATTTATAGAGATAAAAAATTTTGGGTATGGAAAAAACGGAGGTAAAAACCAATAAACAGGCCAACTAAAAATGGCAAATAAACATTTCAATCATATTAAAGTACTGTAGAGTAAGTGAAAATGCAGTCAAGGCCTGATTCAGTAATACGAAGAAGAGAATAAATTCAAGGCAAGTAAAAGAATTCATACCGTCAAAGTCCAGTATCAAGGAAACATCCTCATTTGAAGACACCAAATTGGGCATTGCGATGTATAATATGACATCGCCGATTTTAAGTAAATTCATTTTCAAATAAGATGCATGTTATTAGGGCAAAGAAATTAACTATACTCTATAATAAATACAATTTCTTACCCGAATGAGACCCGGGTAAATTAAAAAATAATCACCTTCTTCTTCAGAAGCTGTCAGTGTCATAATTTACCTGAGTCTAAGTTACATGGGATGTGGAAGTGAATCAATGTTAAATGACACTGTCAGCTTCTGAGGAAGAAGGTGATTATCTGTCTTTGAATGAAGGAAATAAAAGTGAATGGAGGATGTTGTCATGGCAGAGGCACCAGTGGAGAATATCACAGCCGATAAGGGAAGATGAAAACTGGAAAATCCCCAGGATCTGTTGAATAACAAGCGACTGAACAACAACAGCGGAAGACCCTGTCTCCCATGAGCTTATCACAAAATATGAAAACCTGACGAAGTTAGAGATAGTGCAGGTGAGTGGGAATGGAGCCTTACAATACTGATACACAAAGAAAAATGAGAGGCACTGCACTGTGAAAATTACTGAGGAACAAGGTTGCTTAAGCATGCTAAAAAAATTTTGGAGAAAAGGTTGAAGAGAATCCTTAAAATCGATCATTGACAACTTGGTCAGAGAACTCGCGCTAGAGAGGTCAAGAACAGAAGCAGACTTTACAATGAGGCAAATACAGGAAAGGTGACATCGAAGGAGGAAGCGATTATATCGCATATTTTTGGATCTTGAGGAGGCTTCTGTCAGAGTAACGAGACAAACAATCAGATAAGCATTACGAGGGCAGAGGGTACCAGAAAGACCCTGTGAAGACAGTGACAAATGTTTCAGTGTCGTTTGATGGTATCCATCAAGGGTCAGCGCTGACCTTCCTCTGACTTCTTTCTTTAGTTCTCTCCTATTAAACAGACCTTAGGCATAATATCCATCAAAAAACTGTTCATCAATAAAGAAACCAGCAGAAAACACTTCGAGAGCACCAATCTCCTAATATCTCAGGTAAATATTCACTTTCCCTTTAATTTCCAAAATACACCACTCACTAATCACTGACTCATCTTGCTTTTATCCCATCTTCTTTCTCTTTATACATAAAAACATACATATACATACATATATATGTGTGTGTGTCCTCGTAAACAGGGAGCGATTATTTGTATATTAAATTAGCCATAAAAAAATCTAATAGAGCGGATAAAGAGGCGAAGAGAAACAACAGTGGCCGATGAATATCTGCAAAGCTGTTGTTTTTGATACTTCCTAAGAAGTACCAGACGCAGGAAGAAAAAACAAAAGCCTTCGTTAATGCGGTAAACAACTGTATTTACAGAAGGGAATCCAGGAAATGAAACACAGCGTCATCTTCGGCATTTCCTGCAACCTTTGGAGCGATAGGATCTTATCAAATCCTTCCTGAAGGGAATCTTAACAATCACACTGTCTTGTGTTGTTGATCTTTTAACACATCTGTGACGCATGCGCTGAGTAAATCTCCTGTAACGATGCATATCGTTTGTCTTTCAAAGGTCGTGCAGTGACTGTAGTGTGAGTATAAAGTCCCAATTATGGATCCGTTGGGATACATATCTATGAATTATACAAGGTCGTATCCTATTCCTCGTTTGTCTCTGTAGGGTATCTGCTCTTCCTTCTGACATCAGACCTCTACCAGTCGGGGAAAGCTTAAACGAATATTACCGGCTCTGGAAGTATTTTTCTTTTTTTCCTACCTTCTATTTCTTTGGCTGCCTTAACTAATGCTACAGAAGTCTATTCATCATCTACAATAATTTTCTCATTCTCATCTGGTTTATTATGGAAAAACTGTACATATCAATATCTTGTAAACAAGTGGTATTAAGAATTGTACTGAACACAGAATTTGGCCAAAGGCCAAGCACTGGGACCTATGAGGTCATTCAGCGCCGAAACGGAAATTGAGAGCAGAGGGGCTTGAAAGGTGCAACAGGAGGAAAACCTCGCAGTTGCGCTATGAATCAATTATTACGAGAGGCTGGAAAGTAAGATGAACGGAGGTACAGTGAAAGTAATGAAAGGGGTTGCAGCTAGGGGCCGAAGGCACGCTGCAAAGAACCTTAAGTAATGCCTACAGTGCACAGCATGAGGTGCACTGACGACACTAGCCGCCTACGGGGTATGCGCGTATTAAGGGGTATCTAACGAAACACCTACGTTAGTGAGAATCTATCATCTCCTCCTGCTCACCCTTAAATCTTAAATTTTCTGCGTTCATTAACTTTTCTATCTATTTGGCCTCTATTAAGCTTATCCACAATCACAGAACAGGAATTCCATAATGGCCAAGAGGAACTCTATTAAGCTTATCCACAATCACAGAACAGGAATTCCATAATGGCCAAGAGGAACTAAAGTCTGAAAAGGTGAAATATCAATAAACAAAAAGTTAAGCAAGAACTAGTTACAAAAAAAAAAAATGGAAATGCTTCTAAACCAATTTTACTTTGAGCATATTTTACCGTCATGAATATGCATAATACTCCCTCCTTCTCCGTCGTTCTTATATTAAAAAAAAATTGCGATGCAAAAAAGTTAGCATACATAATTTTTCATATAAATTTTTATAGAAAACTGCGATAACCTTAATTAAAATAACTCCTGTTGTATGTTAGAATAATATAAGTTTATATCTATCTATATATCTCTATATACACACACGCACACACATATATAGACAGATGTAATCAACACACGTGACTCACATTCACTCAGAAGCGACATATATTATATCATATATACAAATAATATATTGTATTTACTTATATATTATGTATATCATATATATATATATATATATATATATATATATATATATATATATATATATATATATATATATATAAATGAATATATATACATAGACAAAAGAAGCTGGTTAATACAATTCTTCCGCAGCACTGAATTTTCCGCTCTTTTGAATATGCAACTGACAGCAAAACTTCCCCTTTCAAAATCGCACGTTCTTAGCCGTTAGGATTTTCAGATTTCACGAGATCGGTAGCATCTAAACACGGGCATAAACACATACATTCATACATATTATACATATACATGAAAAATATGTGAGAGAGAGAGAGAGAGAGAGAGAGAGAGAGGTGATGGTGAACACCAATCATTCGCTCAGCCTTGGATCTTCTGGTAATTGCTGTTCGAGAACAGTCAGACGAGAGAGAGAGAGAGAGAGAGAGAGAGAGAGAGAGAGAGAGAGAGAGAGAGAGAGAGAGAGAGAGAGAGGAGTAATTGCGTTTCGGATAACACTGTTAATGACGTGTGGTGTGAAATGGGGGAACATTTTGGGAATGAATAAAAAACGACCTCGACCAGACCTGAAATTGAATTTTAGAGATGCAAGAACGTATGTATATTCAAATGTGCTATGTATTTAGAAATCATAACTATACTCTCTTCTTCTCATACATACATATATACATATTCTATATACATATACATATATATATATATATATATATATATATATATATATATATATATATATATATATATATATATAAATTATATTTATATAATACATACATACATACATACATATATATATATATATTATATATATAAAAGCCCTTTTTAAATAAACCTATATGTCTGAGTGCAACAAACACTTAATTGAGATTTTTCTCAATCTACATTCATATATCAAAACGTCTGAACAAACAGTCAGGGATTTATATAAACGAATGCCTGACAAAAGAGAAAGAGAAGAAGATAGGAGAAGGCAAGCCCTGATAAATGATGATAAATGAAAAGGTACACCACCGACGACCTATTAATATTCATGAGGCCCAAATCATGAAGCTGGCAGCCAGGAAGGCCGCTCCTCCTCGGCCTAGGGTGCCTAAGCATCTTGCATCACAGTACCCTCAACCCACGCTCGAACACTTGCCTCAAACCTTCGAGAAATGCTGCTGCTGCTGCTGCTGCTGCTGCTGCTGATGCTGTTGCTGTTGCTGCCCACGCGCGCGCTCTGACGCGCGCACATGCATACATACGCACAAGCTTTGCCCTTACCAATCCCTTCTTAGACGTGAACTTTCACCTGCCTAAGGCACGGGTGGACTTACCAGGGGCACCAGGAAGGTTGACTTGATTGAAATGAACATCGTCAGGAGAGAGAGAGAGAGAGAGAGAGAGAGAGAGAGAGAGAGAGAGAGAGAGAGAGAGAGAGAAGGGAATAAGAGGCAAGGGAGATAGGTGTGAAAGGGAAAGGAAATACCTTGCTGGGTTTAACGATGATAAAATACTCTCGCAATCTATATCGTTAAGTATGTAAATATGCGGGTCTTTTGTGTGCCCCATTTGATAACTTGTAAAGGGTTATGAATAAGTAACCTTCTAATAAATACTTGCAGCATGTATCCCGTACATGTATAAAAACCAACTGCAGGTATTGAAACATAAAGTGCTTAATTTAATAACTCAAGAAATGTTCACAATGATCTTTGCTCTTTATTAATAGAAAATAAAAAGCTTAGAAAACGGTCTATTAAATTTGATCTTACAATTTCACCTTCACCCTAGCTAATTTTTCGTACTTCAGAGAGAGAGAGAGAGAGAGAGAGAGAGAGAGAGAGAGAGAGAGAGAGAGAGAGAGAGAGAGAGAGAGAGAGAGATTCTGCCTTACTCTTTATCATCCCTCTCCCTCAATAATATTTATCCATCAAAATTCGACCTGTTTACTCTTATCAGTCCAAGAATGCATGCATGAGATAATTTACATTCAGTTCGTGATAACAAAATGCAGATATCATGCATATAGATTCAGGTAACAAATACCTAAGTCTCGTATCAAGCATAAGAGTGTCTCAGATAACAGTAACGACATTGAGCACTTAGAAATAAATAAGTAAATTTTCAAACAAATAAGCAATTTCAACACCAACAAAATTAATAATAGCAATATTCGAAATATGAAAACGTTCACATGGAACCACCCATAATGGCCATTAAACTGCTAAGTCAGCTTCCATGGAAGAATACGCCCGTATTTGATATAATACAATAATGGTAATTGAGGCGACGTTAGAATTACTGAAGCATAATAATAATTATGCACTTACAATTTTTACGGGTATTAAACCTTGGGAAAGTTCTTTCAATATTCAGCAGTGTTTGTCAGATTTGCAAGTTGTGCCGTTGGATATAAATAAAAAAATGAACTTTTGGACAGACTGAAGTCTAACAGAATATCAATTAAAACAGTCATTTTTGCTGCAATAAAGAGTACATTTTATTTGGTTTAATTTTGTGTTGCACTTAGCCCAATGGAGAGGAGGCGGGGAGAGGAGGGGGAGGTTTGCTAGGCAGTGGTGCAGCGGTGACATAGCTAGTGCTTGGAAACTTTTCTTTCCTGATTACGATGCTGTACTTTTAATAATTCTGGAGCTCTACCTTTGATATTGAGTTAACTTGTTCAAGAGTGAACTTTGGAAGTAATCAGAATTTTACCTTATGACTATTAAGATACTGGAATATAAAATTTGGGAAAATGATGTTGAAATAATTGTTAGGAGAGGGTGGAAAGTAAGATGGAGGAAAGAGAATATGAAAGGAGGTATATATTAAGATATTGACGATGATTATTCTATTGGGAGATGGAAATGCATTAAGATACGTTAGCGTTAACAGTCCAAAGATTTTTGCTGGACAGAATGAGTTTCTTTATCGCCCTGTGGAGGCTGACACTGTGCAACTTCTGTTCCTAATCATAGGCCTGTTATAAGATAAAAAAATTGTCGGATTATTAAAGGTAAAATTCATAACTGCTTTACTGGCCAGGTGAAACCTCCTGACCTTTTGCATTGGAACGTAAGTCGAGGTATTTAGAGGAAAACTGAAAGCAACCTTCTTGGTTTTTGCTCGATCGAGAAGGAAAGTTAATTTTGTTTGTTTATTCTTCCTTCTGTTAGGGGGACGTATTGCAGTTATATAAATGTCACTTGGGAACTTTCGTTCCCACTGTTCGATTCTACTGTGTTCCCAGTTTCTCAGCTTAAACTTCGAAATTGTAGAAGTCAATCACAGTCAGGAAGATGTATTAATTACAATGATGGTGAAGATAACGATGATTTTGCTGAAGATAAATGAAAACAAAATTTTCCTCATACACTTGCCAATCAAAAGATCATTTCTTGAAAGTCAAAGATAATTATAGTACCGTGATGTAATGGAACTGATAAGAAGAATCTATCAATGAACACAATCACTTAGCAACGAGGAAAAAAGGACCAGAAGATATATAAAATTTGACAGTGTACCATGCACTCTAACAGTGCTGTTATTCGTCACCTTGAGAAGTGAACCTGGGTAAGCAACATGAAACGGTACAGAGGCTATGCACAGACAAAGGTTAAGAACATCGATTATGAGGTTACTAACCAAGTCAAGGCAAATCCGTTTCAAGCCTGAGATAACTCAACCAGAATACAGAACAGGTACTATATTCATTCAAGGAGAACATTATTGAAAAGAGAGGAAGCTGTGTTCACTCCACAATATAGTATTATAAAATACAGAGATGAAGGTGTGCATTACTGTGAAGAAAAGTACCTGACAAGGTGTAAACTCAGGATAAAAAACATTAAGAAACTTGAAAATAGAGTATAATCTCTGTTCACGTACAACAATGGAACATAATTTTCAGCTGCCTGTATTTATAAAAATTTCATAACGCACGAGTCACTAAAATGGTGAAGAAATCCACTGTGATGTCAGTGTCAATATATATTAAAAATATATACAAAACGACAGCTATGGAGAACCTGCTCGAATCTCCTTCTCAGAATATATTCAAACTTAATATATATATTTACACTGAAATCCTTGTGAATTTCTTACCCAATTAACTGTATGTTAAGCAAAAGCTTCTACAAAGAGAGGATCACGGGAATAAAGTGTATAAGGTGGGAGAAAGTGCAAACAGTTGTAAATGAGCTGTGTGCATAAGATTCAAGAATGCTGAAAGTGAAATGGAATTGGAATATAAGATTCAGAACAAATGCCACGCCCTGGGACCAATGAGGTCATTCAGCTCTGAAGGGGAAATTGAGGGTAAAAAAAGTTTTAAATGTGTAACAGGAGGAAAAGCTCGCAGTTGCACTGTGAAACAACTGTTAGGAGAGTATGGAAAGTAAGATGGAAGAAAGAGAACACGAACGGAAATACAGTAAAAGGAATGAAAGGGGTTACAGCTAGAAGCAGAAGTGGAAACAGTTGTAAATGAGCCGTGTGAGTAATATACGTGCATAAGATTAAAGAACGTTGAAAGTGAAGGAATAATGCGAGTGAGTGGCAATGGCCAGCAGAGGTGAGAAACATAAATTATAATCTCCTTAAGAGGCGTGAATATGCAAACAGAAAAGGTCAGAGAGAGGATGTTGAAAACAATACGCAAATGAGGTTTTATGCAAAGAAGAAAAGAATGTGCGCGAACTTTTGCATAGTTTTATCCTTGACTAAGCAGTATGAGAGCCAAAGGGTCAATGTATAATGCCTTTCTTTTAAAAACCTCACCAGCGAAGAGGAATTTTTATTTGCTAGTGTATGTGAATATGTTGTATATTTGCATGCATATGATATCCTAAAAATTCACGGGAACTTTGTTGAAAGTCCATCAAAATTTTTTTCTTAGATGTGTGAGTATACTGTTTATTTACATATATATGATATACTAAATATTCAGAGAAACTGCAGTTTAAGTATATCATACACACTCATACACACACGGAACGGGGAAACACACAGAAGGCTGTACGAGTAAATGCCCAATAGGCTTGGCTACCACACAGAGTAAGTCTAGAATAATTGTTGTTGTTGTCGTTGTTGCTGCTGCTGCTGCTGTTTTTGTT
This sequence comes from Macrobrachium rosenbergii, assembly GCF_040412425.1. Taxonomy (NCBI): domain Eukaryota; kingdom Metazoa; phylum Arthropoda; class Malacostraca; order Decapoda; family Palaemonidae; genus Macrobrachium; species Macrobrachium rosenbergii. The sequence continues at coordinate 24,277,868 of NC_089754.1, read as the reverse complement.
GATATTGATGGTGATGGTGGTGGTGTGCCAGGACTTCTAAATCTATATTAGGTATTGAATGTGCGCCGTACGCTCCAAACAGCGCTTGGGAGAAAACAAACCTTGTTGCGCAAACCTTAAACCGAGACTTCTCTGCACTAGACACGCAAAATTTTCTGCTTATGGGAATCAAACAAAAGGAAAGGGCGATTCTTAGAATAATAACGATGAGGTGTCATAAATCACATAAAGACAGGAATATGAGAGAGAGAGAGAGAGAGAGAGAAAGAGGGGCCACAACAAATGTTTGATAACGACATCACCTAGATGTTTCATATTAAACAATGATGTCACTGACAAATCTTCACTCGCCAATCTAATCTCTCCAGTGAATAATGAAAAGGCGATAAAAAGAAGGGAATTTTATAATTAAGAACAAAGTATTGGTTCTAACAGAAGTTCTATATTTGGTCCTCGTGAAAGATTACGCAGAAAATCGCCTAATAGAACGTAGAGCGAGATTTTGACACCACACAGCCTACACACACACACCCACATAAAAGAGAAAAGAGAGAGAGAGTTCAAAGCAAAAATTTTAATTTCATTTACTCTACAATTGTGCCAAGCTTATTTAAGTAAGTTTCATTCGTGTAAATAATTCAAGCTATAGCAATTCAATCAACTTCCATTTTTTACTTAGAGAGAGAGAGAGAGAGAGAGAGAGAGAGAGAGAGAGAGAGAGAGAGAGAGAGAGAGAGGCAGGCAGGGAAACCCCTCGCTATATTCGCTCCACATCTGCCATTTCTATTTCGGTTAAACACCGCCATCACTGCCTCAGCCAAAAGCTTCCCCCACCCCTGTCCCCCTCCCACAGAGGCACCGCAACCTGGGTCGACCCTAATCCCAAGACTGACGGCGGCCTTTAACACTATTCAAAAGCTGAACTACTGAATTAGTTAGATTATTAACAAAAATGCTTCATTTGAAGTGTGTTTTGATCCCCATCAATAACGACCTCTAGACTAGCCAGTGTTTCCTTTTAGAATTCTGCTGGTATCCTCGACATTTCAGCAATGCCCACATGCCCGAGTGTCGCCGTAAAAATTGAAGGAACTTCGTCGAGCTTACGGGGATTTAGTCTGTTGTTCCTCGGTCGGAAAGGGGAAATTCGAATGGGGAAATCTGCGCAAAAGCGAGTTATTCTTATGAGGGGGAAAGTCTGATGGGAAAACCCGGCTATGACGAAAATATTACGTCTCACGTCGGGTATGTCTTAATAATCTACAATCACTTTGTAGCACGTTTTAATGGGTGTCTGTACTTTTCCACCGTCACCGAGAGATATAAGCCTATGATCGCAAAAAGAGCAATAATATAATAATAAAATACTCATAGTAGCATGAGTTTTACATTGGAGAAGCAAATCCACAGTTATGTATATGTACGGTACACATATTTAAAGATAAATCTTTCAAGATTTATCTTTAAATATACGTACATATACATACCTGTGTATATGTACATATATTCAAAGATAAATCTTGAAAGATTTATCTTTAAATATATGTACATATACATACCTGCGTATATGTACATATATTTAAAGATAAATCTTAAAAGATTTATCTTTAAATATGTGTACATATACGTAACTGTGTCTATGTACATATATTTAAAGATAAATCTTGAAAGATTTATCTTTAAGTATATGTACATATACATAACTGTGTATATGTACATATACTTAAAGAAAAATCTTGACAGATTTATTTTTAAATATATGGACACATACATAGCTGTGGATTTGCTTTTCCAATGACAACAATAGTAGTAAAGATAAGCTCAATACGAGAATACGCTGAGAAACGAGCCCAAAGACTGAATCTAAATCCATCGACAAAATATAATGAAAAAATCACCGTATGTTTTCTTTATATTCATATCATGTCAAATAACAATTTGTCAAATACAAATACAGAATGTTGACGGGCTCATATTAAACACTCATACTTATTTAGTTTAAGCATGTAATTGTAAAATATGAAGAATCGGTATCACAGGACTCAATTTCATTGAAAATTGAAAACTTACACCCACTTGTTGGTTCATTAAATTTGAAAATCACAGGATTTACTGCTGTAAACAATGCCAAAATGTGGCTTCATATTTTAAAGTATAAAAATGTCAATTCTTAGACTTGCTAACAAACTATATATATATATATATATATATATATATATATATATATATATATATATATATATATATAGATAGATAGATAGATAGATAGATAGATATAAAAATATTTAATACATATGTATATATATACATATTATATATGTGTGTATACACACGCGTATACACACACACACACACACACACACACACACATATATATATATATATATATATATATATATATATATATATATATATATATATATATATATACATACACTATTAGTAACATTCACTAAAACCATGTATTCTCAGTTAACTTTTCTATCCCTCATACGTTCTGGATGCACTTTCTAATAAATGCGTTTTAACCAAATTTGATATAAATGAAAAGCACTCATTTAGTATGCGCGTTACATATAATCTCACTCATTTTCGCGTCTGTGGAATTGAATCCAGCTGACAGGGGAATCTTTTCCATTAATTTCTCTCTTCAGGTAAAAGGCCTTCAGTGGAAAGGTTATCAAAACGTATAAATAAATTGAGAAGAAATTATGTAATTCTGTATTCTTGCATTTGAGGCATAAATATAGGTTAGTGAACATGTAATTGAATTTAATGGGAATAAGTGAATATGTGTAGCATAATATATACAGTGTATATATATATATATATGTGTGTGTGTATGTATATATATATATATATATATATATATATATATATATATATATATATATATATATATATATATATATACTGTATGTATATATATATATATATATATATATATATATATATATATATATATATATATATATATATATATATATAATTGTGAGTAAAATATAAAAATCATAATTTACACACACAATATATATAATATATACATATATATATATATATATATATATATATATATATATATATATATATATATATATATATATATATATATATATACACACATTATGCTACACAACACATATTCACTTATTCCCATTAAATTCAATTACACGTTCACCAACCTATAATTATGCCTCAAATGCAAGAATACAGATTCACTTTTCCTTCAAGAACAGACACCAAGCGAAGGGCAGGTATATAATTGATGACCGGACGCCAATATTAGGTCTAATTTCTAACAAGAGCAACGCCTTTGCCCCCAGAAGGTCGCGTCTGCTGTTTAAGGCCTCCTGACCTGGTTCTCAGTAGACTTGTATACATCACTAGGTATAAGTTATCGGGTGTTATTGTCTGGCTCGGGGCTAGTCAAGGACTATCAGGCTTGTTGGCAAGACCTGCAGTCTTGCAAGAACTGACTTTCCCTTCGTAGATTTCAGAGGCTGGTTTTTTTTTCGGAGTAAATCAAAATGAAGGTTTAGATTTCCGCTATTCATTTAATAAGATGTCACGTTAAACTGAATATATGTACAGATAATCACAATTTACCTAACGACTAGCTGGGCTCTCTCTCTCTCTCTCTCTCTCTCTCTCTCTCTCTCTCTCTCTCTCTCTCTCTCTCTCTTTCTCCTCGACTAAAATAAGAGGATGTTATTATTCATTTTAATGAATTTATAATTTACCCTCTATTTCCTCATATGTTTTGCAAATCTTAAAAAGAACCCTATTTCGCCATAGAACTGAAAAGCAGGAAAACACAGAATTCAGGGGAATTCACCCAAAGCATTTCTTCTAGTCCTTACAGCGTCAGAGTTATATAAACAAAATGCCTGGAGTTTCGACATAATAAAAGAAGCAATATCGTGAGGTCCCAAATTTAAAATAACAGCCCACAAACTTCGCCCATAGAACAGGCATTGCAATTCCAAGTTGGAATTGCTTCTGAATACGGTAAAATCTTTGTGTATAGTGATTCAGAGCCATTCGAACATTCTTGTAAAAAAATTCAATGCTAAACTTATTCGTTCTGCTTCCTCTTTGCCTCTCACTACTCATAACAGTATTCGAAGATTGGTTTAAATAATAATCATAAAGGCCGAGGCTATGAAGACGGACTCGTTCATTTAAAATGACTTCTAGAGATACGTATCCCTAACAGCTTTACTATTAATACGGACCCGTATCCCGGCAATAAAATTCTGTTGATACGGTTTAGAGTCCCGATAGCTTTCGTTGGCTCAGTGCTCACCAATATCATTATTATTTTTTCAGTAATGAAACCTATTCACGTGGAACAAACACACAGGGGCCAATGACTTGAAATTCAAGCTTCTAAAGAATGTTGGTTTCAGCCTCCCACCGCAGACCCCACACTGCAGCAGTAACAGATCACGATACAGAGCAAGTGATTTTTCATCGCCCTGGGGGAGACGCGACCCCGCAACATCTGAGCGGCGTTCCACAAGACTGTATATACTTCAGTGAGTTTCGTGTTATCAAATAAAAGAAGGTCAATTCTGAAAATGCTGTAGTACGTAATTTTTTTTTATATTTCATCGGTCAGTTGGACATACTGGAGTCTGTAGTTAACCACGAATGCGACTGGTTGTGACATCGCGAACATATTAGGACAGTTATCTTGCTAATGACCAATATATATATAATATATATATATATATATATATATATATATATATATATATATATATATATATATATATATATATATATATATATATATAATATATATATATATATATATATACATATATATACATACGTATATATACATATATGCAGGGTATATACATATATATACATACACATATATATATATATATATATATATATATATATATATATATATATATATATATGCATATATATATACATATATAACATATATATTTGTGTAATATACGTGTATATATATATACACACACATATATATATATATGGGCGTGCCCATGTGCATGACTACTGATAATGAGTAAATTTCGATCAAACCTGGACACGCTGAATTGTGTGACAAGAAGATGCTAAGTTCTGCATATTGTACGATGTACAGCAGATATTTACTGCTCTGGGTATGTATAATGGAAGGACAAATCAAATGAATACCCAGTAACCTTTGACCATCTTCCAGTATCTATATTTCAACTGGACTTTTTTAGCATCATTCTTATTGCTCGAGCCTCATGGGGTAGTGCGTGCTACTCGTCTCCCAGAGAGTCACATCCTTTCCCTGGTGGGATGCTACAGTGTCTTCCTACCAAGAACCAGACTATGTTCACTTCTTTAAACAAGGAGCGTTCTTCTTAAGTGGTCATTTATGCTGATGTTCTTCAGCTTCAGAAAGACTTCACAACTATCTACAAAGCCACTCCCCGTGAAATGAAATTTTGTTCAAAATACATTTGCTCCTACTTGTTTATTTATCTGTGTTATGTTCCTGATTTTACTTGTCTCTTCTTTTCCTTTTTTTTATCATAATCTCCACACAAGTGTCTTATTCCTAGAAGGATTATAAGTCAGGTGAGTGACTTCAAGGGTTTTCCCATGAGAACAAACAAATTTTGATTAATGTACATTTTTGTTAATAGTAATGTCATATATATACTGACTGTCATAAAATCTTCTTTGACTTAAAACCTATCAAGAGGTGCTAATGATCTCTATTATTTTGACGATACTTTTTACTGTGAGTTGAAACCAAGCTTAAGTCTGATGTACGACAATATCGGAGAGTGCTTCTAAAAGGATAATTCTTTCCTTGATGCCGAGTATACGAGTCAGAAATAAACTAAACTATAGTTTAGTTACAGGAATAAATATAGTACTTTGGATCATACAGTATCTCTAAAATACATGTATATAAACCTGAGAAAAGGATTCATATACAGGTGTTTCTTAAAAATTGTCATAAAAATTACCGTTACGAACAAACCGAATTGTGATTATTCAGTCCCATAACTATACGAACGCTGATTGCAACTTGAGGTTCTGATTTTTTAGTGAACCGTCTGAATAAGACTGAACGAGTAAGTAGAGACATTCATAGTGAAAGAATACGAATTATAATTTCAGTATTTTATGGAATTTAAGAAATGTATTGATATCATCCCGCTAAAACCTATCATTTCAAGCACGAGGTCCTTTATGTATGAAATATCGTAATAGCTCGCAAGTCTAGCATCTGTAGAATTTTTATTGGGGCGTTCCTCACGCCCATCCGAAGCCCTCTGAACACTTCTGCATCATGTACAACCAGGCAAACATTCCCCTTCACAACGCAAAATGATTAAGTAAGGATGGGGATTCGATATTTATGCTGACCAATTCTCACTTAGTCTTAAAAAAAAAAACTAAAATCAGTGGAACTTACATTTCCAGTGGTCTATCTTCATTTGATGGTGATTCTTATCAACAGAAATTCCGGTGTAACATAGCAGTCTACTCAACCTTGTTCTAGCAAATCAATATATAGAGTACTTTGAAATTGTATTAATAAACCTCATTACTCAGAAAGACATGATCTGGATGAGGTATGTGAATATGAGTACGCTTTCCAACGAACTAAACAGCCTTGTAACCAGCATCAAGTTTTATGTAAAACTTGAAAACTACATCACAATTCCTTTCCTAGATATACTAAGAACTATTGATATCGTAAATTATAAATTCAGTTAGCAGGAAACCCCCTTTTCTCGATGCACGACATCCATTTCTTTAATTTTCATGTTTCAGGAGGCTGGAATGACAAGCAAATTATTTTTACGAGGATCTGTTTCCCCATGAATATAAAAACGCAAAATTTAAAATAATTCATAAGCAACGGTATACTTTCAAACATCCCGACCACGTCACTTTAAAAGCGGCATATAAAGCCAATTAGATCTTCTTTCGAAAGCCCAATTAGAAGCAAAATGGAACAACGGTAAAACAAAAATCCCAACCCTCGATATTATCAAAACTTGAAGCTTCAGGGATGACCAATCGTTTCGCTTCTACGGTATTTCGGTCACTAGCGTTTACGGGAGAAAGGAAACGCCCACAGATACCGGCGTATACACGAAGCCTTGTAAGGGATGCAATAAATCTTACGTGGGTTTCATTGTAAAAAGTCTGTTCCTGAGAAGAATCGAACGCCTGAGATCGTAAGATACGCTCATCAAATTTCTGACTTTTAATCATATAAGTAATACTAACCACTTTATACACTGGGATGAATCATAGGCTGTTTATGGGTATGTGCAGCTTCAAAGGTCAGATACTCGAAAGTGCTTTATATTAGAAGACTATTAAGATGAAGCTAAAGCAAGTCTCACAGAAGATAAGATATGCCATTTCTTTATGGATCATATTTAAAGATGATGAACACTTTATACACTCAGGGCTTTGCCGGAGCCTAACGAACTCTACATCCCTTAACTGCCTGTCATTTAAGAACCCCTTCTATAAATAAATCTCCTGTATAATACTGAAAAAGCCATTATTACTCGGAAAGGGGTGGAGACCCTACCCGGAATATAACGCTTTATTCATATAAGCATTTTCATATGTATAGCAAGGACTCATTTCTCTAATAAAGGTTGGGTCTAGAGAAACGCGACACACCCAACACTACCATATTTATCTTATGACTTCTGAAAAAAAAAACTTCATATTATTCGCTTTATATACCTACACAGAGGGATTATTAACTGCACCAAACACTCGTAGTATTAACTGCACCAAACACTCATAGCACGCGCTGTCACACGCTTGCATGCTACTTGAATATTATGGCCTGTCCAATCTAAAAGCTCTAATTACTTCTTCTGCAATCTTCTCCCAATTCCTGAACGCCATCTGCATCAAACGTCCTTTTTACCCGCCCTTTTGCCTCCGATCTCTCCTCGAGACCAAACCATCTCAAAACAGTGATCCAATCCATCCTCAAACTCTTCCATGGCTCATTCTATTCGTTTCTTCTTTCTCTGAAGAGAAGTTTAACCATCTGGTTTTCGGCGGACTTTTTGTGATGAGGCTGCTGGTCAAATGTTACCTCCGGTTCTTTTAAAAGCGACGGCATTGGCAGAAGTAGCTTTATAACTCTTAGCAGTATCAGCGGTAGCTATACCTGAAACTATAGCGGTAATTTTTCATTAACTATTTGAGCCTATCTTTAGCCATAGTTTTAGAAAAAAAAAACCTTACTACGAGCTGGGTTTTAAAGATTAAAATACCAACGTATCACTGTCCAGACAATTACATTTACAATCTTTCTATTCCTATTTTGTTATCAAATTACCATCAAAGGTGAATGAAACAATAGATGAACTGTATAGTATTATATCTGAGAAAATGGTTAGAAACTGTTTAAGAGTCGACGTTTATGACAACAAAGTGTCCTAGATTCTGATCGAAGGCCTAAAGTTATAAATGAAATAGTATCATACGATGCCTCATGGAGTAAGGAAGGGCAATTCAATTCTGCTTCCGTCTTTGGTTCTTCATAATTCATTTACATTATTATTCCTTCCTTCCTCTTCCTCTTTGCTCTTATTTCCGTTATTCGCATATGGATATTTGAGCTTTAAATATTTGCTTAGTAAATATTCCGGTCATGATTTGATTTTATATCAGCCCACTACTACTGCTAATGATAACAGTAAATGAAATACAAACGTCCCACGCCTAAAGAATTTACTTCACGCTAAAGTCTACCCAAAACAAATAGCAAATATAAAATATAAACAACCAGGAAACGGAGCGGAAAACAATAAGTCACAATAAACTCGAAATCAAACGAGTCCAGACCAGATTACAATGCCAAGAGTAAGGTCAAAGATAAATGAAAGTTTTAAAATACAAAGATAAACTAAATAAGCCACGAAAAAATTTATTTTACTCACTCTACTGGGACCCTTTGCCTTGCAGCATTCTCTTTTTCTATGCTGCTCGGCTTAATAACAATACTAATAATGAGAGAAATTCGCGTGGACGTGATTCCACGTTTCAGGAATTCCATCTGAGTATATATCCCACCATGAATGTACAAACCATCAATTACGCTGACAGTGGACCAGAAGTAAACCATATATACGGCTGAAATAAACCCATACGACAATCATTAACTTTGAAAACCCCAAGGAGCAAAAGTAAATGTCTTGGAGAACCATTGGTCAAGAAGAGACAACGCCATAAGAGGATTAAGAAACCATTTCTACCTAATTATATATATGTATATATATATATATATATATATATATATATATATATATATATATATATATATATATATATAATATATGTATGTATGTATATATAATTATAATTATATACATATATTTATTTAAAATATATGTATACATAAATATATATATATATACACACATATATAATTATATATACATATACACAGTATATTCTGCTGGCTACTTTCATCCGATCTGCATATGGATTCCCATTAGCCATAATGATATCTCAACTTATAGATTTCTTCACTCTTCTTGGGTATTCTTATCACTATAAGAACCCCCTTAATCATCCAGTCTTAACCATTAATATCCGTAATTCTCCAATTACTCTAAATCCCCATTCTTCAAGATTTCACCTTATCATGCTGCCAAGACTACTTTTCAGATTTTTC
>NC_089754.1:24190677-24263177 GCF_040412425.1 Macrobrachium rosenbergii | reverse complement strand
CCACTGAGCTGTTGGAAGGAAACTGTGTCGTGGGATCGAGACCCGGCAGTACCGATCCATTTATCACTTACTGTAGGTATAATTACCTTAGGATTCATTTTACTCCCAAGGTTAAGTGAATTCGATACCAATGGGTAATCTGTGGTTCTCTGAGCACGCGCGCGCGTGTATGTATAATAATTCCCCACCGGGGATATTCCCGAGGTAGCGTGAATTTGATATTAAACAACATTTGTAGTTTCATATATATATATATATATATATATATATATATATATATATATATATATATATATATATATATATATATAAATATATATATATATATATATATATATATATATATATATATATATAAATATATATATAAATATATATATATATATATATATATATATATATATATATATATATGTGTGTGTGTGTGTGTGTGTGTGTGTGTGTGTGTGTATAATCTACGTGACAAATGCATGTTGTAATTGACAGTTAAATGAGATATTCTTGTTTTTTTGCAATCACTGAGTAACCTCGAGTCTACAGTACCTCAGCTAATGCCAATGTCTCTCGAACGGCCTCCACTCGTCCAGCTAGGGAATCTTTTATTTCTACCATTCAGAGCACGTCCCGATAGTCGACAGCAGTCATTAGAATTTTAAAAAATTTACTGCGCAAGTATATAACAGCGACTTAACATTGGCAAACGTACTGTCAAATGAGGAGTCTTTCATAAAGAAAGTTTCCTAACAGAAGCTGTGATGCAGTGGTCCCGCAGGCTAAGCTCTGGATGCTAGACAAGATGAAAGTTCTTCATCTAGCTAAACGAGCAGATGTCATTTCCTATACCCTTTTCAGTCCACCTATACAGCTTTCTACGTCTTCCTTTTCTCCTCTCTCTTAACACTTCCCATTTGTACACCATTTTCATCAACCAGTTGTCTTCGTCTTTCTAGATGACCATATATTCTGAAATAAACCATCCCTTACCTTGCAGTAACCTTTTTACCACCTATGCGCATCTTACTTCTCACAATTTGAGTCCTTCTTATTTCATGACATCACAGAAAATCTGTCCCAAAATCCTCAACGTTACACTCAACTTCCACACTTCACTACCATAAGAGGAGTTGCTCAACAATAATCATTTTGTACCTCGGCTTCCATAAACATTTCCATTCTTTTCCCAATGTTTTGCACTCCCCTGCTACGTTCTTCGCCTCAATTGTTATGGCTTTCTTCTTATCTCATTTTCCGTTATATTTACTCCCAAATACGGACACAAACCATCAGCTTTTATTCTTCCACCAATCATGGCGACATTCTAAATAACAATCACCCAAATTAAGACAAATATCTGCGCGATATCCAGATTTTCGTCGTTCTACAGTAACGGCAATTCCTGAAAAGTATCAAATGGTGAGGAAAACGTTTCCCACATCTCTGTTCCTCCTGAAAAGCATCAAATGGTGAGGAAAACGTTTCCCACACCTCTGTTCCTAAAGTCAAAAAACAAAGGAAAGAATAAAATTGTGAAATAAATAAACCCCAGCTGACGTTGAAGGATAGTACTGGCAGATGCAGCAGCCACAAGCAGGAACAGCGGCGGCAGTCGTGGCGGTAGGAAGAACACGGCAGTTCAACGACCTTCCTTCAAGACTTTCTCTCTCTCTCTCTCTCTCTCTCTCTCTCTCTCTCTCTCTCTCTCTCTCGAGTTAGTAAACTGTTGAGGGGATTCATAATGAATTTTCACCAATAACTATGTATGGTACTCCTACGGCTCTTGATAAAAATGTAAATTATACACCTCGTACATGCTCACCCTATGCATTAATTCTGATACTTTATAAGTGGCATGTACAATATGGGTTTAAGGTTACGCGCGCGCACGCACACACACCTACTCCAGATTGGGTATACTCGTAGTTTTAGGAAGTGCGTAAATAAGGTTGAAATTTCCATAATAAACAAATACTCTGTGCGGCTTTAACGATAGTGGATTGCTTATAATCTATAAAGCTGAAATACTTAAAAAGGATTTTAACCCACAAATAGTATTAGCTGTAAACTTGTTTATTTTCTTTGTGATAGTAATGCACCGCGCATTACTTCCTTTCCAGTGCGTGCAAGTATAAAATAGAGTGTATAAGGAATCTCATAATTTTAACACCCAAAGATAGTTTCTTCAGTTAAAAAGCTTACATTCACACCCAATAAAATTAAACGAAAGTCTGCAATTTATTAAGAGGTTCAACTGCTGAGCGGAACACACCGATCAAAAGCAACCTAAAAAAAAACAAAAAGGCAATAGTAATCACTACGCCGCCGGGAAGACATTTCTGCTGGCCATCATCAAAGGTGACGGGGAGAAAGCTGTCTGGCCACTTTCTGGAAGGAGACATTCTGGCGGACCTTCTCCTCCTCCTCCTGCCCCTACGTCAGGAATACTATCGGCGACGTAGGTGTTTATTTTTGTTCTCTCTTACTCGAACAGATCCGCTTTGCTGAGCGAAGTCTGCTTGTCATGCTGCAGTGAGCGGTTTCACTCCATACTTTACAAGGGCAAGAAACTGGAATCTTGGCCGATTAAGGAATGCGCTGCATGCACGGGAGGATACACATACACCAACACGTGCATAATATATAAATGTTTGTTTTCCCTTCTTTCTATATTCAGTATGCATACCAAAAACACAAACATTGCTGATAAATAATCATCAACATTCAGACAGGAACAAGCGCACATGTCACATACTGAATTCTGTTTTCAGTATACAAGTACTCATATATATGTATCCTACTCTCTCTCTCTCTCTCTCTCTCTCTCTCTCTCTCTCTCTTTCTAATACATAATAACACACACACACACACACACACACACACACACACACACACATATATATATATATATATATATATATATATATATATATATATATATATATATATATATATATATATATATATAGTTTAGTGGTTAAGGCTTTCTGACTCACTAGCTCAAATCATGGAAAGAATTTCAGCCATGCACTGAATAACCTGGGTACACTATGTTAAAACTCGTGACATCTCTGTCGACCTTAGAGGTGAATTTGACATTTGGGTGTGTGTGTGTGTGTGTGTGTGTGTGTGTGTGTATGATAATTACGTAAAATGTGCCTGAAGTCAATGCATCCCGGAGAGCATGTAACGTGACTTCATGCCGATGTGAGAAGCTATTTAATGAATGCCACTCTTAATCACTAATTCAGAGGGCTTCCTTAGCGCACGCAAATCTCTGTTCCTTTCGGCTCTTGTCAACATAATATACCTATTGCTCTAAATTTATCATTTATCATGTTGGTGTGTTCGGTAGCATTCACGCTCACCATGTGAGAGCTCCTGTATTCGGATATAGAATTTAGGCCAAAGGCCAAGAGCTGGCACCTATGAGGTCATTCAGCGCTGAAACGGAAACTGACAGTGCAAAGGTTTGAAAGGTGTAACAGGAGGAAAACCTCGCAGTTGCACCATGAAGCAACTGTTAGGAGAGGGTGGAAAGTAAGATGGAAGAAAGTGAATATGAACCGCGGGGGGGGGGACAGTAAGAGGAATGAAAGGGGTTGCAGCGAGGGACTATGCAGGGAACCGTAACGGCACAACCCCCTTACGGGACGGTCCTGAGTTCGGCTCCAGGGGCAGGACGGGTGGATGGGCATTCTCTGTTATAACTCAAAACACCTGTTGACATGAAGCGTGAATTATGTACCTGGTACTTAGATGACTTTTGTGGTTAGAACTGGGGTTGAATAAGTGCCAAATTCATACAGATAAGCAATGTCATAAATAAGAAGTACTTGATTTGGCAGTGCTGAAATCTATATTGAATTCTAAAATGATTGAGATCATCCGCCAAGGTGGCTATATAGAGGCTTGTTCATGCAATGTGACAGTTTCATTATTTCATACAGAAAGTTAGTGAAAAGTAGAAGGAAGAGTCATTTTAGATTAATAAAATTCTGGAGTAAAAGAGTTTACAGCTCTCTGATTAATTTGAAAACCAAACCAGTGGCAAAGGAGAGAAAAAAAATTGTTTTATATTGCCATGCATATGTTTTCAGTTTGCATTTTTATTCAGGTTGGTTATATTAGATGAGCGCAGCAGTCCCTTTTCATGGCAAGAACCACCTGAAGCCACAAAATAGAAGCAGCAAGCCCCCAGATATATAATACTTTATAGCCATCTTCCTATCTCGACTCGAGGAAGCACTTACTTTGAACCAAGCACACTAACCAAAATATATTTCCTTCTTTCACTGAATTCTGCTCATTATTCCACTATATATATGTTTAACAACAGGACCTCATTTAAACTGGATGGTATTTAGCGGAGACATTTATTCAAGAAAAGTTACAAGTTTTCCAGGACTAACTGTCCTTATCGTCTGGTAGCCGTAGACGAAGACAGTCATGGAAAGCTTGTAACTTTTCCTGAATAAATATCTCTGCTAGATGTCATCCGGTTTAAATGAGGTCCTGTTATTAATTGTATTAATGCACAGAGCGACTGTGTAAGTGACACTGTGTAGTATATACAGTATATATATACATACACACACACACACACACACACATACATATATATATATATATATATATATATATATATATATATATATATATATATATATATATATATATATATATATATATATATATATATATATATTCGTATGTGTGTGTAAAATTTTAATATTAAGGTCTATACTAATACAGGTTAGTTCCAGACGAAGGACACGATAACGGTAACTGCACCACTTACAGTCCAATTATTAATTCGAGGATGAACTCCCTGTTCAAGAAATTTTCACAACGTTACTTGTATAATACGCCCATAAATAAAAAAAAAAATACACATACTAGCATAAGCCTTTCAGTGGAGGAACAAATCCACAGTTATGTATAGGTACATATATGTAAAAAAAATCTCTTCAGAGAGCTTTCGGGAATCAAAAGGGGAATCGAACAGATTTCTGAAAACTCTCTGTAGAGAGTTTTTAAAAAATATATGTGCCCATACATAACTGCGGATTTGTTTCTCCAATATGCCCGTCTACACATTCGACCAGTTTAACTCATTCTTGCAGACAGTTCTTCACTTCCTAGCCATTAAAGTTATTTCTTTCCAGTACTTCTTCCAAGTCTCTATTCAAAATTTTTAGGTCTTCCTCTCTTCCCTCCTCATACCACTTCCGAACTTTACTCTCTTCACAAAAATATTACCCTCCATTTTCCCTATATGACCACACCATCTCAAAACATTTACTTCCATCTTAACATCTATTCTTTAACCTTTTAACTTGTACTCATTCCCATATTTCTCTCTCAATCCTTCCTCCTCCACATATACCATAAAGAAAAGTCTAATTACGTCTTATAAAGACAATATGTTTTATGCTAAATCGTATGCATTCTTGTTGCAATCTTCCTTGCTTAACCTATTCTGTTTACCCACTGTAACGGAGACAAAAAAATACATTTCCTACACCTGGAAACGTCCAACAGCAGAACCTTCCCCTTGAATCTGGCAATGGCCTGTTAACCTCAGCAGAACCAATGAACACTTAAGTAAAGCAGCAATGTTACTGCTGTTAATTACACTTCCTCGTGCTGTTAGACATATAATTGCATTTATCTAACCTTCTAAAACTGGAAAAGTCAGGAAAGGATTGTATGACGGCAAATTATCTTCATAAAAATGCAGGACGGATGAGCGAATAAGCAAAATGTTACGTAAACATGACAAACAATTAAAGAGAAGGAACTGCGCATACGTCATAGGCATTACACCGCTGGATCAGAAAACGAAAAAGAGGTTAAAGAAATAGTCAATGTCAAATAAGCAGTGTAACAGGTATTGAAAGGGAAAAACACTACATCAAACTGAATTATCGATAAATTGATAGTAAAAACAAAGATAATACTATCAATCAATGAAGAACACACCTCTGCCAAGGCCACTCCAATCTTCAACCGATTCTGGAGCAACGAAACCACCAAAATCAACATCTGATGGACGTTTGTTTTTTCTTAGCTGGATGTCTCAGGAACAAGTGAATAGAATTTTTTGAAACCTAGCTATATATATTCATTATGTGAGCGTCTGGAGAAATATAACTTCTGACATTAAACGCAGGAAAAAGGAAAAACGAGATGGTTTCCACACCGATAAATCGTCAAACCATGATCATCAATCATCAAAAGTAAATCATATTTATATATATTTTCGGCCAATGCCATCAAAACCCGTTTATCTGTTTCTGAGATTTCTCCGTGTATATATATATATATATATATATATATATATATATATATATATATATATATATATATATATATATATATATATATATATTATATATATTTATATGTATGTATATATACACATTTACACATTTATATATTTATATAACATATATATATATATATATATATATATATATATATATATATATATATATATATATATATACATACATATATACTGAGCCATGGTAGTATAGTCTAAGCATCAATGATCTGTGTATGATAATTCATTCACCAATTATCCTAACAACCACATTTTTGAACCATATTTCCACAATCTACCATTTCTGTCAGTGATAGTACCATAACAGCTCACGTGCAGATGAAGCACAACACTCAAGAAACAAAGCAAAGACAGAAGAGTACTTGGCATGGAAGGAGGCACTCATCCTCCTCTAGACGATAATTGTTTCAAAGACTTTTGGGTCAGACTGTGGTTACCCCGTAATGGCTCCTCCAAGGTCGATACTGACGGAGGCAGCAGCATCTCTCTCGCACATGGCCACGTTTGGTTTCTGATGTCCTTTGTAATTGCTCTGAACAATGGAGGGAAAAGGGGATTTTATGATCCTTCACTTTAACTGCATCTTGCTTGAGCAATGTTATTTGACGAAGTTATATTAGAACGAACGAATCAATGGATGTATTTTCTTTAATATGACAATATTTTACGCTGTTCTTGCCTAGAAAAGAACAGGTTTTGAGAGGCATATTCTTTACAGGGACGCTGAAGTCACTCCAGAATTAACCTTCAGTCAGTTACAAAGGATTTCTCTCAAATTCCACGGAATACTTAATACTTCAGAATTGGAATGGGAAATAATTTTTTTTAAATGAAAAATATAGAAAATTGGATAGTCTATGAGATGAAACGACTGGTATTTTCACACGCCACTGTTAAACAAACGACTGGTATTTTCACACGCCACTGTTAAACGCGTAATGGTGTACACAGTTACGAGTTAAAGTTTACAAGGAAAGGAAAACACTTGCATAAATAACCAAGAGAATGCCTGAAAGCATCCACTATTCTTTATAAGAGTGTTTTAAATGCAACAGACCCACCCCTTTTAAACAATTTGGAAAGTTTCAGCATAAGGAAGAACACAAAACTAAAGGAAAGAAATAGATAATGTAAAAAAAAAAAAACTTATAACAGAAGCGAGGAGAAAGTGTTTGAGAGAGAGAGAGAGAGAGAGAGAGAGAGAGAGAGAGAGAGAGAGAGAGACTGAAGCAAGTTCATTTTCAGGAAGTGCATGGGACCAACACCAACCACCACCGCCCTAAACGCCGCACCCTCTGCCAGGTATATCAAACCTTTCGTGTTTGGATGGGCACATCTGCTGCCCCGGTGTCTCTCTACACACCTCTTGTCAGCGAATGCCTTCCATTAACTACAGGCATAACATTGCAATTCATTTCCTTTCGGAAGAAGTTTACGCCATTTCCTAGCTTTGCCATTAAATATTTTTATTTGTATGATTACTCCACTCTTGGAACAAGGTCATTCCTTTTTAATTAGCCTCCAGCTATTCTCTAAAACAGCAACATTTTCTCCTTTTTCCTTAGGCCTAAGCTTGGTAAGAGCTTAGATCTACTCGCCCCGTCGGCTTCTCGCGTAAAACTAAAAAGACATTTAAATACCGCCATCATTAACTCCTAAATATCTATTTTCTTGAGGAAATCTTTTAACATTCACGTCACGTCATCGTGAGTCGTCAGCGTGAAACAAATTTCCTACAATTACGAAGAGCATTTCACTTGACTCCGGACGAAGCATTCCGTGCCATACCTGTTGCAATTAGGGCCGGGTAAACCCACAGGCATTTCCTGTCCCCCACCTGGCCCTCCGACCTTTAAAAATATATGTGTATCAGGCCTTGCCTCTTCTCCGAGCTCCTAAGGTATGCTGATTTGTGAAAGCAAAACTGGGATCGGCGCTTTTACAGCGATTTTATTGGTAAAGGCGGCCATAAAAATAAAGGACTGAGTGGATAAACAGTGAATAAGCGAAGTAAGTCAACTTGCTTGGATAAATTATCATAGTGACTTCCTTAATTTAGTCATGGTATGCTCAACTTCGCGCCTTTGTTGTCGGAGAGAATTTCAACCTTGTTTTTGTTTCAGCACCTACTGAACTAGCTTTTATCTTTTATTAAGCTTTTAACTTGTTTTCACGACTTAAAACATCGTTGTCGTAATTTGCTTCGGTTTTCACGTCATTCTGCGTTTACTTTGGATTTTGCTTTCACTATTCTTTTAACTGTACCGCGACAATGTTTTCATGTAACATGAAAGCACTCAGTATGTTTACTTCTTATACAACTCTTGACGGCTCTACCGTATTTATCGTTGCATCTTATTTAGCAAAATAGAGTATATATATATTTGTATTTACACACACACACACACACACACACACACACACACATATATATATATATATATATATATATATATATATATATATATTTATATATATATTATATTTATATATATATATATATATATATACATATGTATATATATATAAAATATATATATAAAATGATAAGTCGTTACTTTTACACACGAGATTTTTGTGCTTTCAAATGTTAAGCCACAAGCAACCCATTAATATCGAATGCACGTTATCCAGGGAATAACTCAACCCAAACCGAATTATGAATGATAAGTCCTCAAGCCCTGCCGATGAATTGACTCGCTGTGTTCATTCCTGTCGACTTCAGGTTCTTTGATTAAAATAGAAACCAACCATCTCCACCATGACAGCTGAGTGCTGGGTGTGTAATAAGTGTTTCTTTTACTATAGTTTGTCAGCTTTATACATTTTCATACTCTCAAACATTATCCATCAGGGAGCTCATTAATATCAAATTCAGTTTTCCACGGAAATAACTTTCTCCTAAAATGTGTTACATGGTCAGACCTCCTACCCATACCTATACTCTTTGGGTTTCGAGTAGGGTGGAAGAGACCACATCCATTCAACCATCAAGAGAAGTTCAAGACGATTTGGAGGACTCCGTTTTACACATTCTTTTAAATTCACGATTAACTTGATATCTGCAACTAAATACTTGAAGGCATAAAAATGTCATGTCTACAACTGACAAACTATAATGCAGAGCCACGAGTTGCAAACCAAGGCTTCAGCTGTCACGGTGGAGATGGGATGATTTCGATTCTAAGCGCAGAACCTCACTCTGACAAAATGTGTGGAGCAGCATCGAAATCAGCTTGCAATTATTTAAATTTATGCCCAGAAAGGTCTAAATTTTAATCCTGGTATAGGAATAAGTTATTCATAAAGTAAAGTGGAACTGATATTAATGGGTCCTTCGCAACCTATTATTGGAAAAGAATATGTATATATTGCCTTGGGACACTGGGATTATTTGCCCATACAGCAAGCAGAAGTTATGCAAGAGAGCATAGTAGCAATAACCCTGAATACATAAATGTAACAATATTACTTATTTTTACCCTACTGCAGGATACAGTGAATGGTTACTTATTAATAAATGTAACAATATTACTTATCTCTACCATACTGCAAAATACAGTGAATGGTTACTAATGTTTTCCTATACTACACACATGATGCAACAAGGTTCTCCAAGTCATTCAATGTATGACTTATGACGTAGCTAGTAACTGGCCCTCTCTCTCTCTGTCTCTCTCTGTCTCTCTCTCTCTCTCTCTCTCTCTCCCCCTCTGGTTAGTGGCACTTCATCCTTTTTATCATAAGTTCCTCCTAATGTCAGGACGTCTCTCTTGAATTCACGTCACTTTTCCGTTGTCTCCCCTGCTCCTGCTACCCACCCATCCTTCCCTCTCTCCCTCATTCTTCCTCGCTCTCATTCTTGTACCCTCACGGGTCTACTAACCCTTTAAAAGCTTGTACCCCTGTGCACCATCATATCCTGCTTCCATTCATTGAGGGTCGAGCCAGCCGGGCGCCATCGCAGTTGACATGAAATTGCACTTGCGGCTGCCATGCTTTCAGGCGGCTAAAAATAAAGCCAAATGCCACTCCCCTGTTATGCATTGGTGTTCCTTCTCCTCACGTGACCTTTTGGGAACTGCGGGGCTCGCGGAAATGACTTGTTTGTCGCTTCTTAGCCCACTTTCCCGCCTACGCTTATGTAATATGTGGGTCATGGTGGTTAGGAACAATTTCAGATACACTGAAAGCAAACCAGTATGTTCAATTGTTTCCTAATAGACCCATGACTTTAGCTACTCGTGGTTCTGAGATGTGTTAGCTTGCATCCACACTACATTAAAATATGTCATAAACACAAGTCGGTAACTTATAGCATCCATATTACAAACAGGTTGTAAACAAGTCAGTGACCCTAAGTGGAGAACGAACCTTGGGCAAATGCTGGATAGCCGTGGGAAGGACTGGTTAAAACTACCAATAAGTCGTTTGCTTTTATTCAGCTTCTTTGTGATGTGAGTGTGTGATAATTTACCGACGTGTGTTTATGAATGCTCTGCTATAGTGTGCACGCATCCTTATAAAAAGCACGCATGTTAACCGCGATAAGAAGACAGCAAGAAATAAGGGCATAAAAACTGACCTGAACAATTGCAGAAACACGTCAGAAATATATTTAGTACATTACTAAAAATATGAGTAGACATCAAAATCAACTAGAAGCAACCAGAATGTTGAACAGATTCCAGAACAAGACTCTCAATGCCTATTGGTAACACTTGAGACACGCTAGATCCCGCAGTACCAAAAGCAGTAGCTATAGTAGCAACTGACGTCAAAATGGGCCAGTGGAGTTTTGCATGCATGACACATTATGGAACTACTACGTGAGATTTTAGCCTTTGGAGATGGAACATCATCCGTACAAATAATAAGATTTAATGTCTTATATTGTGCAAGAGCTATATAACATCAAGTTTTTCTAGGATAATTCTCTGTAATACCACACCTTGCCTCCTAAAATTTTGTTGTGTTGCTGAGAAATCTCTAACTGCAATATCTATCTGACTCTTAACAAAACTTATCAATGCTGAAATTAGAAAAGACTGGTGCAAAGACTGAAATTTTTTTAAGCATCCTGATTGAGTCTGATGAAAAAGTAAGTTACATTTAGCACTCCACAGCATGCAAACGAAAAAAAGGTGCCAAGATCAAACTAAAATGCCACTGCTTGGGCTTCAATCCTGTGACAAATATGGAAGAAACAGCTCTAATAAAGACTGACAAATATGGAAGAAACAGCTCTAATAAAGACTGACAAATATGGAGGAAACAGCTCTAATAAAGACTGACAAATATGGAAGAAACAGCTCTAATAAAGACTGACAAATATGGAAGAAACCGTTCTAATAAAGACTGACAAATATGGAAGAAACAGCTCTAATAAAGACTATCAACTTACGACTGATATTTTCAACACTGTTCTCTGAAGTCTTGCAAGGAGATGGTGTATGTATTAGGCGAGTCAACTGATTAAATTTATGACTGATAAACCTTTGGTGTCATACCTAACCGGAAACAAACAGGAATAACCTTCATTTTAGCGAGCTTTGTATCTTAGAACCCATTGCCACAAACGGAAACATGTTAGAATCTACTTTCCTACTTGTTTTGTTGGAATGGAATGAAATATAAAATGTTTGGCAGAGGACAGGGGCTGGGACATATGAGGTCATTCAGCGCTGAAAGGGAAATCAAGAGTAAAGGTTTTAAAGGTGTAACAGGAGGTAAACCTCGCACTTTCACAACGAAACAATTATCAGAAAGGAGAAAGTAAGATGGGAGGAAGAGAATATGAACGGAAGTATAGTAAAAGGAATAAAATGGGTTGCAGCTTGGATCCGAAAGGAAGCTGCAAAGAGGCGCACTGACGGCATTACCCTCCTACGGGTTACCCGTTTTGTGTTAAAATTATGATAACCCAAGTCGATTAAAAAAATTGCATTACAGGGGAAAACCATTTCTGACTCTCTAATCACAAGAAATTACGTAAATCTGACATTAGAGCAACCCATTGCTCATAACTAATTCTTGGATAATTCATTGCGTTAATTCCTTTATGGCAAAAAATTTTTCCCTATGCAAGTGCAATGTGGATGTTGAAAGTGAATGAAAAGAAAAAAATATGAGCGCTTTCTACGTACATACATATACGTATTAAGAAAAATTGAAAGGACATTTTTTTCAGAAGATAAAAAAAAATCGTTAAAAAGTTGGCACTGACAAAATGATGGGCAAAGATGTTTAGATGTGACCTGAAGTTGCAGAAATAACGAATGACGATATGATGCTATAGATCTCGGAAGGCAGGAGAAGGAGGAGACCTAGAATGTTAAACCAAACATATTGAACCAAGGTTCCTAATATTCCAAGAAGCACTAGAAAACTTCTACGACAGGCGTGACAGACATATAGTGGTGCACAGTACCGAGTATCCCACACATATTTTTAGTTGTAATAATGAATGTATCTCTTCAAATCGATAATACTGATTTGATAAAGAAATTTAGGCTGTCAAGTCTTGCGCCCGGGCCTGTTCGGTCATTCAGCGCTTTAGACAGAAAAAAGAGGGGGTAGTAGGTGGACACTAAGATAAAGAGGCTCTAAATGTGGAACTGAGAAAAAACCAACAAGTAATTTTTAGAGAGGTTGGACAACAAATTGAGGAAAATAAACGGGAACAGAGGCAGAGCAAAAGTGGGAGCAGTTAGGGGCAGAAAGGACGCTGCAAACACCCTTTACTAATGCCTACAGTGCACCTCGTGAGATGCACTGACACTGGGGAAGCGCTATATTGCATACAGAAGGCAGGCGACTGACCTAGCGTGGTGCGGAGGGCTGAGTATTCCACATAAGCATAAATTGGTGTGATAATAAATATACTCCTTTTATCAATGTTTAATTTTTCCCTCAAACCTCGCTTTTCTTGTGAAATCTTTTATAAGAGCCATTTCTTCTTTTTAGTTTTCTGTAAAAGAAAACTATTGAGATGTCTTTGTCTATCCGTCCACACTGTTTCTGTCCGCCCTCAGATCTTGAAAACCACTTAGGATAAAGGGCTGCAAATTGGTATGCTGATCATCCAACCTCCAATCATCAAACATACCAAATTGCAGCCCTCTAACCCCCGTAGCTTTTATTTTATTTACGGTTAAAGTTGGCCATGATCGTGCGTCTGGCAACGTTATAGAAGACCACCACCACCGGGCGGTGGCTGAAAGTTTCATACAGCATTATACGCTGTACAGACAAATCGATTTCGCCGAAGAAACTTCGGAGCATGTTTTACTTGTTTCTTTTTAATACTGCCTGCAAAAATACCGATCAAGTTTGCAGTATGAATTTAAATAAAAAAAAAAAAAAACTTGCATTTCCTGCTCTGGAATGCTTACAAGTCAAAGCTATTATAGCCAAAAACGCTTGAAATCGTTTGTTTTCCCTAAGCGCCATGACGCAATTCAAGACCTGTT
Organism: Macrobrachium rosenbergii; assembly: GCF_040412425.1. Taxonomy (NCBI): domain Eukaryota; kingdom Metazoa; phylum Arthropoda; class Malacostraca; order Decapoda; family Palaemonidae; genus Macrobrachium; species Macrobrachium rosenbergii. Next base: position 24,249,362 of record NC_089754.1, on the reverse strand, counting down.
TATGTATGAGTTTCGCTCAAGAGCGAATTAAGCTAGGGCTCAAGGTTCAGTGTGACGTCATCGATCGCTAAGTAGCAGTAGGTATACATTTTACTCTTATCATTATTAAAGTACTAATGCTATTAGTGATAACACTGATTATTATTATTATTGACAAAACTGCTTATCAAAACTGAATAATTGGTTACATGAATGATTGCACGCTGGTCACTGTTGAAAGCAAGGACCTGGTGGATTTATTACAAACATAAACAAATCATTTTTCCAGTAAGATTCCATTAACCCTAAAAGGGAGAGAATTTAGAGGCTAACAACAAAACAGTCCCAGTCGCATTCATTTTGTAATTGCAGAATGAAGGATAAAGCAATTTAAATATAAAAAAACACCCAAGGCGCCAGCTTCAGACGCATCTCTAATAGGACATCGGACCATTTAAATCAACTACAGCATCCATCTCTACGCAAACACGTTCTTGAACGACTTGGATACCGTCATTTTTTTGTTCTGACACTTCTGTAGCTTCAACAGACCAGCACGTACTATATATATATATATATATATATATATATATATATATATATATATATATATATATATATATATATATATATATATATATATATATATATATTAATTATATTATATATTACATATATATTAATCATATATACAGTATATACATACTCGTATATATATATATATATATATATATATATATATATATATATATATATATATATTATATATTACATATTTATATATATAATTATATATACAGTATATACATACTATATATATATATATATATATATATATATATATATATATATATATATATATATAGAGCCTCGATATCAGTCGGTTACAGCAGCAGCTTCGGACTTCGTAGAGGTCTGTGGCGCGGGTTCAATCCCGCAAGCCGGCTGATCAGAGAGGCAGACACTTTGCTATCCGTGTAGACATCCCGGGATTATATATGTAATCAACGGATAGGTTTGCTTAAAAGCAAATGGATGTTACAGACTAAATACGCACACAAAACAAAGCCACTACAACACCTTCTAAAAACATAACAAACATCTCACACGTCTCGAACTCTAGCCATACCCGCGCAATAACTTCTCGCTGCTGGGGAGAAAGGGCGTTGGGTCTGGTATGATACATGAAACATACGTACCGGGGTCTAAGAATGTCAGGCAGGGCAGCTGATCGAGACCACAGGTCTACCCCAAAGCCAAATCAAAGTCCTTCAAAAGAAGGCATCGTGCACCCCATACAAAAATGGGAATAAAAGCACGTTAAAAGAAAAAGAAGAATATATATATATATATATGGTAATCTTCATAGACACGAAAAAATAATCATGCGCAACTGATGCACATGAAGGAAGCGTCAAAAGAAGTGTGAATTCTTTTCTTTCAACTATCACAATGTTTCTCTTGGACTTGGGAAACCTCTTCCCAATTAATTACCCTCATCAAGGGACGGTGGAGGAGGAAACCGTCCGGCTAAAGTAAACTTCATCGTTCCTTTTCACACTTCTTTCGTGTGGACCAGTTGCGTGAACACACACAAACACACACACACACACACACTATATATATATATATATATATATATATATATATATATATATATATATATATATATATATATATATATATATAAACCTTAAGTTACAAATGTCATGTAATATCCAATTCGCTCTACCTCGGATATAATACCGATGGGGAATTATAATCGAGTGGTGGTTCAAATCTTCTGGCGGGCTCGAACTGACAAGAAGCAGTACTAGCCCGCCAGGTGACGAACCTCGAACTGCCGAGCAGCAGTTCAAGCCCGCCAGGTGACGAACCACCTATCAATTACAATTCCCCTTCGGTATTATTTCCGAGGTAGAGGGGATAGGATATTACACGACATTTATAGCTTAAGGTTTGTGTATATAATATGTCACGGTGATGTGATATAAAATATGTGTATATATAATAAATATGTATGTATATATAATTATATATATACAATATATATATATATATATATATATATATATATATATATATATATATATATATATATATTTATATATATATATATATATCATATATATGTATATATATATATATATATATATGTATATTATATATATATATATAAATATTTATATATATATATATAAATATAATATTTATATACATATGTGTATACACATATATATATGTATGTATGAATATCTAGGTGGCATGAGAAATGGATGGCACTTAAGGTATGAGACCTTTATGTGAGGAGCATGGAAAATTTGAAGATAGGGTCATGACAGAAGAGATCGTGCACAGGAGTGGTGTCCATGAGGCAGTCATGTAAAAAGTGAGATGAAAAAGAAGGAGTGTCATGAAAAGGGAAAGGTGAATATAAGCAAGGGAAGTAAGAGTGCATGAAAAGGTTAATGAACAAATGCATCTCAGAATGAAAGATGCAAATGGACAGGTGTTATTGAGTGTATCCTTGCGTAATGGAGTGAATATCGTGACGATCTGATGAATGCGAAAGCTACTAGAGAACACATTTGAATACTGCAAGGATGGAGAGGGTTGGTGGAAAGTAAATAATGGCTAAGATGGTAAACGTATCTAGGAATGTGGAGATACACAGAAGTGGCTGAAAGGTGAAAGGAGACGAAAGTGTTAGGAAGTGGTTTGGCAATGTCGAAATAATAAACGATGACAGGTTGGTATTAATGTGTGGTTTGTAGATCCAAATTAATGTGTAGTCTGTAGATCCAATGAACAATGAGAGGTTGGTAATAATTTATAGTTTATAAATATTAGCATGGAATATGGAATGGAATATAGAGTTTAGGCCAAAGGCAAAGCACTGGGACCTATAAGGTCATTCAGCGCTGGAAAGAAAATTGAGAGTAGGTAGGTTTGAAAAGTGTAACAGGAGGAAAACCTCGCAGTTGCACTATGCAGTAATTGTTAGGAGAGGATGGATAGCAGATGGAAGAAAGATAATATGAATGGAGGTACAGTAAAAGCAATGAAATGGGTTGCGGCTAGGGGCCGAAGGGACGCTGCAAGAACCTTTAGTAATACCTACAGTGCACCACGTGAGGTGCACTGACGGCACTAACCCCCCTACGGAGATATAAATATTAGTAGGAAAGAAAGACATAGAAAGTGCTGACTTATGGTGTTGAAGAGGTACTGGAAAGGAAGGTCATTAATATCCTGGAAGCGAGTGAGTGCTAATCCATGCCATCTGGAAACGAACCTAGTCGTGATAATGGTTATGCACCCCTTATGATTTTGTGCCTTGCTAAACCCGAGTCTTCTTTATGACAGTCCCTTTCTGCTGTATGTATTTTGTCTGTGGCGTCTGTGGGATTATTGTGTTAAATCCGTGTTCAGTTACAGACGTGCCTATGCTGAAGAACAGGTGGCTGATTATTTTTGGAAATGAATTAGACCGTACTTGATACGAAATTACCAAATCCATCTAAGAGATCTGGCTCAGAGTGTTTAGGTCTCGGCTGAAAGTAAGTCAAAAGTTTCTGTATAAAAAAGTCTTATTCGATATACTTTATTTACTAAGTTGTTAAGTTTCAAGACAATGTAGCATGACCTCATGTTAATGCCCACACGTCCAAAATAATGGTGCAAAAACTTGTCAATATTTTTCGTGGAATATCCTAGGTCGTCTACTTACACTCACACTCCTATTTAATCATTTGTTCTGGTTCTTATCAAGAATGATCTCAGAATTCGTTAATATGCTTTAAACCAAATGAATATGATTTTATTGAAAATGCTCAGTATGCAAGACAATCTTTACATTAATCATTGTTAGTGCAGATAAAAATGTACATCTCAACAAATTCGTTTTAACATGTCGTCAATCATTTTCCCCATGAATAATTCATTCTGTCAAAACAATCGACCCGTGGCCGTGGAGCAATGAGCTTACCTTCCAGTGAGCCAGAGTTTACGTTCCTAAAGAAAGTTATGATGTCATAATGTCCATGTATGTTTCAATACGCTGCAGAATATTTTAGTCACTAAAGCGTTCTTGTGTTAATGCACTGAATACAAAATTTATTTGATGTAAAATGGAGTTTGTAATGATTTGAAGATTATCACTGTGGAGAAAAAGTATTCTTTTAACGTCTCAAAAGCCTGATATAATCTTTAATCTTCCTCAGGTCCTGATCTTCCTGAGAGAAAACAGAAACGTACCGGGGGTTTTAATTTCCTTAATACTTGCGTTCTCCGATTTGCCAACTCGTTAATTTTGCAAGGGGATTTTACATTATGTTTGCTTTGAACCTCTCTCTCTCTCTCTCTCTCTCTCTCTCTCTCTCTCTCTCTCTCTCTCTCTCTCTCTAACTGTTTTTATGTAAGATTGCTCAATTTATGCCTCGTTCGTCCGTATATCTAATGATAATTAACTTTGTCTGGTAAACAAGTTGTGCTTAGGCAACATTCTCTAGGAAAAGATTACCATAAGAAAATCATCGAACCCAATAAAAACGAAACCAGAACCTCAGTTTTCCAAGAACCTGCAAAAACAGGCTCCCCATTCTTCAGACATTCCAAGAAGGGGAAGAGAAGAAAGGCTGGAAGAGAAGGGGTGGGAGGAGGAGGAAGAGGAGGAGGAGGAGGACGCACTGGAAATCCTTCCAAGATTCCTCTCCCATTTCCAGGCGTATATGGAAGTGGCGATACCGGATGATGCTGCGTCTATTGTTGGCGATGAGGCTTCTCCCATCCCAGCTTTCCTCGTGCCCCGTGACTTTTCATGTTTGCAATTTGCAGATGGTGATTAAAACCGATCGTGTTGATGGTGATGACGCGGCACGACAATGACGACAACGATGACAAAGCCAAATACAATGAATTGACACTGAATGAAAAGTAAACAAGGTCTTAAACAATGATATCCTATTATATCAACACTTTTCTTTATTATCGAAGAAAAGCTGATTTTTGTGTCTATTTATAGCCTACAGATTCTTCATACATTTTGGGTATACAGTAAGTCAAATTTTTTCTTATGATTTCCCTGAGCGTTTCCTAATGTAAGTATTTCTGTGTGTGTGTGTGTGCGTGTAAGAGAGAGAGAGAGAGAGAGAGAGAGAGAGAGAGAGAGAGAGAGAGAGAGAGAGAGATAAATCATTTTGTTGTACGACTTCCCTGGGTGCTTCCTAATGTACTTATTTGTGTGTGTGTGTGTGTGAGAGAGAGAGAGAGAGAGAGAGAGAGAGAGAGAGAGAGAGAGAGAGAGAGAGAGAGAGAGACTTACTTATCTACGAATGTAAACTAACTAAGTTATAGTAACATCTAATGTCAGAAAATGCCATATAAAACACAAGATATTCCTAATAGAGAAGAATACCTGAAACAAGATCAATACCAAATCTCATTATTATTATTATTATTATTATTATTATTATTATTATTATTATTATTATTATTATTATTATTATATTATTATTATTATTATTATCATTCAGTAGATGAACCCTATCCACATGGAACAAGGCCACAGGGGTCACTGACTTGAAACTCAAGCTTCCAAAGACTATGGTGTTCATTCGAAAGAAGTAACAGAAGGTATTGGGAAATACAGAGAGAGATCAGTTATTAGAAAAAAAACAGTTAAATTAACAAATTAATAAATAAATAAAAATGTAAGTAAAATAGTAAAATACAAGTTGAACTGCACTAGGGTAGTAATGCATTGCATCTTCGCTTGAATTTCTGAAGTTCCAGTTGCACAACATCCTCTGAGAGGCTGTTCCACAGTCCAACGGTGTGAGGAATTACGGACCCCTGACATAAAAGCAGTCCAACTATGTACTTAGCTTATGAACCTAAATAACTTCTAAAAAGAAGCATCCATTATTCAGCAGCCAATGGCAAAACAATCAACAAAATGAAAGGTACCAGATGCTCCTGCCGCGGCCCCTTTCCTTTGCTTCTAAGTAGATTACTTTATTAAATACACAGGTTAGGAGTGAGTTCAGTATAATGCGTATGTATGAATCTCCCGTTATTTGCCCATTAAACGGACATATTCGCCCCGTATCAAAACCATTGATTGAGTTATGGTTGCTAAAACTGGCGTCGCAACATCTAGGTTACTGACGCCGGACTGATGTGAAATAGTAAAAAAAAATCATTAAAAATATTTTAAAAAGAGTTTCATATCAGATTAATATATATATATATATATATATATATATATATATATATATATATATATATATATATATATAATACACACACATACACACATATATATACTGTGTATACATTTATATTCATAACTCTAAATATATACTGTACATACGCACGCACACACACTGCACATGTACATTATCTAATGTTTGCTGGTTTGGAGCAGACCGTTTCCGAGAACAACAGATGTGAGAATCGTTGTGAACGGTTCGTGACATGATCTAAAGGAGAAAAAAAAAACTGCAACTGCTGATGAGGGCAATGAGGAGGAACCGCATGCAGTGATGTGGAACCAGAAAACTATATATTTTGCAGCGTCACTGCGTTGTATGTATGAAGGGAAACCAGCCACAATTAAAATTTAAAATCAAAGAAAAAATTACATTTCCTTACAAAACATTTTAATAACTGGCTTTGTCTGTCCGTCCGCACTTTATTCTGTCCTCACTTTTTCTGTCCGCCCTCAGATCTTAAAAACTACTGAGGCTAGAGAGCTGCAAATTGGTATGTTGATCATCCACCCTCCAATCATCAAACATACCAAATTGCAGCTCTCTAGCCTCAGAAGTTTTATTTTATTCAAGGTTAAAGTTAGGCATGATCGTGCGTCCGGCACCGCTATAGGTGCCAACAACATAGAACGCCACTGGGCCGTGGCTGAAAATTTCATGGGCCGCGACTGAGAGTTTCATGGGCCGCGACTGAGAGTTTCATGGGCCGTGACTGAGAGTTTCACATGGCATTATACGCTGTAAAGAAAACTCGACTGCCCTTAAGAAACTTCGACGCATTTTTTACTTGTTTACGGTAGAAAATGCATAAGGAACTATACTGAAGTAGAGTATTCAGAATTAAAGTTAGACTTTTAGTCTACAGTAGCCTATAAACATTGGTAATAGCAATCGTAACGAATTAGCATTAGTCTTAGATACTGTTAGCATAATAACAGACAGAATAGTAACAGCAGTCAAGTGTAAAACAATGATTCGTGAAGTATCGATTCCAGCCAAAGTTAATGTAGAGTGGCCAACCAGGCTGGTTAATATGAGGAAGCGAAACCAGACGCTACCACAGGGAATACAAGAAAATCTGGTTCTTTTCCCAAGGCGAGGAGCGAGTAAAGGATATAAGACTCTCCTTTCTCAGAAATTTCTAACTCTCTAAAAAAGCGAAGGAAGAGTTTTTCTGTTTGTATGGCGAAAGGCCAACGTCGGAATATGTAACATGTCTTCTACGCAAATAAATATATGCAGTAATTACACGCTGAGTCACGAAAGAACATACATAGGTCTATATACCTAAGAACATAATCATATACATTCATACATGCAAACATGTACTTATAATGAACTCGTCAATAAAGATTATTTAAAAGGATATTGAATTTAAATTCCCCGTTAAAAATAGCTGCCGATTTGTGTAATATGACGTTCCACATTGTAAATTGTGTGGTCAAGAATTCAAATTATGCAAACAAAAGAACTGCGCTAGTTCTTGTCGATTATCAGAACTTACATATCAAAGAATAAATGCAGCCGATCGAAATAATTCCAAATTATCCTTTTGCGTATAAAACTTGTTCCATCATGAACACAAAAATATGTTCAAAGGACTAAAGACATCGAAGCCAAAGGCAAATTGTGGCAGACAACACCATTCAGTGTTGCGAAAAATTTGATTTAAACTTGTTTAAATGACCAACAACCTGTTTTCTCAAGTCATAACACCAAAATCATGAACAAAAAACACTCCATGCAAGCAGAAAGAAATAAAAACTATTTTATAGAAGGAAAAATTAAAATAAGTTCTTACAACCGCCAATAGTATTTACCAAAGGATAACGGAAACAGGATTCGCATCCTCCAAGCCCATCCTGCAGCCGTGATCAAAAATCCTTGAGTCCAGTTGCATGGACGCTCAAAGAAGGTCTCCTTGACAAGCCTTTAAATAACAGTAGAAAAACTCAGCTAATTTCAGGCCATTTCTGAAAAGACCATATTCTGAATGCAAAACGAGTAAACACTTCTTTTAACGGAGCAAAAGTTTTGTTAGGTAATTTGTTAAGTTTGTGATTGGCTTCTTTATTCCTTTTATTTCCCAAAATAAAACTCACTGACAGAAATATTACACACACACACACACACACACATCACACACACATACATACATATATATATATATATATATATATATATATATATATATATATATATATATATATATCTATATATCTATATATATATATATATATATATATATATATATATATGCAGTATACTGTATACACATACATAAAAATACTATTGTACATATGCATATACACACATATACTGTACATATACATACACATAAAATTAAATACAATAAATGTATATATATATGTATATATACAGTATATATGTATATATATAGATAGATAGATAGATAGATAGATAGATAGATAGATAGATAGATAGATAAATACAGATAACACCGACGGAAGGGTAGAGCCATCGGTTCTCAGAAAATATTTATGGGCGAGTAGGCTCCCCATCCCCCCCCTTTTTTTCTTCCAGCTGGGGTCGACCGACAGAAAGCCGGCCGAGCCCAGGACCCTGGCCGGACCTTACTGCATCAATAACAACGTGAACGCACACTCACACACTGACAACACACACACATACACACACACACAGACACACACACACACACACATATATATATATATATATATATATACATACATACATACATACACAGTATGTGTACATGTGTATATATACATATTTCTATGTATTCACTAATAAATACATGAATGTATTTATACAGGCCGTCGCCCTTTTACTGCTTCACACACAAACTGAGGATATAGTAATTCTGACAACCGCAAAGACGTCATTCATCCCTCAAGAAAAACAATGTCTCATCACACCGCAGAGGATGCGCACCATAAAAAGAAAGCTCGCATACATTACTGCCTTTGTTTTACTTGCCACATACCCTATTTTTAAGATCATAATTTTTTCATTTGTAATTGACGTGTCCTCATTTGCACATATATATATGTATGTATGTATGTATGTATGTATGTATGTATGTATGTATATGTATATATATATATATATATATATATATGTAAATATCTATATATATATATATGTAGTATATATATATATATATATATATATATATATATATATATATATATTCTTAAATCGGTATGGAATGGAATGGAATGTAGAATTTAGGCCAAAGGCCAAGCGCTGGGACCTATGACATCATTCAGCGCTGAAACTGAAATTGACTGTAAAAAGGTTTGAAAGGTGTAACAGGAGGAAAACCTCGCAGTTGCACTATGAATCAATTGTTAGGAGAGGGTGGAAAGAAAGAGAATATAAACGGAGATACGGTAATAGGAATAAAAGGGGTGGCAGCTAGGGGCCGAAGGGACACTGGAAAGAATCTCAAATAACGCCGACAGTGCCCCGCATGAGGTGCACTGACGGCTGTACCACCTACGGAGTATATTAAGAATGCACATACAAAATTAACGGACACGGACAAAGTCATGCTTGGCAAGCAGACAAACATGATGGAGTCTAGTTCAGTGATGCTATAAATAGCGCCTCTTGTTTAATCTTTCAGTATTTCGAAAAGCTCTCTCGGTCTTCATGCACGCCAGAAATTAGCTCACCAACACCATCAGATTGGGGCACGTAATGTAAATATAAATACACGTTTATTTCGAATAGTATCGAACAATTTTCATTAATTGCTAGTGACTCCCACTTTATGTAATATTTATTTATACACATTTATAAAATTATTATTATTATTCAGTAGATGAAACCTGTTCATATGGAACAAGCCCACAGGGGCCACTGACTTGAAATTCAAGCTTCCAAAGAATATTAAGGTGTTCATTAGGAAGAAGCAAGAGAAAGTAAAGAGAAATACAGAAAGAAGAGATACTGCTTATTAAAAATAAAAAAATAAATTAATAAATAGATAAATATATAAAAATGTATCAAAGTGCAAGAAGAATAGTATTAGGGCAGCAATGCATTGCATTTTCGCTTGAACTTCTGAAGATGCAATTGCTCTACATCCTCTGGGAGGCTGTTCCATAGTCCAATGGTGTGAGGAATAAAGGACCTCTGGGGCTGAGAAGTTCATTTATCGCATACTGGTGCTGCTGTTCAGCTAATCTGGTTGCTCTCGGCAGATAAAGGGGATCAGGATCAATTGTGAATGTGAAAGATCCCTGTTGATATACAACTTATGAAAAAGTGACAAACAAGTTCTCATTTTAGCATTCCGATGATCTTATTGTGAATTTAACAGCTTAATCATTATGGCTCAAAGTTCAGTCGTATATGATAGGAGCTGACGTCAATTTCACTATACTTAAAAATAACTCGTCAACTTCACTATACTTAAAAATAATTCAAAGTATAAAAAGCGGTCTCAAAATTAGCCTGACAAATTGACAACGTTGGTAAAGCAAGTTAAAATCTCTGATCTTGTGTGTGTTGTTGCATTGATTTGAATTAACAAGTAATATTCTCTCCAGTGTATTTCCACTGAGTTATTAACCGATGTGAGCAAAGGCATATTACTGTCAAACTTTCACCATTAAGTAGTCTGTACATATACAAATATATGTGCGTACATGTGCACGCGTTTGTGTATATACCAAGCGAATTTTCGCCCTTTATAGCAGTTGTCTGAGCCCATAAACCAAGGTAACTGCTGTCCAACCAGCCATTAAGTCTCACCTCTCCTCTGTCTTGTGCGCAACGCACACGTCACTCCTGACGTCACAAGGACACGGGGTCGTAAAATCCTAAGATGGTCTCGGCGGTGCAGCAATGTATCGTTTCATTAGCATTTGAAGGCGAGACACGTGAGACCAGCGCCTCGCTCGCAGCCAACAACAAGTGGTTCTGACGGGTTTTTCCAGTAAAACAGGTAACACAAGAGTGGAATGAAGAAGACGCGGAGAGAGAGAGAGAGAGAGAGAGAGAGAGAGAGAGAGAGAGAGAGAGAGAGAGAGAGAGTTCGCTCATGTATGACGCTTTAAATACACTTCAGACTGTATTTCAAGGCATTGCAAAGATTATCTCTAATAGTAAGTTGCAAAATATCCAAAAAACTTAAAGCAAACGTAATTCACCACAGTTGTGGAAATTTATCTGCCACTATAATAACATCAAACGACAAAAAAAAAATAAATAATAAACAAATAAATGAATAAGTACACGGTGAAGTGCCCCAAAGATTTGTCCAACCGGATATGAGAAAGACATGTTTTTTTATTATACTTTTTTAAAACATATGTAGAGCAAGTGATAAAAAATAACCATTTGAAGAAGAGTTCGATAAGGCACAGTATGTCAGTATCAAATTACTGAACAATGAGAACCAGCCAAAATATATTCAGGTACACTACGACCCAAGAGTGTTCTGTTTTAAGGAAGCACCCCAACATCTAAAAGCATTATTAACATTCACAACATTGTACCATGCATCCTCTCTTTTGACATACCATAGGTAAAACTATAATAATAATAATAATAATAATAATAATAATAATAATAATAATAATAATAATAATACGTCAAAAGAGAGGATGCATGGTACAAGAATGGCTCACTGAAAGTGGTGGTTTTCTTGGTGCTGAGTCTCTTACTCACCAACCACACCGCTTCCTGATCTGCTTTAGATCTCAGCCGAGGCTCATTTTTTTCTCAACTTCCACACGCTTTACTTCAATCGGAAACTTGCACTAACAACGTTAGTACCCAAGTTCTTTGAGCTAGTGAGTTATACTCTTTTCCAAGGATTAACCATCCTCACTTTAGTCTGGTGCCATACCATAATGATCCACTCCACAAGAAAGCATTTGTTCTCTTGCTATCTGTTTACATTTATTCAATGTTGTTAGGTTGTTCATTTGTTTGCTCCTCATACCATGTACACTCAATGATCACATTCTTTTACCGATATTAACTTTTTAAGAAAAATCTACGCAGCTTTCCTGATCTAGGGGCACTGGACCTCACTTTGAGGTAAATTGTAAAATAAAATTTTAAAAATATATATATATTTTTACATAGGGTGGCATTGGCGTTGTGTACTCGTCTTGGAAACTGACAAATTTATTCACGATCAGTCTGAAGAACAATATGATAATATCAGTAAACCCGATACGCTTCCACAATGAGTGCAAAGTTACAATGATAACGATAACAATAAATGCTTCATTTCGCATCAAGGGAGGGCTACTACTGAATCGTATGCATAATGCACTATCCTACTGTTAAATTGTCAAGGTCAACAATCATGCCACAGTAAAGACTAAATGAGGCAAGGATCCCACACAACAGCCTGTGGAATACCAAATAGGTTTAGGCTCACTGAAAGACCCTGTCAGCCAGTGAAGATCACATACTTATCTTTACTTAATTAAAATACGATTGATGGAGTCAAGAGGTAGCATCAAGTCAAACTGAAAAGAAGGATCTAGGATAAAGCTAAAATAACCAAACAAGTATCACAGCCACGTAATTATTTTCTAGATGCAAGCTAGCTATCAGGAAGTACGTGTCTAGGGGAATGTTCACTAAGCTCTTTCACAACAATGATAATCTCATTACTCAAGAACAAGAAACAGGTGTCTTCTCATCAGAGTTCGTCATCAATGTCAAAACAATAGTGGTTGCTTCAACAAAGTTCGTTAAAGTGAAAAAATGAAAATCTCTACGGATTTTTATGTTAAAAGAATGAATATTTCATGAAAGTCCTTCAGTCTTTTACCAAGGTTCTCAAGAATATCATAGGACTAGTAAGTATGATATCGAAATTCATAAAGAGAGAGAGAGAGAGAGAGAGAGAGAATGAAAAATAGACATCCAAGGATTCAGAGACAGCAGGCGACAACACGACGCTAGCGATAATTATCAGGTACTTGTCTGAATACACAAGCATCCTGCACAGTGGCGACATCACCTAGACGCAGTTTTTACGATTTCTTTCTTCGGGGAGTTCTAGGAATTCTTTGACACAAGAAAATTGCGTTGTATGTTATTCCATTAGCTTCTATTTTATGTTCTAATTCAGGATATATAATAAGTTTCGAACATAATGCATATATTAGTCTTTTCGAGCACTCATGATCAAGACAATATATTCTTTATCGATAACACTATTATAAGTAACATTTATCACATATCTACTTCCTCTATCGCTGCTATGATTACTACTAATATAATACTGACAGTAACGATTATGCATCAATAATCACTCGCTTACTGCAATACCCTCTCAGGTACTGGGTAACTCCTGATTACAGCATGAGACTTTGCCGAGGACAAGAGATAAACCTACAGTCTTTGTTGGATTTTCCGAAAGACCTAATCACTCAGAGCCCAAGCTTTCAAACGCCTCGTTTACTCGGTTACGTTATTTATTCATTGTTTTTCAAATGCCACTTATGTAATGGTATAGTAGTTCAAAAAGCAGAGATATCAGGCTTACCAACCACCGCACCCTTCCCCCCCACTTCCCCGCCCGACCTTTCTTTGTGACCAGAAGAACCAAGTAATTAGCCTAATTCTAAAGCGATCACTTTCCTTGGGCAGACAGAATCTGCTGTATGTTATTATGCTGTCGAAAGTAATGCATGAACTTTCGTCTTGAACCGTCCATCGAAGAGCCAAACCTGACGTGTCTTTGACATGTCCATGCGCCTCATTTCAACTATCCAAGTAGCCGGTGCCGACAGAACTCTAATCTGTCTCATATAAGCTGACGGTAGAACCAACTATTAGGCTGGCCGGTAATAAAGTCACGGGAAAAAAGTTACAGAAAAGTCACAGCTAAAAATTCACTGATTTACAGTCTTTTGTTTATGTTTTTACGATAATCCCTACTGGGCTTGTACTGAACGAGCCGGAAAGGTGGAAACATACCAGGTTAAAACCCGTGGGGTCACTGTCTAGTTAAGATTAATGTGACTTTTTTTTCTGTGACTTTTTTACCTGCATTCGCTATTAGCACGGGACTAACAACCTCACTCCGAATGACCCAAGATCTACTTTATCTAGATCTTGGAATAACCTATACTTAAAAAATTGAACAAACTAAGAGTACGGTGCAAGTCACAGTATGCCACAATGAGGTGGAGAGAGCAACTGAGCAAAAGTGGCGTAGGCCTAACAATGAGCGAGCACTTTTGGGAACTTGCTTAAACTACTAAGTATCATACCTACTTGACAATTTATTTATCCCCTTTTAACGAACATCACCAACAAACATTCTTACAGGTAATAACTGAAATATATAGCTATAAACATCCAGGGATATTTGTTAAGCGTGCTAGCTTTTTTCACGAGATTATGACTATACTCACATGCCAACTTTAAAGTTACTTAGTAACATTAAATGTACAGAGCAGGAGGTTAAATTTACAAGTAAAACATGCGCCGACGTTTCTGCGGAGCAATCGAGTTTTCTGCACAACCGCTACAGCGTATATTCAAGGCCACCGAAAATAGATCTATCTTTCGATGGCCTCGGTTTAATGCGGTAAGAGCTGCTGCCCATGAAAAATTAACCACGGCCCGGTGGTGGCCAATCCTATATCGCGTTGCCAGAAGCACAATTGCGGCTAACTTTAACCCTAAATAAAAAAAAAAAAAACTTCTGAAGCTAGAGGGCTGCAATTTGGTATGTTTGATGATTAGAGGTGGATGATCAACATACCAATTTGCAGCCCTCTAGCATCAGTAGTTTTTAAGGTATGAAGGCGGACAGAAAAAGTGCGGACGGACAGACAAAGACGGCACAATAGTTTTCTTTTACAGAAAACTAAAAACTAACACCTATTTTTTTCTATGGAGTCTCAAAAAAGGGTTGGAGACATACAATTACCTTGCCATAAGTAATATAAATCACAAATTAGTTTTAATTACTGCAAAGGTACAGGCACCGTGAGTCACTTCATATCTAAGTATCGTAGCTTATATAATGTATTATGTTGTTTTAAGCTGATTTCGACAAACAAAATCTGCTAGTACTAGCCAATTGGCGCTTTCAAGCTGTTATTCCATAAAGCGATGACCAGGGATTTTACATTTAATCCTACCAATCCCCTAACAAAAAAAAAATAAATACATATATATAGAGAGAGAGAGAGAGAGAGAGAGAGAGAGAGAGAGAGAGAGTCCATCAACTGAATCCTTCCATAAAGAATTTAAAGCGTAACAGTGAAATTGCTTACCCCTCGCCCCATAATCTTTCCCAAATCGCCCGCTCTTACGCCCTTTCCAATAGAAACAACATTGCATTGAGTCACAGCCATTAATCAATTTGAAGGTAACGGCCTCCAACAATCACAGCTATGCTGCATCGACAACTACGTCTGCATCTGCATATGTGTGTGTGTGTGTGTGTGTGTGTGTGTGTGTGTGTGTGTGAGAGAGAGAGAGAGAGAGAGAGAGAGAGAGAGAGAGAGAGAGAGAGAGAGAGAGAGATTTCGACCTTGTTCTTTGCCGTCATCTGAAAATTTGAATTGTGATCTTTCTTGACAACTCTGTGACAATAGAATGGTTAATTCCCACATCCTAAAAGTTAAAACCAATGATTAATCTCTTACATATACTAAATCAATGCAAGTTCTTTCTTTTACAGAGAAAAAGAACTTAAACGCCTGATGACGTCATTCTCTCTAGCACTCGCCTAGATGAACTTGAAATTAATGGAGAGTCCGTGAGGTTTAACTGGTTGTCTGGTAAAGAGAAAGACTGGTATATAACTCACTATTAGTCAGCATAATGGATTTCCTTATGAGGGACAGCAAAAAACACAGAATCTTGCAACCTGGCAAAACAAAGGACGAACCCATACGAGATAATGCTAAATGAAAACTCTTGGGAAGAAAAAATCGTCTTAACTGAATAGCGATACACCAAAAATGTCCTCATTCCATTTTTGTCTCGACCGGCAATTTAAGGCAACACCCTCTTCAACTCTTCAGCCTCTCTCTCTCTCTCTCTCTCTCTCTCTCTCTCTCTCTCTCTCTCTCTCTCTCTCTTCTGACTGTCAGCATAGATAAATCTTTTAAGTTTTTCTACCCAAGAACATTACCTTACGTCCAAATTAATCTTCAAAAGCGTCAGAAGTCAAGAATTTTAAATGGCATGAATCATGATTTGACTGAATAAGTGAGCACGCACCCATTATACCGTCTGTCATATATATATATATATATATATATATATATATATATATATATATATATATATATATATATATATATATATATATATATATATATATATATAAAATGTGTTTGTGTGTACTTGGGCAATGCTCTTTTCTGGTATATTCCACCGGGCTAGGTATAAAATATATATAAAATAATTATCCCAGCGCAGGCTCTTTTATTATTAACTTAACCGACTACCTTGTCTTTCATATAAATTTAAAATCGCGTAAATTTCCCATAAAAAAACTCGTCTCAGGTGTTTCCAAAAACTTTCGATGAGTGGACACATTTTCAAAAAACTTGCTTTTCGGAGAATGTTTTAGAATACACAAAATGCACACAAAACAAACCTTTACTGCTTGACAGTCCGCCAACTTAGTTATTTTATTTAAATATCGAAGGATACATTCAGAATGAGCTATGACAAACATATTGACAACCTCGAGAGATTTCCCCAATCACTTAGTGTTAAAAAATGTTAAGCAATTCTATCCCGAAAAATTTGGTATGTCTGGAACTCTTCTCGTGTACGTGGGCAAAATTATGAATTCCTTCAAAGTTACATTGAAGGTTTACAGATGTTCGACTTAATAATGTATAACACGTAAATATCACCATATGTATGTCTGAGATAACGGGAGGGAGACTCAGAGAGAAAAATTATTAACAATATCAAGAAACTGGGTTAGTAACTGTTTGAACTGTTCATAGGCTAAACTAGGAGCCGAGATCGATTAGGTCTAATGCATGAGATTAAGATGTAAAAGAAACTGACAATATTATCATACTTTTATGATAAAGTCAAGGTTGAAACCATACTACCTTATTTGAGTGGATATCAGGACGCTCTTCTT
Organism: Macrobrachium rosenbergii; assembly: GCF_040412425.1. Classification (NCBI taxonomy): domain Eukaryota; kingdom Metazoa; phylum Arthropoda; class Malacostraca; order Decapoda; family Palaemonidae; genus Macrobrachium; species Macrobrachium rosenbergii. Next base: position 24,232,019 of record NC_089754.1, on the reverse strand, counting down.
TTAAAATCTAGAATAATTGTAGATATATATGAATAAATTACTTCGACATACATAAAGAAAGCGCAGCGATTTGTTTGTTCCTTTATTTTACGGTATTGAAAAAATTAAATTGAAGCTGTATTATTTCCTCGCGCTTTCCATAATACCAAGTTGTATCAATAATAAAAATTACGGTCAGATTAGAGTAGGTTCCGATGAATCAACGTTGGTATGCAAAACACTGAAACTATTTATGATGTTAATAAATCATAAGAGAAACATATTATCAATTTACTGCCACAGACCTCAATTGATGAACGGCGAGACTTGGTTGGAAACTAGGCCTATAAAAACATCCGATTCTGACTTCCATTGACCAGGGTTTCAGCACATTTCGATCATTATTAACCAATTAGCAACTCCATACCTAAATCATCCGAACTGTTACGAATTACGTGTCATGACTATTTTGGGAACTACAAATAGTAAAGACATGATGTGGAAACATTAAATAAATCGGTAAAACGTTTAACTATTCACAGTACTCACTTAGCACCTGCTGTGCGATTTCTTCCTTTGTCCTTCCTCTTCAGACTCTTAATTAGAACTGAATTCTACCACCATTTTTTGTTAATAAATTTCTCTTTCACTTCTTGAAATGTTTCATTTTCAAGTGCACAAGTTTTCAACTCAAATCTGGGCTAATGAAGTCTTCCCTGCCTTGGTATGCTTTGCAGTAGGTTTAGATTCTTTACAAAGCAGAGGGCTAGTTCCACTTGTAGCAGGTACAGTGGCAATTAATTACGTAAGCTCATAAATTCCAAGCAGTCCTGTAAATAGTTCAGTCTCATCAGTGATTTTCATCCTATCAAAAACAGGCTTGCCTATGAACTCTGATAAGCATTCAAAATTTCTACAAGCTCTAGCACCACGATATCCTATAACATCCAGTGAAAGAACAGAACACACGAGAAGAAGGAATAAAAATCAACACCTTTCAAAGATAATGACTGAAGCTACACTGCCTAGCGCATCAGAAATCAGACAGTTAATACAGTGCGGTAAGGTAGTGACGTAAGCAAGCGATTGTACTGAGCAGAAACTATCTGTTCCAACACACTTCACTACTTTTGCACTTCAAGATAAACGTGAATTGTAACGTACATGTCTGTTGATTTTAATAGTTGATTCTTATGTGCTGGACTGTTGGACAGATGAGTATATGCACTGATAGTTATTCACTTTATTAGAGAGTAGGTATATGTGCAGTACACATGGTTACAATTAATCAAACGTGACAGAACTATAAATATTCACGGCATTATTTAAAGTAGTCTAGTATATACTACTGTATATGTTGGGTGTAAAGTAAGTGCTAAATGATCAGCATACCATGAGGATTTGCCAGTGATCTACATTTAATTGGCAGTAATTTGAACCGCTGACCAGTGAAGCAGTAGGCCAATATTTAATCTACCCAAAAACCAAGGGAACGGTGATACCTGCTTTGATTACAAGCATATAACGTGGCATATCTAAAGAAAAGTCTTTATACTGTCTTTAGTTGAGTAGGTGAAGCATCGGTCTACTGTTTTTGTGGTCGCCGGTTCAAATCCACATAAGAGTATTGTTAACATCAACTGCTCAGTGATATGGCCCGTTTATGATGTATATGTGTGTGTATATTTACGTATATACATATACGTATACATATATATGTATATATACGTATGTGTCTGTGTACATGTGAGCGTGTACAAACGAAAGGCGAAACGGTTAAGGATTTACACGCGGTGTTTCATTTTCCCTGTGATACATCCGTATATTCAACTATACGCTTACTCTACTCAGAAAGGGTGGCTGCAGAAGGTAATAACCACGAGGTTTATACCAGATGGTATAAACACACTGCTTAAGTCAATAAAGGTGTAATAGATTTTTCAGGAAACGTTCCGAAGCCATATCTTCTCTGGGGGCTTCAATTCTGGTCTCTTGGTGCGTGAGACTGGGAAGTTGGATTCATAAAACCACGAGGTTCAAATACACACACACATAATATGTATCTCTGTCTCTCTCTGTCTCTGTCTCTGTCTCTCTCTATATACACATACATATATACACACATATATATATATATATATATAGAGAGATATATATATAGATATATATATATATATATAGAGGCACACTAACATTCTATATTGTATTTTGCATAATCCATTGCATTTTCATAATGACACAATTTTGTTTAATAAAAAGGGACGTCATATATAAAATTATAAAGATAAAAATAAATATTTTATTAACTGCTTGTTTTCGACATTTTCATCAAAAGTGTTGGGTAGAAGATAAATGTTTCTTTTTATTTTATTTTATTTTTTTATCATAATTTTATATAGAATTAAACAAAATTGAAATGCCAATGGATTATTATGCAAACCAACAATTCTTAGGCTACAAGATTCATACGGAGAGATCTTTTTAAGAAAATACGATCATCTCTTCAAAATAATCTTCATTAACAATAATGAATGGAAATTTTCATCAAAAAGTTTGGAGACATGTGAATTTCAAGAAGAAATGCTTTAGGCTACAAGATTCATACGGTTTAAAAAATACGATCATCTCTTCAATCTTTTTAATGGAAATGTTATTTAAAGTGTAAATTATTGAAATCTGATAGCGGTTTGGAGTTGACTGCTGGGGAAATCAAGACAAAAAAAAAAAAGAAAGAAACGAAGAATGCATGTGCGCAAACACCCAAGACATTGTAATTACTTCTTTTTCAGGCCTTGTGATTCTTTATGTGAGTGGCACTGTACTTTAATATTTCACAATATTTTATAATATTTGACTTAATTATTGACTTCAAGCTATATTCGTTGTGTCATTTCAAATACATAATACTTCATTCTTCTATCAAAAACTGATGTTCCTCCCCCATAATATTCATTCTTCTGAAGTTTGAGTGTAGTTGTGACCAATCTGCTGTCTGCAAGACTAGAGTGTTGTCTTTAACTGTCCTCCTCCAGGCACTGATTTTGTATTAGGGGAAAATGTGAAAGTTTTTACCATTAATCCCATGAATATTATATATATATATATATATATATATATATATATATATATATATATATATATATATATAATATATAAATATTAAAATATATATATAATAACAAATAAACTTAAAAAATACATGGGGCCGGTTTCAGATGTTTTCTGAGTCTGAAACCGGTCCATGCATTTTTAAAGTTTATTTGTTATTATTTTGGTAACTGATGTGCACTGGAAGAAAACATCAATAATGTAGAATATTTTGATAAATATACTGTCTACGCCCTAATGTCATTAAAAGAAGACACAAAAGACGTTTAATATGTTTACCCTGCTAACTGCACATTCCTAACCTGCCAATAACTGTTCTGGCAACAGTATTTTCAAAGATTGGAAAGTGGATAACTGTACACTAGAAAGTGTAACCGACATCCACTAAACTCTATTAAATGCCCTTAAATAATAGTCTTACTTGGAGTCCCTTTAAACCTTGCAGGAAGCTGCAGGGCACGCCTGCAGGTATGATCGACAAAGGAGGGAAATCGTGTCCTAAAGGAAGATTATGTTTAAATTCAAGAATCATTTTATGCTTACAGTGGAATGCATAATCAATGATGCAAATTGTTTTCTAAGGAGGTTTTGATAACAACTGTTCAACAAAATGTCCATATCATTCACTATACTAAACAAGGAAAAAATGCGCCGAAGAAAGTTTTCCGTACAGCCGCTACAGCGTATAATCTAGGCCACCGAAAACAGACCTATCTTTCGGTGGTCTCGGTATAATGCTGTATGAGCCGCGGCCCATGAAACTTTAACTATGGCCCGGTGGTAGCACATCCTATATCGTTGCCAGAAGCAGGATTATGGCTAAGTTTAACCTTAAATAAAATAAAAACTACTGAGGCTAGAGGGCTACAATTTAGTATGTTTGGAGGGTGGATGATTAACATAACAATTTGCAGCCCTCTAGAATCAGTAGTCTTTAAGATCTGAGGGTGGACAGAAAAAAGTGGGGACGGACAGATAAAACCGGCACAATAGTTTTCTTTTACAGAAAACTAAGAAAAGTGTGAACATTATATTAAAAAAAAAAACAAGGTAATTAAACTGCTTTTTTTTCACACTAAAAAAATCCTGGTCAGAGACAGTAAGTCTCCAAAGAGTTTCCTCCTGATTTTATTAAAACACTACAAACAAACTGAAAGATCATTTGTTAGTCATCGACGAATAATTTAATTTTAGTCTAAAACCCACAAAATAAAGATCTTCAGATTATCACATTATGCTAATCCAGAATCAATGATTATGAAGTTAACGACAGCAGACATCAAATTTATTCCGAACGCCAAAGACGGAGTTCCCTTCCCTCCATAATCGCGATATGAGGTAACTGAATGAATTAGTGATGATCATGAGATCTTATACGGAGATAAGGCACGACTCACTGTATATGGGGTCAGTAGGTATAACAAATTAGATCTAGTTCAAGGAATAAAGGATATACAGGAGTCGCAATGTTGTAATGCTTATGGACCGTCAAAGGGCTTAATGTATAGGGATACAACAAAAAACAGCATTAAACAGCGAAAAGCTTATATATATATATATATATATATATATATATATATATATATATATATATATATATATATATATATATATATATATATATATATATATATATATATATATATATACTGTATATAAATACACATGTATATATATATATATATATATATATATATATATATATATATATATATATACGATTATTGATGAAATCTCCAAAACCAGTCAGAATGTCACAATAAATAAATTGTAAATCATGTAAACGTTTTAGTTTGCCACCTCGTTATTCAATCTTTATATTAATACCAGGGTTGTTGAGCAAAAGTTCAGATGAGAGAGAGAGAGAGAGAGAGAGAGAGAGAGAGAGAGAGAGAGAGAGAGAGAGAGAGAGAGAGATAAAAAAAAAACTGAAAATACAAAATCAGGTGAAAGCGCTAAAATTGTATTATTTACTCGAAAACTTATTTCATATTTAGTGGAGGGCAGCTGATTTATCCGTAATGAGGAATTTTACACAAGCAACATTGCTTGTGTTAAAATACACTGTCACAAAACAGCAAAGTAAAGACTATCGTCTCGTAAAAATCAAAGAAAGCAGCATTCCAAAGCCAGTTTCTTTTTCTTAGAATTCGCAAGAACTGACACATAATCCGATGGGACACAACCTGCGGCTTCCATGATAATCCACCTGCAGTGTTGTCCTTTTCTCTGGACGAAGATAATAATCGTCACCAGTCTCATGACAGACCTTTATTCGTTTAAGTCTGACCAGAGCTCCGTTACTCTTATAATGACACACAAATAAATTTTAAATTTATTTAGCATAGATCTTAACACTATTCAGTTCGATGACATAATTAGTCACGCATAATTTAAAGCGAATTTTTCAGCACGACCATCGTTCCCTGAGTCATATCTCACCTTGGCAACACATTCGAACATTTATTGCTATCCTTGCCAGACACCGCTGGTAGTAAGCGTTCAGTTTTCCCAAATACGACGCTAAATTAATTAAAAGTAATAATCATAATCAAAATAAAAGCAAAATCTTGAATAAGTCTACTTAGTATGTGTCTTTTGCCACGAGCAAGCTCATGTTATATTTGCAGAAAAATGGCAACGTTCCACAGCCGTGACGTCATCATGACGTCAAGGTGAGTCATCCCTCCAAACGGAAACTTGCTCATTCCGAGAATCGACACATACCTAAGGTTTGTTCAGAGTTTTATTTAACCACATCATTAAGAATTTTACGCGTACATGAAGAACGTTGACATGGCCTCCAGTAATTCAATGGGAAAGTTAACAGGAAGGCGACATTTACAAAACATACCATGTTCCATTCGAAATTCACAACGGACGCTGATTCATCTGTCGTTTGTATTGGAATGTGATAGATTCCATGTGATGGTATGTAGGCCACGACTGACAACCAGTCAAAACCGCAATAGACTCAGTTTTCAACAAACATCTCATGCAAAAATTGAAGAATGCTGCAACCCTTCGGACTCGCCGGGTCTTCATTGCCACCTGCTTATCCACGTGAATGCCTTTGGAAAACTTTCAGTGACGTTTGTAAATCAGGTGATAAGGAAGATATGAAATTAAAGATAACGCAAATTATATAATCGTGCACAGTGATTAGAAAAGTATGTATAAATACAGTTGGTGCACATTTTTTTAACTAGAAAGATTTTCAAGGAAAACAAAGTTCTCTCTTCCTCTCCTCGCAGCCATAAAAATATTATATATATATATACTATATATATATATATATATATATATATATATATATATAATATATATATATATAGTATATATGTGTACATATATATATATATATATATATATATATATATATATATATATAATTAATCCCTCACCATATAAACACATACACACACACACACATATATATATGTGTGTGTGTGTGTGTTTATATTTTGGGTGGTGAGAGATATTAGATATAATTAATATTATATATATATATATATATATATATATATATATATATATATATAAATAATTATATAATATCTCTCACCACCCAAAATACAAATGCAGTCATAAGAACTTCATTTCTTCAATACTTTCTTCCGCCCGCGTTGTTATCAACGGCCATGAGCATGCGTACACGAACACACAAAAATACAAACAACCAAACGCCAGAACGTACAGCGGCTAAGTTCATCGGTCGACCAATCAGGAGCTGTTGCTAAAATCCGCGTTGACATCATATCTGACACAGAGTTGCGTGAATGGAGAAACTCGGCTGGTCTTCAATGGTGCTAGTTGGTCTTTTAAAAATCTCTCTCTCTCTCTCTCTCTCTCTCTCTCTCTCTCTCTCTCTCTCAGCACTTGGATTTATCGTAACTTAAGGCCATGTAATAAGATCCAGAGTTCTTTATCCACATCAAAGATATTTGTTCATTTTTCACCTGGGGGCTGAAGTAGCAGGCGTTTGCAGTAAGGAGAAATTCTATGACGCCTGTTAATTTTTCAAGGCCTGCCAGTTTTGCTTCCATTACTACTATTACTACTGCAACTACAAAATTATTGCACCCATCGTGAAAATACTGAATATCATTAATATCGTTTTAGTTTGAAGTCACAGTAATATGTCACTAAATCTATGAACTGTCTTATTCAGAGGAGTTTTGTTTAGCTAAGTGTGGGCACTCGGTAAAATTAAATTTCATTCTGAAAATTTCATGCCTCATTACATTCATGCAAGGTTAACAGCGTGCGCGTACTTACAAGGAAGGCCACTTTAAGATAGTGAATATTAACGCTCTCCAGTGGCTCTGTTTTGTTTATTTCAGACCCATTCATTTGCTTCCCGCTTGTTTCGGATTTTGTTCATTACTTATGTTTTATGTTCTAGTTGATCGGTGTCCATTTCATCACTAAAATTTTACAATAGATCTGCAATTTAATGGTAAAATGGGCCTTAAAATAAGTGTTGCAGCACTGATTTTGCTTAGACTATACAAAACGATTTGACTTAGTAATAAATTATTCTTCTCCTTCATTAGTCAGTCTCGCAAATAGCCGTGCAAATTACAAGTCTGATATTTAGCTGCATCAAACAGGACTTTTGCGTCCAAAGTGCCGTTCCTGTGACCAAAAAGGGAGGTAATAAATGCACAAGACGTATAACCAAACTCTTATAAACATAAATGGAATCCAACTTTAAAAAGTGTTTTTCTTTTTAGTACAGACGGCTTACAAATAACAAATAAGCAAAAAGCTTTACACTCATGGTTGCATGTTTCCTCACATGAATTTACAGAAAACCTCGCTGGCAGGAAGGAAAAAATAGGTTTTGGTCAGTAACCTGGATTCTGAGTCACATGACAACACAAATCATCACACTTTGTGAAAACCCAAAGCAACAAGGACGCTAAAAATTCGAACAGCTACAGAAAGAACGTGTTTGAAACGGAACATTTTTTTCATCGAACTTTAATTCTTCACCTTACTTTTGTTTTAATGTGTTCAGAATTTCATGAACTGAATGGAAAAGAAAATTTAGAAAGGCCATGCGCTGGGACCTATGAGGTCATTCTGCACTGAAAGGGAAATTAAGAGTAAAAAGGTTTGAAAGGTGTAACAAAAGGAAAACCTCGTAGTGGCACTATAAAACAATTGTTAGGAGAGGGTAGAAAGCAAGATTGATGAAATAGAATATGAACAGAGGTACTGAAGAAGGAATGAAAGGGGTTGTACTGTAGCTAGGGCCGAAGGGATGCTGCAAAGAACCTTAAGTAATGCCTACAAAGTATACCTTAGTTTAACCAGACCACTGAGCTGGTTAACAGCTCTCCTAGAGAGGGCTGGCCCGAAGGATTAGACTTATTTTACGTGGCTAAGAACCAAGTGGTTAACTAGCAACGGGACCTGCAGCTTATTGTGGAATCCCAACCACATTATGCCGAGAAATGAATTTCTATCACCAGAAATAAATTCCTCTAATTCTTCATTGCCGGTAGGAGACTCGAACTCGGGCCTAGAAGAGTGCTAGCCGAGAACTCTACCGACTCGTCCATCGAGGAACTTTGTAATGCCTACAGTGCACCGTAGGAGGTGCACTGACAGCACTAGGCCCCCTACGGAAACAGATACAGAAAGAACATGCTCGAAACGGAACTAGTTTCAGCGAACTTTAATTCTTCGCCCTGGTATATATCCTTACTTTTATTGTCGTTTGTTCAGAATTTCACGAATGCATTGGTTAAGCCTCTTTGAAGAAAGCAATATCAACATGACTAAATTCCTGATAATATGCAAATGCTTGCTGTGTCATAAATTTGCCGTTTGCTGTGAAGTCAGCTGAATAAGGATTTGTATAAAGAGAACAACAAGGGCGGAGGCAATATAAGCAAAAGTTCTTGTATTGGCCAGCTTCCTGAACCTTTAGTCTTCCTCATTTTGGTCCTTTATTCATTACCCACAGTATTTTATCTTGCTGACAGATCACCATTTTTAAATGAGGTTTTACAAGGATACAAACATTTCCTTCCAATAATAACAGCCTTGATGACTTCCCAGTTAATAAATTCACACAAAGACAGACAAACACACACACACACACACACACACACACAGAGAGAGAGAGAGAGAGAGAGAGAGAGAGAGAGAGAGAGAGAGAGAGAGAGAGAGAGAGAGAGAGATTTAAAAAGACAAACTGGCGCCAGTAAGCACCGGCCTAGTTTCCCCATTCACGCGACTCTGTGTCAAGTATGATGTCAAAGCGGATTTTAGCAACAGTCCCTGACTGGCTGACCGGTGAACGTTGATACTGCATGTTGATATGCATGTATCTGAATTTTTATTCATCATTGTTCATCATACGCATATACATGGCCGTTGATAAAAATATATACTTAAGAGATTACTGAAGAAAAGAAATGAAGACCTTTTAACTGCATTCACAGCTTTCTGCAAATCTGTTTCAGTGAAGCTTGTAAGCTTTATGGTTAAACTCACTGTACGGTAGCCAAATTATAAAAATAAAAAATAAATAAATAAATGAACTATCTACGCTACAGTCTATTGCTGCATCATCGCAAAATGAATTTACAATTTCATTCATTTTCAGTTTGCATTCATTTTCAATTTTCTCTTTTCATACGTTGTTTGAAAATTCTTTCACCAGTATCTGTATTCTTTTCTTTTATCACTAACTTACGCTGTATCATTCACATCCCATTTTATCGATTCACTCTTAAATACCAGTTAGAATTAAAGTAGATGTAATCTTTTACTACTCATGCAAATGTTTATGGTTCTTGCAAGTGGCATTTCCTTTACATATCTTACTACCATTAAAAATATTAGGGATGTGAGAAAAAATACATCCTCGTCTGATATGCACTTTAGTAACAAACCGCGTATCTACGAAACGTCTAACACTCTCAGTGAATTACTTTCACCACCATGCATCCTCAGCACCCTATATATCACATCTCTATATATCATTTCTGTAATAAACCTTTCTGCGCCCATTAATGCCACATAAGGCTTTTTCCAATACACTCAAAGTTTCATAATAATGTTTTCGAACAAAATTCGAACAACATGAAATCCACCCCGTATATACCAAAGCTGCTCTTTTCCTGCCAGAACACCTGCAATCTGTCTTATTTCTCCAACAAAACTACACAATACACTATCCCAGCACACTAGTAGGTAATGTTTTGCCCCTATATTACCTACGGTTACATCTCGTCTTACCTACGGTTACATCTCGTGGCTTACCTTCTGATAGAGATGGACGATTACTCCTTTCACCCGTTGGAGAGCATCGTTTTTATGCTGGAAGTTACACAATCAGTATGAGTTGGACCTGCCAGCAACATTGGTCATGCTCATGAGTTGCTGCAGAAATGAGCAGCGATGCTTCAGGTTTAATGGAGAATGCTGTAGTTCCGCCTGGGATATAAACAAAAAAGTAAAATTTTACTCTAGTACTCCTAAACTGCCTTGATTGATGTGTGCATATATATATATATATATATATATATATATATATATATATATATATATATATATATATATATATATATATATAAATTATATAAAATTAAATTAATATATCTAGTTGTAACATATTCTTAGGGTATTTGTTCCAGAACAAAACTGACAGTAATTACCTGTTTCCAGGTGACTATTAACAGGTTTTTTAATAGCCTGATCCACTGGTATGCGACTAAAAGGTTACTGGTACCTAGGTGCCTCCCTGTAGAATGCGCTGGTGGGCTTGTGGACGACTACTGACACTGGCCATCTCACAGCAGTTCACACACAGGTACCTGGAATAAATTATGCTTGTCGTAAAGAAGAAGTAACCAGCTACAAGTATGAATTCTAGTATGGGCTGATAAGAGCAAAGCAGTATCTCTTACTGCTTCCTTCTTTTTCTGTATACGCAACCTAGTATTCAACTCCCTAAGTACGAAGTAAAAGATGCTTGGTACAAACTGACTAAGGACTTCTACAAGCTGTCAGTATGTAATTACATCACCGGTAAGTGTTCTGAATCCCTACAGCAGCAATATACGACTGGCAGGAATAACTGTTTCCAAGCATAATCATAGAAGCTGTCTCGGCTAAGTGACTGAACAGTGCACTTTTTTTTTTTCTTGGTCCCAATTTGTGAATCTCTAAGGGTCAGCAAATTAATGAATGCCTGGAGTGGTTCTGGTTATCTGGTATGGTCAGAGTTCAGTTCATTAGGATGCGGGAGCTTGGAATTTTATCCAATCCCTATGGTCTGTCCTCGCAGAGGGTTAATAGAGCATGTTTCAAAGATGGTCTCTTACCCAAATAATAATTACAATAATAATGGCAACGGTGATGATACACTGGACATAACTTGTAACAACAGGTTCAAATGTACACAAAATACTTCGAACAGGCAATATTACAACTCTTGATCTGGTGCCACAATATCAGGTTTCGCAAAAATAATCTTACCAGATGGGTAAGGTTGAAATGAGCGTAATAGCTCATACGTGTTTGCATGCATACACCAGGGAATACGTTGGTCAAGAGCGTGGTACTCTCATCCACCGACCTACAAGAGTTGACTAACAGCCACATAAATGACTCATTGCCTAGATCAACGAGAGCACGAAGGGATTTAACTGGAAAATCCCTAAAGAGCCCGTCTCTCCTGGGAAACGAACCTGAGCCCATTTGTTGTTGAGGTATCAAGATCATTAGATGACATGAGGCATGTGTCTTTTATAATGTTAAATAAAGCAATATAAATTTGCATTTTTAACCAGAGTCAACTTAACTTAGGTACAATGGATACAAAAACCATGGTATGACAATGAATCTATGTCTAAAAGAGTCTGATCATTTGAAAATAAAGTTTTAAAAATATTATAAGTCCGATAGTAAGATAGAATTATAAATGATATCGTAAGAGAAATTCCGAGTTTTCTGTAAAGACACTGATGAAAGGGGATGGTTTGGAAGTGTCCTTTAAACAACCCCTGGGAGAATTGTGAGCGTCAGACGGGCTCCTGTGAGGACCAGAAAAGTTCGAAGACCAAGACTTGCTTGGATAAGAATCGAGAAGGGTAGCTGGAGATGACTAGATATTTGTGGAAGATGTTGAGTAGGTGTATTCGTTCCTTCGTTGAACAGTCAGTTATTCACTTTCAAAAACACATATATTATTTTATAATGTATATCCAGGTACAGGGCTTAGATATGTTCCTTACTGGAATCTTAGTCCTTATAACAAAATTCTACCTTGAAAATACAGTGATTAATGCAAAATGTTGTCTTGGCAAATTATCACTAGTTTGATGGATTTATATAATTAGCTGAAATATACGAATAAAATAAACCTACCCAGCAGTAATACAGTACAAGGGCGTTTGTAATAACAAACGTTGATCAAAGCATATAGGCTATTTGATAAGAATTCAGATACAAAGAATTTCCAGAAAAGAAGGCTTCTACAGAAAATTAAGTTTCAATAAAAAAAAAAACACAAGGCAGATGAATAAGCGTATAAAGGCAAAAATAATGCCGAAAATATCACTTTAATCGCGTAATGTTTCCATTATGATATTTTCGCGCAAGAAACGGGTAGAATTTCGTTAGCCTTACCAGTACTACCATTTTCTATATATAGCAGTGGTGTAAAGAAAATGTTAACATTCCTTCTTAAAGGGAAGACCACTGGTTTCTCACGAGCTTTTAGCGACTTTTGGCTTCGTTTTTTTTTTTTTTTTAATTTCTAGTCAAGATTTGATACGGAGCTCTACATCAAGAGAAGACTAATCTCTTGGCTATCTATTGGTCCAATGGCAATCAGCAATAAGTAACACAATTTAAAGTTTGACCTAGACAAAACTTTAGTTCCTTTAGACTACGGCCGGACGTTTTAAAGGCTTTCGTTCACCCATGATTAAGGTAACCATTAAAGGTTTCAAAAATATATAGTGAATGCTTTTCGTAAACGTTTTCATCATACTTATAGTCGTTTGAATCTGGTATAAAAGCTTAATTTATGAACCTGTAATCTAACTGTAATTACACACAGAACACGCATTAAACAAACCGTAACTTGGACCGCAAAACGGTTTCATGTGCAATCGGAACGTTTGCAGGTGGAATTTCCGGTAAAAAAAAATAAAGCAGGCTCTAAGGAGGGAAATTTGAGAAGGTTAAGAAAAAAAAAAGATAATAATAGTTAATGGGATCACAAGTGAGATACTGGAGTTGGGTGGTAATTGCGTGACTGAGTGTTTGACCAGGATTTGTAAGGTTTGCCTGGATAATGGAAAGGTTCAGAAGAAATGTGAAGGAAAACAACTGTTCTATTGTACAAGATTAAAATGAGGAAGGCGACAAAGAATTAACAGGGATATAGTTTACTTAAGAAGGTGCATAAAGTGTGGGATTGGACTGGGAATAGAATGTATGGATCAAATGTGTATAATTTATACAGCAGTTGTGTAAGAAAACTCTGTGGGGGTAAAATGTCTTCATGGTTGGAGTGATGCAAAAAGTCAGTGACAGGATATTATTTTGACAAATGTAAAGTCATGGGATAAGAAAAGGAGTTATGCATGCGGAATTATTTATCCATACTGATGAAACGGCACTGATCGGGCACTGTGAAGTGGAAGGAATGGATTATAGAGTTTGGGCCAAAGGTCAAGCACCGGGAGCTATGAGGTCATTCTGCGCTGGAAAGGAAATTGGGAGTAGGTAGGTTTGAAAGGTGTAACGGGAGGAAAACCTCGCAGTTGCATTATGAAATAACTATTAGGAGAGGGTGGTTAGCAAGATGTAAGAAAGCTAATATGAACGGAGATACAGTAAAAGGAATGAAAGGGGTTGTGCAGCTAGGGCCGAAGGGACGCTGCAAAGAACCTTTAAGTAATGCCTACAGCGCATCGCACGAGATGAAACAGTACTGAGTGGGCATAATGAAGAGAAACTTCACAAACTAGTGAAATATTTTGAAAACGTTGACAAGAGAATGTTGAGAGTAAATGTGGGAAGAGTGGGCCATGAAGACAGTTGAACCCAGGAAGCAGAAGCAGTGATGCTAATAGTGGTGAAGGAAAAACGGATTGGCTGATCTGCATAATTATTTCTATATGATGAGAGAACAGGTGAGTCACACAATTGGTGGAGCAAAGAAGGCAGCAGAGTTCCAGCCTAATATGAAAAGGGAAGTCAGTGGGAGTATATAAAAACTACTGAACTACTCCTCTAAGATTTTACTATTAGTAACAAAAAATTATAAATAAAAATAATAAACCTCAATCGAGAACATGATTAGTAATTAAACATCAAATAAACAATAATAAGAACCCATGGAAAAGAATTATACCAAGCAATTGTGATAAAATATCAGACAACCAAAATTATTACCATAAAGCCATATAATAATCATATATAAATTAAAATGCTAATAATAAGAACTCGCGAATAGGAATAACAAGCAATAATGGAAAATGAATGATACCCAAAATAAACTCCGCCTATGGCACTTATTGAAAATTACCTGGAGATGTTTCTTTTTTGATGCGCCATTGTATAAATTATAGATAGCATAAGGCAGTTACATTGAAAGAGATATTTTTTACGGGCCTATTAGTCATACATGCTCTACTTGCTCTACGTGGGCAGTCAGAAGAATGGTTGAAGCAGTGTTAACTGTCGAAACCTGGACATTCATTGTGATGGGCCTTATCCCCCCCTTTTAACCCATGATACTTCATACCATTCCTCAGTCTGAATGGTCTACTGTCTCTTTCCCCTCTTCTGCCTCTTCACTTGCTGGCCTATTCAGATTCTGCCCATGGGCCAGTCTAAGGAGAGAGAAAGAAACTTGTTTTGAAGTGATGGGTTGTAGCAATAGGGCACAAAATATTCTTTTAAAGTTATTGGAGCTCTCTCACATATACAAACTATCTCTTACAAGTACCAAACAGTAACAGGGTTGGGGTGATTACTGGCATAGCATACGCATAATATATATGAATGGAAGGGCCTCACTTGGTCATACTATACTATATAACCAAACCTTCACTAAGTGGTCATGCTTGAAACATCATACATTCCCACTACAATCATCCTTGTTATTTGCAGTTAGATTTGTCCACGTGAAAGGGCAAGGAACAGATTCAAGTACAAATTAAAACAAGCAAAGGTTGTTCCAAAATATGTCAAATATAGTGGAATCTAGCAAGCACTAAGATAAGGTAGGTAAGGAAATGTGAAGTACGTGATGAACGGTAGGATGGTAAAATTAAAGCATTATTTAGTCTACCTCGGATACAGGCTGTATCCTGAAGGTCTAAAAGTACTTGTTGGAGATATCCCTCAGTGGAAAAAGGATAGGACAGAACAGTATTTCCATTTGCATCTGACAAAATTGCTTAATAGTGGAGGCGCTTTAAATAGTGTAAATATAGGAAGGGCTCCGGCCTCACAAATTGTAATCACTGTTAAGCCAAGCTCTTCTCCAAAGTATACTTCCTCTTCATTACTTCTCAGTCCAGAAGACAACCAACTCCTTTTTGTGTTCTGCTTCATTTACTGTAATCCAGACTTACATGATACTATTTTTGACAGCTCTCATGACCATGTCTGAGATACAGGAAAATGACAGAGAGGCCACTTTCGTGTTTGTTAGTAATATCAATCATCACCACAGGGAGTGGTTGAATTTCTGCTTCTCCAACTATTTGTGATCGCCCAAGAGCTCTTGATTTTCCTTCTGAATCTGGGAGTGAAGAAATTGCGTATAAATGTGGCCAGGCACAAATCTAATATTTGGGAAGATCTAGTATGCACTAATTTCCCTCCCCCACCCCTTGTACCATTAGTATGAGTTCTCCTGCTGGAACATCTACTTATGCTTCGGTTTCTTTAGTGATTAAAACCTTTCACTGAGCAGTTTATTCTGGTTCTCATTCTCAGCAAAGTGTATATTCCACTTACAAAACTGAAAATTTTTCATTTTTCTATGTAATAGTTTTTTTTATAATTTCTTTAAACACTGTACAAGATTTTCAGGGCTGAACATTATTTTAGTTTACAAGTTGCCCACTATATAATATAAAAAAGTTAGAAGTGGAGGATAAGATGAGAAAATTTAAAATACTTTGATCTTGGTTGCGAAACTAGCATCCTTTTAGTACTCTGTCAATGTATGACATTCATTTTTCACATTGGCAAGATTTCTTGTACTCTCTATGTGCGTTTGCTATACAAAAAATATGTAATAATAGAAAATTGGCTTCTATATACAGAGGTTACATGAAGGGGAAAACTGGAAGACATACAAAATTCTTTGTTTTTTATACCATTTTAAGTAACATTAATCATTATTTTCTGTACACCATCAATACATTTCACATTAATTATCCACACTGGCAATGGTTCTAGCATACCTAATACGTTAGATGTACTTCAAGACAAAGAATGACACCAAGAGGTGGCTTCTTTATACACTAGTTGCAAAGGTATACAGTTTACTCCTTTTATATTCTCCTTCACCTCATTTTTTTGCCAATTTTTTGGTTCAACGGTATGAATCCCATAAAAAGCAGTAAATTACTTTTTCCCTGTATGAACTGCTCTCAAACCTGGTGTTTCTAATATGAAGCTACTTTCACTAAAATAACTATCGATGGTGGGTATGTGACTTAACCCCATCACAATATCAACTACGACAGCTTTTATATCCAGAGAAGTTAGAACTGTTACTGGTGGTACCTTGATTTCTTAGGTGAAGGCTGCTTGCTAGCTATCATAAAATATAAATACAGTATTAGTTTGAGTCTTTGGCAACATGAATCATATATATTTCCTCAGGAAAAAAATTTAACATGGGATTCACTTGGAGTCAAGTTTTTTAATCCAATTACCTTATTTAGGTCAGTATACTTTCTCATAATGATAACACATCGGCATCGACCTTTGTAACTCGAAAAAACCACAAATTGGGGAACAAATGTATGCAAAAGGACATACAGTTTCGGAACGTCATGTTCCTTCTTCAGTGTGCATGTGCTTTTGAATAACCTCTCATATTATCAACCTGTTTGGAACTATTACCCTAGGATACAACATTAAATATCATCTTCATTTCACTTTGCCAGATCACCAAAACTCGTAATCAGACCGAATCTGGAATATATATTTCCTTAATTTTTTCATGTGAAACTTGGTGAGGAGTTATGACATCAAAAGCCTCAAAATAAAATGTGGCTTGATTTTAGTACAATCGAGTAAAAAAATAGAATGTGGCTTGATTTGAGTAAAATCGAGTAAGCATTCTGATCACGAATGTAAACAAATATCTGTTCTCGGTAAACGAAATAACTTGCCAAGTTTTTTGCCAACCCGAAGTAAATATTATTTTGCATGACAAAAACATATACTGTAATGATAAAACTAATTATTTATCATAATTTCGGGGTCGCGTATCATCACAAAACCAAGAAGCCAGTCATTAGGTAGCCTAAGCGGTATTAGTTTATAAGTTGCCAATACATGATATGCAATTGTAACCTATATATATTTTTGAAAAGACCTCTTATCAAATTACGACTTATAAGGTATGACAATACTTGTCCCCCACCTCCATCCATAGCTAATATGGCAAAATTGTAACCAGTAAACAACCCTAGTTACGTGGTAGTATTTTCTATTGGCAACATAAAATTTTACTGCCTAGGCTATACAGCAGCTTAGATATGTAAACAAAACTTCACTCTTGATAACGCGGCCGCCTTGTCGAGAATTACGTTAATCCTACGAAAAATATAGTTTTATACGGCAAAAATATATCTTGCCATCATAAGTCATAATTATATATCATGTATGGAACTTTACATAACATGAAAATACCGAAAACCTACCAAATTCTGTTGTTGTGGATCCTCCTTGGTGTACTTTCGGCTACTATTTCATACAAATGTCAATAGATGGCGGTAGTAGACGGCCAAATCCATCGTCTGCATAGGATACAAGCTAATTTTGGGGGGCGTCGGAGTCAAGATACTCTATTAATCCTGGTCGGAGTAAGGTTATTTTCTCCCGTGGGCATTCCTTCCGGTCCTTAGCCGCAACTTCTTTCAGTCCGTGTACTTTACCTCCATTCATAGTGTCTTTCTCCCATCTTACTTTCCACCCTCTCCTAACAATTTTACGTAGCGCAAATGCGAGGGTTTCCTCCTGTTACAACTTAAATATCCTTTCAGTGCTGAGTGACCTCATCGGTCCCGGTGTTTACCCTTTGGCCTAAATTTTGTATTCAAATCCAACGTCGTTTTTCGCAATGAAGTAGTTAACTCTAGCGCGATTAAATTCATCCATCGCAGTGAAAGGAGTTAAACCGAAGAAGCTACCCGTGATGTGGCCTACTCAAGTGTAGGCTAATACTGAATCTCATGTAGACTGGAATGGAATTTTGTGTGATCATTGGCTTCTGATCTGGTTACAGCAAAATAACATGAGACTATTGTTACTTTACTGTTTACTGCTTGTTGGCTTTTTTCTGAGGTCCCACTCATCCGAAGGCTCTCTGCGAGACCTGCAGACTCTGTTCATCATATCATAGACATAATAATGTAAACACATTCTTGAATTTTTCCATTATTTTACGGAGTACTCCATTTTAGCAGTCAATTTCATTGTCATAGAGCTCAGAAAAAGAAGTCTTCTTCTTGAACGAATTGATGTCTTCAGTCCTCCTTATTGTGTAATCTTGGAGCGGCAAATTTAAGGCTTTAGAGCCCACATTCGAATTGTGTCTTGCCTGGAATAACTTGAGTCCATGTGTAGCTATTCGTATGTTGACTCCATCCTTTGGATGTATTTATACGCAGTCATTCAAACATTTTGGACACCTAGCCTTGGTATATCTTGGTGAGTCAATACAAATACTTTTAACATTATCTAGCTTTAACAGGGAGCCAATGCAGCTCAAACAATACAGGTGTAATCCTTGACACGGTACAACCAGTGCTGCTCGTTTTCCGTTTCAAAAATTCCGCCATTTTCTTCCTAAGGTAAACAAAGGTCAGTATTGAGTACTATATGGTATATATATTCGAAGTGATGAAAAATGACAAATACAAGGTTTTAAGTTTTTTTTTTTTTTCTTGTAGACTAATCTTAGTGGCTTAGTGCGAATGAGAATCATTAATTGTACTGGTTTCTTTGCGGTTCAGTAATTTTATCATATTCATAGAAAATAATAAAAAAGTAAAGGTAAAATTATGACTCCAGTTTCATCATCGTCGGAAGAATTTTACATTCGCACATGTTCTTGGGAATCATTTCACAGCTGAATAAATTATCTTGTAATTTAATGCAAGACTGATATTGATTCTGTTTGAAATAATACATGCATGAACTTATAAATAATTTTTCTTACGCAGTTTGTATTGGTATATAAACACACAATATGGTACGAAATTTTAACTAAAGAAATTTCTTCTACATGTATGTAGAATGTAGGCCTACTAGAGCCATTTGATAACCTGCTCACCAGTTGTTACTGGTCATATATAAATATAAGCTATATTATATATATTTGATATATATATATATATATATATATATATATATATATATATATATATATATATATATATATATATATATATATATATATATATATATATATATATATTATATATATATAGTATATATAATGTGTGTGTATAATACACACCCACACACATATATAAGTGTAGTATATATACTGTACATATATACTTTTATATATATACATTATTAATATAATTTCCCAAGAATCCCAGCCACCAAGTGCTTTATTTAATGCTTGAAATACAACAGTGCATTTTGGGCACTGCCTGACAAGGAAGGGTGAAAGGAATATAGGCCCTTCCCTTAATTTTTTAATCGCTTTATATCCCTTGTAACTTTCTCTTCTGGAACATACAGAGACACGAAAGAGCCGAGAAGGGAGATTAAGAGAAAAGGACAACTGGCCTGCACCTGGAACTTAGTCATAGATGAAACCGCCCCCGCCCCAATACCTGTAGGTATCCTCCTGCCCCGTGACCAACCTCATATAAGGGTCTCACTGAGGGAACAACAAGAGAGGCGGACTGTTGGATGCGAGAGAGAGACATCTCCTTCAGAGAGCCATGCCCTACCACATGGTCCTATCTTGCAGGGACCCCTCAGTATTCTTACCAGTGAAGCCCTGCCCTTCCTCCGCCGCCATTTCTTGCTGTGGCACCTCTTCTACAAGGTAAAGTGATCTGTTGCAAAGGCTCTTCCCGTCAGTCACACTGTTTTAATAATCAACCTCCAATTTCCCTTTCTAAGTGCCAGTATTTCCATATCAACCTTGCCTTGCTAGGTCAGTGTTACGAAAATGCCTGAGTTTAAATAGTTACATAAAATCGTGAACCTCTCTGTTCACAGAGGGTTTGTCAGCAGTGGAAATCTCTCTTGACTGTGCCTTGTGTCAGCATCGTCACATCGACAGATATACTTTCAAGTTTTTTCCCAGTTATGATTAACCTCTCGGGCCTTGCACGCCTGATTAGTCCCTTTCATCTTTTGATATTTTATTTCATGTAAATACACGTAATTTTAAACTTGCCCTAATGTGCTTACTTACAAATACCTTGTGAGTAGAGCCCTCAGCTCACATAAAATCCCCCTTTTATCCTTGTTTTTTTACGATTTCCTGAATCAACAGCAGTCAGATTTTACACAAAAATAGAGGTAAGTAAAGAAATTCATTTAGAGTCTATAACTGCCTCATGATAAGCATTTTCCCAGGTCAAATCGTAAAATATATACATATATACAACATATATATATATATATATATATATATATATATATATATTTATATATATATATATATATATATATATATATATATATATATATATATATATATATATATATATATTTTCATGATGTTGCCTTGTAATACGTATATCCTCCTATAATTTTGACATATTTACTTTTTTCATGTGTTATGTTTAATGATAATGGTTGTTAAAGTGTCATATTTAGTTTGGCATCAGATCTCAAAAGAACTTGATTAAGTAACTTGGTAGCGTAATTTAGAATTGTTAATACAGTTTTAATAGTAACGTAATTTAGAACGAATATCTTTCTTGGTAAAAGCGTAGTGTGTGAACACGTGTGTGTGTCCACCAGGGCTTGTTTCATTTCAATTGTCATCAGTTGAGATAAGAGGGAACGCTTTGTTTTGGGTTAGCGATGACAGGTTTGCAAAACAAACGCCGATTCGTCCCATACGGGCTCGAGACGAGTGATTTCATGTTGTTGCATGTTCAAGTCACGTACGCCACATGGAGAGAAAGAATACGTGTCCTGATCAATTACGTCATGTTTTGTAAGATGCGTTCAAAACGTTTTGCTTTAATGACGTCACTTCCCTGCTTCTAGAAGCTTCTTTAGTATCTCGCACCCAAAATGCTTTAATGACATCACGTAATTGTTTCACTGTTACTGGAATCCTAAAATTTGTTTCATTCTGATTTCTGAGACCAGTCGATTTGGTTCCATCTCTCTCTCTCTCTCTCTCTCTCATTCCTAATTAGGAAGAGATTACTTTTAACGTAATTTTTTGTGGTCACATATTAACATTAACTTTTGAGATCTGAATTTAGCAAAGTTATTTAGTTCGTAACGGCGCCTGGTAAAAAAGTGTGTTTTGAGTAACGCAGCTGCAGCAAGTGATTTACAGAGGTTTTCGCAAGTTGTGTAAGGTAACGTGAAATTTTACTTATTGATACCATGGTATGATAAGTTAGGAAATTTTGAACAAGTGAAATCATTATTGATAAATCTTATGTGTATTTTTGTGTGTTTTTCTATTTACAATCTCTTTATATTTTCACATTTTTATGTTTGTGATGTAACATTTATTTACATAGCATTGTAAATATTTCTTGCATACTTAATTTAACATTGCATACCTAATTTAACATTGCATACTTGATTTCATTTATTGAGATTTTCTTTTTAAATCTTGAGTAATTCTTGATAGTTTAAATTTTGCTTGATTAATTTAAATTCTTGATAAAATTTTTTGTGAATTAGATTTGTTTCATAATTTAATTCAAGAATTCATTGAGTTTTGTGTTATTTTCAACTAATAGTAAATTTTTCAGATTGTGAATTCTAAATAATTGTGAATTTTAATTATAAACTTTGAATCTGAAAATAAATTTTTGTATTTAACATTTTTAGAAAACAGTGTTTCATTTATTGACCATCAGTGAATAGGATTGATTGTGTGTGCATAAGGCAAAGTGATAAACATGTGTTGTTCTTTTAGTTTTGCTAAAGTGAATTAAGACCAGGGAGACAGTTAGAGTTTTTTGATGGAGTGATGCCCTTCTATTCTAGAATATTTTTAGTTTAATTTTTGATACCTCACACATATTCTGATAGACTTAGTTTGATTTTTCAAGTGGTTGATAAATAAGTTTTTCTTAAGGGATCACTGTTACCTTTAGAGTACTCAGTCAAAAAATTAATGTTATGAGAGTTCAGGTATCTGGCTGAAGTGAGGTATATTTTTGAATCTTGAGATTAGTTGTGTAATAACCAGGTACTTGATACGCATCGTGACAATATATATATATATATATATATATATATATATATATATATATATATATATATATATATATATATATATATATATACAGTATATATATGCATATACAGTATATACAGATATATTATATATAATATACTGTGTGTGTGTGTATATATATATATATATATATATATATATATATATATATATATATATATATATATATATATATATATATGTGTGTGTGTGTGTGTGTGTGAGTGTGCATGTATATAAACAGTTATCAACTGCTTATCATCCAGACTCAAGGAACCTTGGAAATATTCCACCAGACATTGAAAAGTATGTTAACTAAGTATTGTTATGAGTCAGGAAAAGAATGGGATGCTGGTTTACCCTTGATGTTGTTTGAAGTTAGGAATGCTTATCAAGAAAGTGTGAGATGTTTACCTAATCAGATGATTTTTGGTCGAGACGTGAGAGGTCCATTGAAAATTCTTGCAGAAAATTGGGAAGAAAATCAAGAGGAAATCCAAGGAGAATATGTGAGGAATTTGAGGAAAAGGTTAAGAGGAATTAGAAAATTCTCTTTAGAAAATCTGAAAACAAGTCAAGAGAAAATGAAAAGGAGATATGATACTAAGACTAAGCTAAGAAGTTTTAGTGTAGGACAGCAAGTTCTGGTGTCCTTACCAGTGAAAAGATCTCCCCTTACCAATAAGTTTCAAGGTCTCTATAGGATAATAGGGAAATTAAGTGATCGAACTTACGTGATTGAAACACCAGGAAGAGGGAAACGACAGAGGAAGATACATGTGAATCTTTTGAAACCTTACTTCTCAGAGACTAAAACTAAAACAGTGTCAATAACACAGGCAACTTCATCTACAGAGGACGATGATGGCTATGAACTGGGAGCTGAAAGCAAGATGAACAATTCCTCCATATTGGAAAATTTGGAGGGTAAATTAAAACATATGAGTGCTGGGCAAAGTGGTGAATTAAGTGAGGTGATTAGAAGTTTCCCTGAAATTTTTGCATATGTACCTAGGCGTACCAATCTGACAAAGCATGAGATAAAGATCAGAGAAGATGGAAAACCTTTTAAACAGAGTATATTGCTTGTCACCTTTTCATCGAGATGTTTTGAAGAAAGAAGTGGAGTATTTGTTGCAGCATGGATTAACAGAACCCAGTTCAAGTCATTACAGCTCCCCATGTGTGTTAGTGAAGAAACCAAATGGCTCATTTAGGATGTGTACTGATTATAGGAAACTGAATTCTATAAGTGTGGTTGACAATTATCCCTTGCCTCTTATTGATCAATTACTTGATAATATTGGGCAAGCCAAATTTGTTTCCGAGATAGATTTGTTGAAAGGATATTTTCAAATTCCCTTAGATGAGAATGCTAAATTGCTGTCGGCTTTCATTACTCCTTTTGGACTGCACCAATACACTGTTTTGCTGTTTGGTCTGATGAATGCACCTACAACATTCCAACAAGTGATGGATCAACTACTAGGGTCCATAGAAGGAGTTGGTGTATACCTTGATGACATGGTGATTTATACTATTACATGAGAAGAACATCTGAAGATTTTAAGAAAAGCGTTCAAGAAACTACAGGAAGTAGGACTAACAATCAACTTACAAAAAAGTGAGTTTGGAAAGGCAACTGTTCAGTATCTGGGATCTGAAGCTGGAAAAGGCCTTCTCGCTCCTATTGATGCTAATGTAGAAGGTATCCGTAAGGCTACCCCTCCTGCTACAAGGAAACAGCTACAAAGATTTTTGGGCATGGCTGGATTTTATCATTGATTCTGTCCGAATTTCTCAGTCACAGTAGCTCCCCTGACTGATTTTGTAACCATACTGTGTAAAAATAGAGGACATTTTTGGAAAGAACAATGTAATTGCAGATTATGTATCCCATTGTGAATTGTTGGAGTCTAACCCAGGATAATTAATCTTCGAGGGGGGAGGAATTTCATGATGTTGCCTTGTAAACTGTATATCTTTCCATGGTTTTGATATATTTACCATTCTGGTTATCATGTGTTCTGTGTAATGATAATAATTGTTGAAATATCTTATGTAGTATAATGTCAGATCTCAAAAGAGTTGGTGATTTGGATGACTTAACAGCGTGGTTTAGAATTAATCATACTTTTTAATAATAACGTAGTATGTGATCGCTCATTTTGTCTCCCAGCAGCATGTGTTCTGTACTCATGATACTGTAAGTCGTGTTTTGATTCAGTTGTCATTGCGAAAGATAATGCGTTAACAAGCAAGGGAATGGCAATCAAGTTGTGTAAGGTTTTTTTTGCAATGTTTCATGTACTGTTCTGAAAACCAACTTTGGTTCTTCGTCTTGTTTTGAAAGCTTGACATTTGTGACTAGCCAACTGCCATCTGTTTTGATAATATTGAGATTTCGTTAAGAGCTTTGTCACATACAATTTTCTGCTCGAGTCATGTATGCCTTTTTAAGAGTAAATGCACATGTCTCGGTCGATTACATCATTTTTTGTAAGAGTACATTGCTCTGATCATGTATTGTTCTAACGCGCTAGTTGGACCCAAAATGTTTTGCTCTGGTAATGACGTCATCTGATTGTTTCATTTCATGCTGGAATCCCAAAGTTTGTTCATTCTGATTTTAGAGACCATTCATGTGGTTCTCTCTCTTTCTTCAAAAGATATAAATTATTAACGTAAAACATTTGTGTGGTCACTGGTGTTAATCTTAGCTTTTGAGATCTGAATGTAGGAAAAGTGTATAATGGCACCTATCAGAAGTGTGTTTTGTGAATCTCAAGCAGCTGCATTTCAGGTAATTTTATGTAAGTTTTCACAAGTTTGTGTAAGGTAAAGAGAATTTTACTTATTATTACCATGGTATAATAAAGTATATTAAGAAATTTTTGCCTAAGTGAAATTATTGTTGGTAAATCTTTTGTGTATTTTTGTGTGTTCTTGTGTTTGCAATATCTTGATTTTTCACATTTTGTCTATTGGTGATTTAACATTTATTTACTTAACATTTTAAATATTTCTTGATAATTTAACATTGCGTACTTGATTTAATTTTCATTTACTAAGATTTTCTTTTCAAATCTTGTGTAATTTTAATAGTATAAGTTTTGCCTGAATAACTTTATTTCTTGATAAATTAAAGTTTTTTGTGATTTAGTTTTGTTTAATAATTTAATACAAGAATTAATTAAATTTTGTGTTGCTTTCTAGTAATGGTGAATTTTTCAGATTGTGAATTCTAATTATAAATTTTAAATTTAAAAATAAACTTTTGTATTTGAAATAAAAAAAACTGTGTCTCATTTATTGACCACCACTGAATAGGATTAATTGTGTGCATAAGGGAAAGTGATAAACATGTTTTGTTCCTTTAGTTTTGCTGAAGAGAATTAAGACCAGGGAAACAGTTAAAGTTGTTTGATGGAGTGATGCCCTTTGCTCTAGTATATTTCTTGTGTAACTGTTGATACCTCACACTTTTTTTGATAAACTTAGTTTGATTTTTCACGTGATTAATAAGCTTTTTAAGGGCTCACTGTTAACTTTAGAGTACTCAGTCGTAATTTTTATTATTATGAGAGTTCAGGTATCTGGCTGAAGTGAAGTAAATTTTTGAATTCTGTGATTAATTATGTAATAACCAGGCACTTGGAACACACTGTGACAATAGATAACAATATATATATATATATATATATATATATATATATATATATATATATATATATATATATATATATATATATATATATATATATATATATATATATATATATATATATACTATATAATATATATGTTCTCAACTACACTTGATTCTCCTCGCTGCTGGGAGAAAGGGAGCTGGGGTTTGATAACATGTACACATTCGCTACCGGGTCTAAGCGATGTCAGGCAGGGCAACCCATCGAGGCTACGGCCTACCCCACCGCCAAATCAAAGTCCTTCAAAGAAGGCATCGTGCTTACCCCATATAATAATGGGAAAAAATGCACGTTAAAGGCGAGAAGAAGAAGAAGAAGATATATATATATATATATATATATATATATATATATATATATATATATATATATATATATATATATATATATATATATATATATATATATATATATAATATACATATATATATATATAATTATATATATATAATACATAATACTGTATATATATTATATATATATAATATTATATATATATATATATATATATATATATATATATATATATATATATATTATGCTGTTCCCTCTCTCCTTTATTTGGTTATTTGGGTAGGAATAGAATCAAAACCAAAAGGAATGGAAAAAGAAACAAGACAAGACAGCACCAAGGACTGGCTTCTTCCATGGGAGCAAGGAAGGAAACGCTAACTGTGTGTTAAAAAAAAAAGTATACCTTAGTTTAACCAGACCACTGAGCTGATTAACAGCTCTCCTAGGGCTGGCCCGAAGGATTAGACTTATGTTACGTGGCTAAGAACCAACTGGTTACCTAGCAACGGGACCTACAGCTTATTGTGGAATCTGAACCACATTATGACGAGAAATGAATTTCTGTCATCAGAAATAAATTACTCTAATTCTTCACTGGCCGGTCGGAGAGTCGAACGCTGGGCCATCAGCGTGCTAGCCGAGAGCTCTACCCACCCGCTCCAATGAAGAACTGCTAACTGTGTGTTGTTATTGTGTCCAAAGCACAACCATCTTAGCAGCTGATAGGTTAGTATTAGAGACCTATCCAACAGGGAGGGCTTCACCAGGCCACCTTTAGTTAGGGTGCCCTGTAACCTCATTTTCCTCTGTACTGTGTATCGGCGAGTTCTTGTTATTTTTCAGACTGCCAGCAAGCTTCGAAGGGATCACTGTTTACGGAAAACAGAAGCTTCTCCGATTCCCGACAGAGGTCAGAGAGAGTCGAGCGGTCATCCTGAGAGCGCAATCATTAGTGCTCCTGCTCCTTCTGTCCTTTGTACTTTTTTTCTAACTTAGTGAAAACGACATTACGTGTTTTTCTTAGATCCCGGGCGTCAGTTGCAAGTGTGCGTAAGCATCCTATGTAAGGTAAGTCTGAGAATGACAACTATTCGCCGTCCTTCTGTTACCTCTCCCACTGCATTTCTTTTTTTTTTTTAATTTTTCTCTTCTCGGCCATTGACTAAAGATCCTGGTGAACCCATATTCCCTTCATGAAGTTGATTATATAAAGTACAATTAGTGTTGCCTAATGAGATTGCATAAGGTATCCTCCATGGTGTTAGCATAATATTCTCAGTTTGAGATACACCCCTTGCAGTAATTAAGGGTTAGTGAGAGGACGTATAAGTAATACTCAGGCAAGCCTTGGAACCTGATCACACCATTGTTTGGAAGAGAAATAGTCTTTAAAATGCTAGAGAACTGCTTATAACAGCATATGAGAGTGTCTTGGATGTTGTGTCATATTTTAATGCAGGGGAAAAATTCTTGTGTTCGAAGAGGACGAACTGGGGAGCTGTTATTGGCTCCTGTAGATATCCTCATGTTAACCAATTCATTTCTTTGTTGGACTAGATGGGCAATTAATGGGTCTTATGTAATTCATTTGTTCAAGAGTAAAGCAAATATTCAGTAACCTAGTTCCAGCTGACAACCTAATCTAATTAAGTTAATTGTCTGTCTTTTTGGGTAACTTCCAGCCTTAACTGATGGGATTACATGGGTCTTAGGTAGAGCAAGGCTGCATAAATTACAGTAATTAATAATTAAACTCATCCACTGAATGACCCCCTGTAACATATATATATATATATATATATATATATATATATATATATATATATATATATATATATATATATATATATATATATATGTAGCACCATTTCTTTATTGCTTATTGCTGATGTTTCAAGACATCTGTCTCATTATCAAAGCTGGAATAACACATAAAATATAATTATAAAAACAGACCCATACTTAAAATTACAACCAAAATATAAAACAAAGTTACATGAGAAAAAAAAGTAGAAAAACGTTACCAGTTGGACAAAGTACAAAAGCAGAGTAACATAAACAAAGAATTCCAGGCCTAGGTAAACTAAAGTCAGGTAAAAGTTGTTGAGGTAGTTTGGTTATTCAATCTTGATACTAGTATTTTAACAGAAGGTGATTCAAGGATACGAAGAGAAGAATTGGGAACTTTGGAAAGTACTTTAAAATTTTTATAATCAATTTCAGTCTTGCACCTTTTGGCGTTTTCTTGAATATCTGAGAACTCTGAATTAGATCATTTGACTCCAGTTCTATAACTGACCTCCTTATTGCAATCAATTTGAACTTTCAGTAGGTGGCGTGAGGCACCCACGTATCTCCCCTGACCACATCAGGGGCAAGAAAATAAATAAACGATGCTTAAAGTCATAAGAGGACTAATTTTGTCTTTGTACTGGAATATTGATTTAATAGTAAGAGGATTAACTGGAAACAATTTACAGTTAATGGCAGGTGCTTACTTGAATAAGGATGTTCAAAGGGAGACTGGCAAAAAAGTCATCTTAGGAACTGTAGTTATCTGTAATTTGGGTATAAATTTATTATTCAGAAATTTATTTAAACATGCATAAAAAAAGTCTGGAAGGGTGGCAGTTGTCTAAAAAGTATTTGTATAAAAAAGTTATTTCATTATTGAATCCAGATGTCTAGAAAGGGTAACTTGTTGTCATTTTCTTGCTCCATAGTGAACTTGATATTTGGATGTGTTGTGTCAACATACTGGAGAAACATATCGAGCCCTTTCTTTGGGATGAGCGAGTTGCACAGAGAGAGAGAGAGAGAGAATTACTGTGTGTGTTGTCGTGAAGAGGGAACTTTCTAAAGTATATTGGTAGAACAGTTGTGCAAAAATAAGTACCAATTTACAGGTTCTAGAGCCTCCTTTAGTTATTGAATGAATGACCTTTCGATGTTATCAGTGTCATAGCCAAGTAGCGACTGATGTCGTCGAAGAGAGCGGTATGATAATGTCATGCATTATCTATGGTGCCAGGGGAAGGGGGCGTGGCCAAGTGAGATTCTTAAAATGCGTCGACGACTCGACTATAGTTAGATCAGTTGCTCTGGAGATGGGAGAGATTGAGGACGTTCCTGTAAACTCTCCCTCTGGTATATCCATCGTCTGGTGAGTATTCTACATTTGAAATGGCTCTTCTTTTCTTTTGATTTTGAAATTTCCTTTTTGCTTTTATTACTGTTCATTCAACTTTTCAATGGAAACAGTAACGGTATGTCACAGAATAGATGAGAATCAATTCTTTGCCTATAGGCATATAATGCGCTCTAATTCACTGACTCAATCATTATAATATAATATATATATATATATATATATATATATATATATATATATATATATATATATATATATATATATATATTATATATATATATATATATATATATATTATGACTTTTATCACATCACTGTGATTCATATACAATCAGTAAGCTACAAACGTCCTTTAATATCCAATTAGCTCTACCTCGAAATAATATATTTTCATATAAGTTACCGAAGGAATTTTTAGTTGATAATAAGTTCGTCATCCCGTGGGCTCGAACCAGCGAAGGAGAAGAACTCAGGACTACAGTGGATGCATTAACCCACGCGGCCAGCAAGTGAGGTATAAGTGGATATTGTCTCCCATATACAAATCCCCCATCGAACTCAGGTATTTGTATTTAGAGACGATATCCACCCACCTCTGCCATGCTAACCGTGTAGTGCGTTTGTCGCATGCAGCCATATTATGACTTTTTATTACATCACCATGATTCATATACAATCAGTAAGCGACAAACGCCCTTAATATCCACTCGCTCTACCTCGGAAATAATATATTTTCATATATGTTACCAAAGGGAATTTTTTAGTTGATAATAAGTTCGTCGTCCCGTGGGCTCGGACCAGCGAAGGAGAAGAACTCAGGACTACAGTCGATGCATTACCCCACGCAGCCAGCAATTGAGGTATAAGTGGATATCGTCTCCCATATAGAAATCCCCCGTCGAACTCAGGTGTTTGTATTTCAGAGACGATATCCACCCACCTCTGCCATGCTAACCATGTAGTGCGTTTGTCGCACGCAGCCATATTATGACTTTTTATCACATCACCGTGATTCATATACAGTCAGTAAGCTACAAACGTCCTTTAATATCCAATTCGCTCTACCTCGGAAATAATATATTTTCATATATGTTACCGAAGGGGAATTTTTTAGTTGATAATAAGTTCGTCGTCCCGTGGGCTCGAACCAGCGAAGGACAAGAGCTCAGGACTACAGTGGACACATTAACCCACGTGGCTAGCAATTGAGGTATAAGTGGATATCATCTCCCATATAGAAATCCCCCGTCGAACTCAGGTATTTGTATTTAGAGACGATATCCACCCACCTCTGCCATGTTAACCGTGTAGTGCGTTTGTTGCACGCAGCCATATTATGACTTTTTATCACATCACCGTGATTCATATACAATCAGTAAGCTACACACGTCCTTTAATATCCAATTCGTTCTACCTCGGAAATAAGTATATTTTCATATATGTTACCGAAGGGGAATTTTTTAGTTGATGATAAGTTCATCGTCCTGTGGGCTCGAACCAGCGAAGGACAAGAACTCGGGACTACAGTGGACGCATTAACCCACGTGGCCAGCACCTGAGTTCGACGGGTGGTGGTTTGACAGATCCCGTGAGCGGCCACCAGTCCCCCAACTGCTGGTCGCTCGCCCTTCCAGGCCGTTGCGTGTCTCCAGGTGTGGGCAGCGGCTCGTCTTGGCTTGGTCCTATCGGTGGTGTGGCAGGCCCGGTGGGCGGCCAGCAGTCCCCCAACTGCTGGTCGCTCGCCCTTCCCTGGCTTGGTGCTATCGGTGGTGTGGCAGGTCCAGTGAGCGCCAGCAGTCCCCCAACTGCTGGTCGCTCGCCCTTCCCTGGCTTGGTCCTATCAGTGGTGTGGCAGGTCCAGTGAGCGGCCAGCAGTCCCCCAACTGCTGGTTGCTCGCCCTTCCCGGCTGTTGCTTGTCTCCAGGTGTCGGCGGCGGCTCATCTTCGCACGGTCCTATCGGCTGTACAGAAGGCCGAGTGAGCAGCCAGCAGTCCCCCTACTGCTGGTCGCTCGCCCTTCCCTGCGGCCAGCAGTCCTCCAACTGCTGGTTGCTCGTCCCTCCCGGGCGTTGCATGTCTCCAGGTGTTGGCGGCGGCTCATCTTGGGTTGGTCCTATTGGTGGTGTGGCAGGTCCAGTGAGGGGCCAGCGGTCCCCCAACTGCTGGTCGCTCGCCCTTCCCGGCCATTGCATGTCTCCAGGTGTCGACAGCAGCTCATCTTGGCTTGGTCCTGTCGGTGGTGTGGCAGGTCGGGCGAGCGGCCAGCAGTCCCCCAACTGCTGGTCACTCGCCCTTCCCGGGCGTTGTTTGTCTCCAGGTGTCAGCGGCGGCTCATCTTGGCTTGGTCCTATCGGTTGTGTGGCAGGTCCGGTGAGCGGCCAGCACTCAACCAACTGCTGGTCACTCGCCCTTCCCGGGCGTTGCGTGTCTCCAGGTGCCGACGTCAGCTCGTCTTGGCTTGGTCCTATCGGTGGTGAGGTAGGTCTGGTGAGCGGCCAACAGTCCCCCAAAAGCTGGTCACTTGCCCTTCCTGTCTCCAGGTGTCGGCGGCAACTCGTCTTGGCTTGGTCCTATGGGTGGTGTGGCAGGTCTGGTGAGCGGCCAGCAGTCCCCCAACTACTGGTCGCTTGCCCTTCCTGGCCGTTGCGTGTCTCCAGGTGTCGGCGGCGGCTCCTCTTGGCTTGGTCCTATCGGTGGTGTGGCAGGTCCAGTGAGCGGCCAGCAGTCCCCCAACTGCTGGTCTCTCACCCTTCCTGGCCGTTGCGTGTCTCCAGGTGTCGGCGGCAGCTCATCTTGGCTTGGTCCTATCGGTGGTGTGGCAGGTCCGGTGAGCAGCCAGCAGTCCCCCAACTGCTGGTCGCTCGGCCTTCCTGGCCATTGCGTATCTCCAGGTGTCGGCGGCGGCTCGTCTTGGCTTGGTCCTATCGGTGGTGTGATAGGGCTGGTGAGCGTCCAGCAGTCCCCCAACTGCTGATCGCTCGCCCTTCCCAGCCGTAGCGTGTCTCCAGGTGTCGGTGGCAGCTCCTCTTGGCTTGGTCCTATCTCTGGTGTGGTAGATCCAGTGAGTGTCCAGCAGTCCCCCAACTGCTGGTCCCTTGCCCTTCCCGGCCATTGCATGTCTCCAGGTGTCGGAGGCGGCTCCTCTTGGCTTGGTCATATTGATGGTTTGGAAGGTCTGGTGAGCGTCCAGCAGTCCCCCAACTGCTGCTCACTCACCGTTCCTCTTTGTTGCGTGTCTCCAGGTGTCGGCAGTGGCTAGCTACCCTTGGCTTCGTCCTATCGATTGTGTGGCTGGTCCGGTGAGCAGCCAGCAGTCCCCCAACTACTGGTCGCTCGCCCTTCCTAGTAGTTGCGTGTCTCCAGGTATTGGCGGTGGCTCCTCTTATCTTGGTCCTATTGGTGGTGTGGCAGGCCCGGTGAGCAGCCAGCAGTCCCCCAACTGCTGGTCGCTCGCCAACTTCTGCTCGCTCGCCCTTCCTGCCGTTGCGTGTCTCCAGGTGTCAGCAGCAGCTCGTCTCGGCTTGGCCCTATCGCTGGTGTGGCAGGTCCGATGAGCATCCCCCAGTCCCCCAACCGCTTTTCGCTTGCCTTTCCTGGCCGTTGCTTGTCTCCAGGCGTCAGTGGCGGCTCGTCTTAGCTTGGTCCTATCAGTGGTGTGGCAGGTCCAGTGAGCGCCCAGCAGTCCCCCAACCGCTAGTCACTCGCCCTTCCTGGCTGTTACGTGTCTCCATGTGTCGGCGGCGGCTCGTCTTGGCTTGGTCCTATCGGTGGTGTGGCAGGTCCGGTGAGCGTCCAGCAGTCCCCCAACCACTGGTCGCTCGCCCTTCCTGGCCGTTGCGTGTCAACAGGTGTTGGCGGTGGCTCGTCTTTTCTTGGTCTTATCGGTGGTGTGGCAGGTTCAGTGAGCGTCCAGCAGTCCCCTAACTGCTGGTCACTCATCCTTCCTGGCCGTTGCGTGTCTCCAGGTGTCGGCGGCGGCTCGTCTTGTCTTGGTCCTATCGGTGGTGTGGCAGGTCCAGTGAGCGTCCAGCAGTCCCCCAACCACTGGTCACTCGTCCTTCCTGGCTGTTGCCCGTCTCCAGGTGTCGGCGGCGGCTCGTCTTGGCTTTGTCCTATTGGTGGTGTGACAGGTC
Source organism: Macrobrachium rosenbergii (assembly GCF_040412425.1). Classification (NCBI taxonomy): domain Eukaryota; kingdom Metazoa; phylum Arthropoda; class Malacostraca; order Decapoda; family Palaemonidae; genus Macrobrachium; species Macrobrachium rosenbergii. The sequence continues at coordinate 24,197,969 of NC_089754.1, read as the reverse complement.
TGGTGAGCTTCCAGCAGTCCCCCAACTGCTGGTCGCCGCCCTTCCTGGCCGTTGTCTGTTCCAGTTGTCGGCGGTGTCCCTCTGGCTTAGTCCTGTCTCCAGTGTGGTCCCGGTCCCTGCTGGTCGCCGCTTTCCTGGCCATTGCGTCTCCAGGTGTCGGCGGTCTCTGGTGGTCCTGTGGTGGTGTGGCAGGTCCGTGAGCGCCAGCAGTTCCCCAACTGCTGGTGGCCGCCTCTTCCTTTGTTTGTTGTATGTCTCCAGGTGTCGGCGGTGCTCCTGGCTTGGTCCTGTCGGTGGTGTGGCAGTCCGTGAGCGCCAGTAGTCCCCAACTGCTGGACGCTTGCCCTTCCTGGCTGTTGCGGTCTCCAGGTGTCGGCGGACGGCTCGCCTTGGCTTGGTCCTATCGGTGATGTGGCAGGTCCGGTGAGTGGCCAGCAGTTCCTCAACTGCTGGTCGCCGCCTCTTCCCTTTGCTTGTGTCTCCAGGTGTCGGCGGCAGCATCCTCTGGCTTGGTCCTATCGGTGGTGTGGCAGGTCTGGTGAGCGCCAGCAGTCCCACAAAATGCTCCCCCTTCCTGGCAGTTGGACGGTCTTCAGGTGTGGCGCTCTTGGCTTAGTCCTATCTCTGGTGTGGTAGGCCCGTCCAGCAGTCCCCAACTGCTGGTCGCCGCCTGTTGCGTGTCTCCAGGTGTCGGCGGTGGCTCCTCTTGGCTTGGTCCTATCGGGTGGTGTGGCAGGTCCGTGAGCGCCAGCAGTTCCCCAACTGCTGGTGGCTCGCCCTTCCTCTTTGTTGTATGTCTCCAGGTGTCGGCGGCGGCTCATCTTGGCTTGGTCCTATCGATGGTGGGCAGTCCGTGAGCGGCCAGTAGTCCCCAACTGCTGGTCGCCATCCTTCCTGGCTGCTTTGATCTCCAGGTGTCGGCGGCGGCTCGTCTTGGCTTGGTCCTATCGGTGGTGTGGCAGGTCCGGTGAGTGGCCAGCAGTTCCCCAATTGCTGGTCGCTCGCCCTTCCTGGCCGTTGTGTGTCTCCAGGTGTTGGCGGCAGCTCCTCTTGGCTTGGTCCTATCGGGAGTGTGGCAGGTCTGGTGAGCGGCCAGCAGTCCCACAAATGCTGGTCGCCCGACCTTCCTGGCAGTTGCGTGTCTTCAGGTGTCTGCGGCGGCTCGTCTTGGCTTGGTCCTATCGGTGGTGTGGCAGTTCCGGTGAGTGGCCAGCAGTCCCCCAACTGCTGGTCGCTCGCCCTTCCTGGCCATTGCGTGTCTCCAGGTGTCGGTTGGCTTGGTCCTATCGATGGTGGGGTAGATCCGGTGAGCGGCCAGCAGTCCCCCAGCTGCTGGTCGCTCGCCCTTCCTGCCATTGCATGTCTCCAGGTGTCGGCGGTGGCTCATCTTGGCTTGGTCCTATCGGTGGTGTGGTAGGGCTGGTGAGCGTCCAGCAGTCCCCCAACTGCTGGTCACTCGCCCTTCCCGGCCGTAGCGTGTCTCCAGGTGTCAGTGGCAGCTCCTCTTGGCTTGGTCACATCTCTGGTTTGGTAGATCCGGTGAGCGTCCAGCAGTCCCCCAACTGCTGGTCGCTCACCCTCCCGGCCGTTGCGTGTCTCCAGATGTCGGAAGCGGCTCCTCTTGGCTTGGTCCTATCGCTGGTGTGGCAGGTCCGGTGATCATCCAGCAGTCCCCCAACTGCTGGTCCCTCGCCCTTCCCGGCCATTGCATGTCTCCAGGTGTCGGAGGCGGCTCCTCTTGACTTGGTCATATTGATGGTTTGGAAGGTCTGGTGAGCAGCCAGCAGTCTCCCAACTGCTGCTCACTCGCTGTTCCTCTTTGTTGAGTGTCTCCAGGTGTCGGCAGTGGCTAGCTACCCTTGGCTTCGTCCTATCGTTTGTGTGGCTGGTCCGGTGAGCGACCAGCAGTTCCCCAACTACTGGTCGCTCGCCCTTCCTAGTAGTTGCGTGTCTCCAGGTATCGGCGGCGGCTCGTCTTGGCTTGGTCCTATTGGTGGTGTGGCAGGCCCTGTGAACGGCCAGCTTTCCTGCAACTGCTGGTCGCTCGCCCTTCCCGGCTGTTGCGTGTCACCAGGTGTCGGCGGTGGCTCCTCTTGGCTTGGTCCTATCGGTGGTGTGGCAGGTCCGGTGAGTGGCCATCAGTCCTCCAGCTGCTGATCGCTCGCCCTTCCTGGCCGTTGTTTGTCTCCAAGTGTAGGCGGCGGCTCGTGTTGGCTTGGTCCTATCGGTGGTGTGGCAGGTCCAGTGAATGGCCAGCAGTCCCCCAACTGCTGCTCACTCGCCCTTCCTGCCATTGCGTGTCTCCAGGTGTCGGTGGCGGCTCGTCTTGGCTTGGTCCTATCGGTGGTTTGGCAGGTCCGGTGAGCAGCCAGCAGTCCCCCAGTTGCTGGTCGCTCGCCCTTCCTGGCCGTTGCGTGTCTCCAGGTGTCAGCAGTGGCTTTTTGGGTTGGTCCTATCGGTGATGTGGCAGGTCCAGTGAGCGGCCAGCAGTCCCCCAACTGCTGGTCGCTCGCCAACTGCTGCTCGCTCGCCCTTCCCGCCGTTGCGTGTCTCCAGGTGTCAGCAGCGGCTCGTCTCGGCTTGGCCCTATCGTTGGTGTGGCAGTTCCGATGAGCAACCAGCAGTCCCCCAACCGCTTTTCGCTTGCCCTTCCTGGCCGTTGCTTGTCTCCAGGCGTCGGCGGCGGCTCGTCTTAGCTTGGTCCTATTGGTGGTGTGGCAGGTCCAGTGAGCGTCCAGCAGTCCCCCAACCACTGGTCACTCGCCCTTCCTGGCTGTTACGTGTCTCCAGGTGTCGGCAGCGGCTCGTCTTGGCTTTGTCCTATCGGTGGTGTGGCAGGTCCGGTGAGCGTCCAGCAGTCCCCCAGCTGCTGGTCGCCCGCCCTTCCTGCCATTGCGTGTCTCCAGGTGTCGGCGGCGGCTCATCTTGGCTTGGTCCTATCGGTGGTGTGGTAGGGCTGGTGAGCGTCCAGCAGTCCCCCAACTGCTGGTCGCTCGCCCTTCCTGGCCACTGCGTGTCAACAGGTGTCGGCGGTGGTTCGTCTTTTCTTGGTCTTATCGGTGGTGTGGCAGGTCCAGTGTAAAGGGATGAGTGAGTTTTTTAATTAGCATTTCCCAACGCTCTGTGTGTGTGTGTGTGAGAGAGAGAGAGAGAGAGAGAGAGAGAGAGAGAGAGAGAGAGCAAGTGTAATTGTCGTTAGTGAGTGCTTCGGTTGTTGGAAGAGGGATGAGGTCGTTTGTTTACGGCGCTGTCTGTCTTGAATATGTGAAGGATTTTTCAGTTTTTGAGTGAGTCTTGAGTCAGAGCTAGTGCCGGTCAGCTGTTTGGTCTTGGACAGTTTTTTGTGTGCTTTTGAGAGTTGTTGGTTTTCTTGTTGTGTATATGGTTCATGTGTCTCTTCTTTTTTTTTTTGTTCGTTGTTGGTGGAGGGTCTGTTCTCAGTTTTGTTTTGTGGTTTGGTGTGCTGTGATTGGCGACCGTGGACCTTTTCTCCATCTCCAGCAACCAAAGATCAGGGTGAGTGTTGTTTGTTTGTGGGTTTGAATTCCGCCACACCAGTGAGCGTCCAGCAGTCCCCTAACTGCTGGTCACTCGTCCTTCCTGGCCGTTGCTTGTCTCCAGGTGTCGGCGGTGGCTTGTCTTTTCTTGGTCCTATTGGTGGTGTGGCAGGTCCAGTGAGCGTCCAGCAGTCCCCCAACCACTGGTCGCTCGTCCTTCCTGGCTGTTGCCTGTCTCCAGATGTTGGCGGCGGCTCGTCTTGGCTTGGTCCTATTGGTGGTGTGACAGGTCTGGTGAGCTTCCAGCAGTCCCCCAACTGCTGGTCGCTTGCCCTTCCCGGCCGTTGTCTGTCTCCGGTTGTCGGCGGTGGCTCCTCTTGGCTTGGTCCTATCTCTGGTGTGGTAGGTCCGGTGAGCGTCCAGCAGTCCCCCAACTGCTGGTCGCTTGCCCTTCCTGGCCGTTGCGTGTCTCCAGGTGTCGGCGGCGGCTCATCTTGGCTTGGTCCTATCGGTGGTGTGGCAGGTCCGGTGAGTGGCCAGCAGTCCCCCAACTGCTGGTCTCTCGCCCTTCCTCTTTGTTGTGTGTCTCCATGTGTCGGCGGCGGCTCATCTTTTCTTGGTTCTATCGGTGGTGTGGCAGGTCCGGTGAGCGGCCAGCAGTCCCCCAACTTTATATTTATATTTATATTTATATATTTATATATTTATATTTATATATTTATATATTCATATTTATATATTTATATTTATATATTTATATTTATATATTTATATTTATAAATATTACTGCTGTTCGCCCTCGTAACTTTGATTGCAAATAATATCAACCTGACCGAGACAGGGAAAAGAGGTTGTTTATATAGGAGCGTCTTCAGTTCAAACCTTAACGTCCGTTGGAGAACGGGATAGGTAAGTTAGACCTTTCACCCTATAGGAAAATTTCCCTATCAGCCTTAAAAATAGGTGGTCCTAAGGTCCTTTTTCCTTTCTACCTGTCTTTGGGCGAATGTTTTTAACAAGAACTACGGACGCCTGGGGTGACTGTTTTTGACCTAGGCCGGTCAGGGAACTTCAGAGAGACTGGAGCATTCGAAGAGTCCACATGTCCGACGGGGCCTCTTCTCCCTTTCTTTGTCTATTATTCTATTAGTGAAGTGAAGAAGCAATTGCGAAGACTCCTCTCGGCGGTGGTTGGTGCGCACAACGTTCGTCCTAAGGTAAAGTCGCTTTTTGTTCAAAACTTCGCCCATTCTTTTATCTTTTTTCTGTATTTCGCATTTCTTTTGTTTCCTCCTTCATCCCCCACTTACGGTATATGTGTTTACGAAGTCTAGATTAAGCCAAATTATTATATTGTTAGCTTCAACCCCGTTATTCCAGTAAAATACCTAGGTTAGGGTAAGCAACACAGTTTTAAGTCTCGATGCTTTGTATGCCTCACGCCTGAATGTTTGGAAGAACCGTTGCTTTAAAATCAAATTCATCTCAAATATTCTTGTTAAGGTTAATTACCCTTAACTGGCGACCTTTGGCTAATTAACGACTGTCTTTGAGGTTAACTTTTGGCTTCAAGTGGCAGGTTATGTGTAATCTTGGTTTGCAGGGCCGTAAAAATTACGTAAATTGAATAATACATGATCAGCCAAGACCCACACACGTAACAATATATATATATATATACATATATATACATACATATATATATACATATATATGTGTGTATATATATGTATATATAAAAAATGTGTTTGTGTTTTATATACAGTATATATGTGCGTGTGTCTGTCTTTGCGTAAGCGCGCGCCCAATTCCTCGCTTGCATTTACTAATACATAACCCAGTTTATCAAGTAATGGACTGCGCAGGATTGCGTTTGGAAGGGACAACATATTATTATTATTGTATTCGGCAAAAGACGAGTGCAGTTTTATTACAGCCGCTGCTCGTCATCCCCTTTTATCGAAAGCGGAGAGAGAGAGAGAGAGAGAGAGAGAGAGAGAGAGAGAGAGAGAGAGAGAGAGAAAAAGCCATTGTAAAAACTTGTCGACCCAATCACCCAGATTGGATTAGGGTATTAATCGGAAGAAAAAAAAGTAACAAGAAATAGGAGGCAGTGACAGAAGAGGGCATTGTCCCATTCGCAAGATTTGCCGAAAGGGTCCTTGTAGAACCTGAAGGAACATGCCTCCCCCGCCTCCTTCCCCCCTTCCGAATTTTATGCCTCCTTATGATGAAGCCACGTTAATAAATTCCTCCCCAATTGCGTTTGTCTGTCTGTTCTTTGTTCAACAGACACGAGAGAGACAGAGAGAGAGAGAGAGAGAGAGAGCATAGAGAGAGAGGAGGACAGCATAAAGTCTTGAGAGAAAGAGAGAGAGAGAAAGGAGAACAACATAAAGTCAGAGAGGAAAGACAGTATAAAGTCTTGAGAGAGAAGAGAGAGAGAGAGAGACAGCATAAAATCTTGAGAACAGCATAAAGTCTTGAGAGAAAGAGAGAGAGAGAAAGAGAACAACATAAAGTCTTGAGAGAGAGAGAGAAGAGTATAAAAGTCTTGAGAGAGAGAGAGAGAGAGAGAGAGGAAGACAGCATAAAATCTTGAGAGAGAGAGAGAGAGAGAGAGGACAGCATAAAGTCTTGAGAGAAAGAGAGAGAGATAAGGTCTTGAGAGAAAGAGAGAACAACTTAAAGTCTTGAGAAGAGAGGAGGAAGACAGTCTTGAGAGAAAGAGAGAGAGAGAAGGAGAACAAAAATATAAAGTCTTGAGAGAGAGGAGAAGACAGTATAAAGTCTTGAGAGAAAGAGAGAGAGAAAGGAGAACAACATAAAAGTCTTGAGAGAGAGGAGGAAGACAGTATAAAGTCTTGAGAGAAAGAGAGAGAGAGAAAGGAGAACAACTTGAGTCTTGAGAGAGAGGAGGGGACAGCATAAAGTCTTGAGAGAAAGAGAGAGAGAGAAAGGAGAACAACTTAAAGTCTTGAGAGAGAGGAGGAAGACAGTATAAAGTCTTGAGAGAAAGAGAGAGAGAGAAAGGAGAACAACTTAAAGTCTTGAGAGAGAGGAGGAAGACAGTATAAAGTCTTGAGAGAAAGAGAGAGAGAGAAAGGAGAACAACTTAAAGTCTTGAGAGAGAGGAGGAAGACAGTATAAAGTCTTGAGAGAAAGAGAGAGAGAGAAAGGAGAACAACATAAAGTCTTGAGAGAGAGGAGGAAGACAGTATAAAGTCTTGAGAGAAAGAGAGAGAGAGAAAGGAGAACAACTTAAAGTCTTGAGAGAGAGGAGGAAGACAGTATAAAGTCTTGAGAGAAAGAGAGAGAGAGAAAGGAGAACAACATAAAGTCTTGAGAACAAAGAGAGAGAGAGAGAGAGAGGACACATCATTCTTGAGAGAGAGAGAGAGAAGACAGTATAAAGTCTTGAGAGAAAGAGAGAGAGAGAAAGGAGAACAACATAAAGTCTTGAGAGAGAGGAGGAAGACAGTATAAAGTCTTGAGAGAAAGAGAGAGAGAGAAAGGAGAACAACATAAAGTCTTGAGAGAGAGGAGGAAGACAGTATAAAGTCTTGAGAGAGAGAGAGAGAGAGAGAGAGAGAGAGAGAGAGAGAGAGAGAGAGGAGGACAGCATAAAATCTTGAGAGAGAGAGGAGGACAGCATAAAGTCTTGAGAGAAAGAGAGAGAGAGAAAGGAGAACAACATAAAGTCTTGAGAGAGAGGAGGAAGACAGTATAAAGTCTTGAGAGAAAGAGAGAGAGACAGGAGAACAACATAAAGTCTTGAGAGAAAGAGAGAAGAGA